>NW_028327173.1:121198146-121509477 GCF_987537825.1 Furipterus horrens | reverse complement strand
ACATGAAGATTTTCACATCTCTAAAATCTAGCCTTTAAGCAAGAAGTTTCTAGTAGGAATTTATTTTTTCTTAATTAGAAAAGTACATGAATAAGAAAAAATGTAGTACAAAAGTACTTTGATGAACAGCAACAATTTGTCATTCCTTGCCTCCTAGGAACAAACATTTTGAAATATTTTGGTATTTTGTTTTTAGGTAATTTAAAATTATATACTTTTACCTACACTTTTTGACAGATTACCTTTACTATCTGTTTACTCCCTTTTATGAAAGATGAAGATTTAGCTTAATTACATTACTTCCCTCTCCCTTCTCCCATCTTTCTACACATCTTTGATAAAATAGTTTTTCTTTTGATTCTTAGATTAATCAACTTTTGCTTCATAGAAGCAGTCTTTCGTGTACAAGAGAGTGGATTATGACAGATTATATAACTGTTCAGCAACTATTCATTTCTCCCTTCACTCACCTCTATGAGAGGAGTATACTTCCCATCCTTGCCTTGATAATTAATGTTGGGCTTGGCTTTGGGACATACTATGGCCAAAAGAACATGGGCAGAAGTGGCAGTGCACCAGTTTTGAGCCCAGGCCTTAAGAGGCATTGAATTTTTCCACTTGCCCTCTGTGAGTTTCTAACCTTTTCATAATAAAACATGTTTCAGCCGTCTGCTGCTCACCATCAAGCCCCAGATATGAGAAACGTGGAGATATCAGATCTACAGCTTGACACAGGGCTGCCCTACTTGACCTAAGTAATTTATTTCTAAGTGAGAAATATGTGCTTATTTTTTGTATGCCACTGAAATATGGTTGCATGTTTCAAAAAAAAAAAAAGATTAATATAAAAAAGGGTACCTAGAAGTGGGGTGCTGCTGTAACAAAAAATTAAAAGTACATGTCATTGGGTTTGGGACTGGGTGGTGGTCAGCAAGAAAAATGACAGGAGGCTAAAAAAAAAAAAAAGGTAAACTTACGTAGCAGCAAAACATCTGATAAAACACTTTTCTGAGGCAACCTGGAAGACAAAAGTATAATGAAACTAGTATTGGGCAAGGAAATTTCAAGGTAGAATGTTGAAAGCATGAGCTGGTTGCTACCAGCTGCACAAGATAAGGTACTACAAGAATAATTTGTCTACCATATCCGACCTTCTGGGTGTAATTATTCATGTTTCTCCCATTCCAACTACCTAGTTCTTCATCTTAATATGCTTGTGTGATGGGCATGCCTGCTGGCAGGCTGTCCTTCAGTATGTGTGGACAGAAAGCTGACTGTCAGGGTGCTGGTCTTCCAAATGCCACAAAGAAGGCCTGTCTCTAGATCACTAAAACTATAGTATAAAATTAATTTTTCTGATAATATTTCCCCCTTCTTTCCTTTTAATAAAAGGGCTCTAATTAATAAGTAAATCTGAAAATTTCAATGGCTTAACAAAATAATTTTTTTTTCATTTGTTTAATAGTCCAATGAAGGTTTTCCCTCTTAGTATGCAGCTTTCCTTCCTGTGATGATTTAGTGCCTGAATATCTTCTGCCTTGTGGTCTGCGTTCCTCAAAATGCCTTGTAATTCTCTGTCTCCTGCTAGTGGAAGGGAAAGAGAGAATGGAGAAGGGACTTCTTAATTTTGGCAAGGACATGACATATCACTTCTGCTTACCTTCCATTGGCTAAAACTAGTCACATGGTCCCACCTGGATACAAGAGGGTCTGAGAAGGCACGTTTTTGGCTAAGCAATTACTTCTTGGGGACAATTCTATACTGTGGAAGGAGTTGTATAAATATAGGTTAGTTGGCCATCTTTGCCACAAAGGAGAGTTATCTTACTACTTTTGGCTGAAGGTGAATATTAGGCTCCATGTATGCTTGTGGGTGGAGGAAAGTGGAGGTAGAATATTTGGCACAGGTTTTTGTATTCAATTAATCTCTATTATCCATTCTTCACATCTCTGTACCAATGTTTAAAGACAGTTCCACAGGTATCTCTGAGTTTATTTCCTATTGCTTTTGCCTTTAGTCTTTTGCTTAGAAATCTCACCTTCTTCAAGTCAGTTATCTCTATGGGAAAATAACTCCTAAGTCTATATTTCTTACCCTCAAGTCACAATTTGAATCTAGAACTGTGTCCTGAAATTTTCTTTTACATGGTCTGCTATTACCCCAGACATAATATATCTAAGGTTGGACTGTTTTTACATCCACTTCAGTCTTTCTCTTTCTGGCACTACCATTCTTGTCATTCCCTAGGCTTGATACTTAGTGGTCTTCCTCTTCCTATTTAACTTGTCACAAAATCCTACCAACTATTTCTGTCCTTTATTATGATCATCATCACATCTGACCCTTTCCATTTTTATTATATTTTATCCAATATAGGGCCTGATGCCTAGATTACTGCAGTAGTCCCCTACCAATTGAATTTTCTCTTGAGTTCTTATACAACTTTCTTTGTAACTCTCACATGAAAATTGTGAATATCTATTTTGGATTATATTTCTCTCTCTCTCACCATTGTCTTTTCCATCTTTGTATACCCCAGAGGTCTTGAAACATAGATTGTACACAACAAATGTTTTTGAGAATATGGTACTCCAATTATAATTTCTCCTTTTTCAATGTATTTTGTTCAGCATTGCCATATTCTTTCATTTATTTAACACATTTATTGGGTGTTTATTATGTGCCAAGGACTCCTTAGGTGATAAAGATATAGTAATCAAACAGACAAAAACATATAAATTCTGGTGGTTTGTAATCTGAGATAGAGGAATAACAAATTAGCAAAATACATACTGTGTGAGAAGGTGATAACTGCCAAGGAGAAAAGTAAATGAAGGAGGGAGATAGTATCAAGGGTGAAAGGCTGACATTTTGGGTTAGGTGGTCAGGAAAGCCCTCTGTAAAGGTGTCATTTGAGTAAAGACTTGAAGGAAGTAAGGTGGGGAAGGCAGTGAATATCTAGGGTCAGAGGGTTCCAGGCCAAGGGAACAGCAGGTGCACAGGACCTTGGGTGCAAGCATACCTTGCATGTTTGAATATTGAGAAAAGCAGAGTGAGTTGGAAGATGAATAGCAGGAGGCAAGGTATGTGTTACGGGGAGAGATATTGCATGTGAAAACAGATTGAGTAGGGCCTTGTAGGTCAAAATTAGGAGTGTGGTTTTTACTCTGAATAAGATAGCTAGACTTTGGAGCGTTTTTCATATAAAAATGACAAGATCTAACTTACAGGTTAACAGAGTTATTCTGACAACTATATTGAGATGCGAGAGGAAATAGGGAGATCAGTTAAGAGCTTTGACAAAAGTCTTGCTCAGAGATCGTGGTGGCTCAGACCTCAGTGATAGCAGTGAGAAGTATTCTGGTTTGGGATATATTTGAGAGCCAACAGAACTTTCTGCTGGATTGGATGTGAGGGGAGAGAAAGACTCAAAAATTACTTGAGGGTCTTGGCCTGAGCAGATGAAGGATGAAGTTGCTATTAACTGAGATGAAGGTGGCTCTGAGAGAACGGGTTTGGCAGCAGATTTGGCAGGGGTTTTCAGTAATTAAACTTCGGATATGCTAAGTTTGTGATTCCTGCTTGACATCCAAGCAGAGCGAGCCTGTCTTAAGTTCACATGGGTGTACTAGACTGAAGTTCAGGAGTCACCAACATAGTGATAACACTGGAAACCATAAGACTGATTAAGTCATCTAGAGAGTAAGTAGAAAGAAAAGGGATTAAGCTTTTTGAAATACCTTAGTTCTTCATATTTCTGCTTTGTACATACACCCAAAGGCTCCAGGTTCTCTGTGGCCTTTCACAGTGTAGTTTCATGTAAATCTCTTAACTTCAGTCAAGCTGGAGTACTTAATGTTGCCTAAGCTTTCCTTTTGCATTGCTGCTTTCCTATATTTGCTCTTTCTATTTCTGTTTTTAAAATGCTTTTTAAATTTTTTCAACCCAACTTAAATCCAGTTTTCTCCAAGTAGCTTGACCTTATCACAGAATGATCTAATTCTTTTTCAAACACTAATTCTTTTGTTTCATTTGCAAAATTCTGCATCTTTATTTTACCATCCCCTTTATCTTGTCTATTGTAAAGTTCATCATATTTTTATATATGTCCTTTTTTCCTAATGAGCCAATAAGATCTGTGGTAGGGACCATGATTTTTAATGTCTTCCACAGTGATCAGAATCCCAGTTCTCCACAGAGACAATATGGAGAAACAGTCTTTCCAAATGTTAGAAAGCTGGGGGAAGAGACACGGCTGTTCAGGAACCCCTGGACATTGATTCCGCTTTCTTCCCTTATATAGTTATGACCTTTCTGGCACTGGGTTTGGCTCAAGAATCAGCAGGAACCTAAATATTTGTAATTTCTTCCCATTAGAGGGGCATAGCTTGTTAGGGCTTGTTCTTCCCAAACTGGTGATGTAAGTCCTGAGTATAAAAGAGAAATGGAACCATAACAATTGATCTTGTCACATATTGCAGGACCCTATGTTGCCTACTTACTAGTAGTGCATGTCTCTAGAGGTCAGTGGTGGCTGTGCTGAAATATGCCACATCTGTTCTGCTCTGAGTGCAGCCTCACTATTGAAAATACTGTATATCCTTGGCTAAGTAAGTCAAGAGCTAAATGTAAACTTACTATGTGTGTGTGATTTTTTCTTTCCTCTAATCCATAGCTAATAGTTAATGTTTATTCAGGGCTTAATGTAGGTCAGTCACAGATCTAATGTGTACTAACTCCTTTAATTGTTATAACATCCCTTTGAAGTAACTGTTTTCAGCATATAACCATTTTCAGATAAGAAACTGAAGAAAAGATTCAGTAACTTCCCTTAATAGTGCTCTTAATACTCAGAGGAGAAATGGGGTTTGAGCCATGAAGTTCTGATTCAAAGCTTATATTTTTATTTTATTTATTTATTTTAAATCCTCACCTGAGGATATGTTTTATTGATTTTGGGAAGAGAGGAAGGGGGAGAGCAAGAGAGAAACACTAATGTGAGAAAGAAACATTGATCGGTTGCCTCCTGTATGTGTACACCCCAACTGGGGATCGAACCCACAACTTAGATATGTGTCCTGACCAGGGACTGAACCCACAACCTTTTTGGTGTATGGGAAGATGCTCCAACCAACTGGCTTATTGCACTAAGTATAATACTCTCTATGTCCATCCATGCTGTCCCAAAAGGTAAGATTTTCTTCTTTTTATGACCAACCAGTATTCCATTGTCTAAATGTACGACAGCTTTTTTATCCACTCAATCTTGGGTTGATTCCGTATCTAGGCTATTGTAAATAATGCTGCAATGAACATATGGGTGAGTATATTCTTCCTTCTTCCTTCCTTCCTTGCTTCTTTCCCCATTCTCTCTTTCATTTTCTAACTTAAAAGCAGTCACATTTTTAATGATTTATTTTTTAATATTCTTATTTATTATGCTATTATAGTTGTCCCAGTTTGTTCCCCTTTGCCCCTTTCTGCCTGGTACCTCCCCTTCCCTCTAGCAATCACCTCCCCCTTCCCTCACTTAGTTCATGTCCATGTGTCATGCATATAAGTTCTTTGGCTTCTCCATTTCCTTTACTGTTCTTAACATCCCCCTGTCTATTTTGTTCCTACCAATTATGCTTCAGTTGTTGATAGTTGTATTTTGTCATTTTACTGTTCATAGTTTTGATCTTCTTTTTCTTAAGTAAGTCCCTTTAACATTTCATATAATAAGGGCTTGGTGATAATGAACTCCTTTAGCTTTACCTTGTCTGGGTAGCTTTACCTTGTCTGGGAAGCACTTTATTTGCCCTTCCATTCTAAATAATGGCTTTGCTGGATAAAGTAATCTAGGTTGTAGGTCCTTGCTTTTCATCACTTTGTATACTTCTTGCTAGTCCCTTCTTGCCTTCAAAATACCTTTTGATAAATCAGCTGATAGTCTTATAGTCACCCCTTGGTAGATAACTCTGCTTTTCTGTTGCTGCTTTTAAGATTCTCTCTTTATCCATAACCTTTGGCATTTTAATCATGATATGTCTTGGCATAGTCCTCTTTGGGTCCAACTTGTTTGGGATTCTCTGTGCTTCCTTTGCCAAGTTAGGGAAGTTTTCTCATTATTATCTCTAATAGATTTTCAATTTCTTGCTCTTCTTTTCCTTCTGGCATCCCTGTGACTTGGATGTTGGCACCCTTGGAGATGTCCCAGTGTCTTCTAATTCTCTCCTCATTTTTTTGAATTCTCGTTTCTTCATTCTGTACTAGTTGACTGTTTTTTTCTTTCTTATGTTCCAAATCATTGATTTGAACCCTGGTTTTCTTCTCTTCACCATTGGGTTTGTGTGGATTTTCCTTTGTTTCATTTAGCATAGCCCTCACTTCTTCCCATGTGCATTTTCGCTACTTAAGCACACCTGTCAAGCCTGTGAGAATCTTTAACACCAGTGTTTTGAACTCTATGTCTGTTAGGTTGGCTATTTTCTTGTCACTTCTCCTACTGGAACCTTGATCCATTCCCTTTTTTGGGCCATACTTCTCTGTCTCCTCATCTTGACAGGCTCCTGTGTTTGTCTGCCTCTGTGTGTTAGGTAGAGCTGTCATACCTGTTATGTTGTAAGGGGCAGAGCCTTAAGTATTCATTAGTACAGGGCGACCTATTTCACCACATTATGGCACTGTGTGTAGGGGAAGGATCTGAAGGGGAACAATGCTGCTTGCTCAGCACTCGCCTCTTTTCCAGGCACTTCTCCCACTTCTGTATGGGACTGGTGCCTCTAGCTGTTGCCCTGGCCGTTGTTCCCAGCGTGGGTGGGTCTGCAGACAGTCTAGGACCCTGAACTCTACTGAGAGACCGGCAGTTTCTTCCTCTGCCCCAACCACCACTGGTTTGCACATTCAGAAGCAATGAGGCTTTATTTTCCCTGGTGCTGGAACCATGAGCTTCACAGTCTGGCCTGGTGCTGGGAGTGCTCCCCAGGTGTCCCTCCCTAGTTTTTAAAACGTGTGACTGCACTTTCCACTGGCCTGCCACTGCTGTCACCACCGCCAACACACCGCGTCCTCTCTGCCCCGGCTCCGCCCCTCCTACTTATCTGGATGAGTATTTCTTTATATATTTATTGGCCTTCCATGCAGCTCGAGTTTTTGGAACTCCTGGTTGTCTAGTTTTGAGGTAGTTGTATTCTTTCTTAGTTGTGGAGGGAGATGCAGCATGTCTGTCTAGGCCTCCATCTTGGCTGGAAGTGTCCTGTCAAGTCTTAATTGACCATAAAGGCGTGGGTTCCTTCTGGCCTCTATTCTGTTCCGTTGATCTATATATCTGTTTTTATGCCAATATCATTCTGTTTTGATTACTATGGCCTTGTAGTATAGTTTGATATTGAGTAGTGTGATATCTTCAACTTTGTTCTTCTTTCTTAATATTATTGAGGCTTTTTTGTTTGTCTGTTTTGATTCCATATAAATTTTTGGATTATTTGTTTTAGTTCTGCCAAACACACCATTACTATTTTGACAGGGATTGTGTTGAATCTATAGATTTCTTTGGGTAGTATGGACATTTTAATGACGTTAATTCTTCCTATCTGTGAACATGGTATATGCTTTCACTTATTTGTATCTTCTTCAATGTCTGTCTCCAGTGTCTCATAATTTTTTGAGGATAGGTCTTTTATATCCTTGGTTAAATTTATTTCAAGATATTTTATTTATTTATTTTTGATGAATTAGTAAATGGGGTTGCAAAAAAGCCACTTACTTCTGCATATTTATTTTCTGTCCTGCTACTTTACTGAATTCATTTATCTCTTCTAGTATGTTTTTGGTGGAATCTTCAGGATTCTCTATACAGTACCATGCCATCTGCAGGAAATGACAGTTTTACTTATTCCTTTCCAATTTGAATGCCTTTTAATTTTTTCTTCTTGTCTAATTGCTGTGGCTAGGATCTCTAGTACTAAATGGAATGAGAGTGGTAAAAACTGACATCCTTGTCTTATTTTTGATCTTTTAGTTTTTGCACATTGAGTATGATGTTGGCTGTGAGTTTGTCATACCTGACCTTTTTTTGTTGTTGTTAGTTTTGAAAAAAAAAAAATTTATTTATTTTTAGAGAGAGGTGACTAAAGGGAGAAAGAGAAGGAGAGAATCATCAAAGTAAGGGAGAAACATCAATTGATTGCCTCTTGCACATACCCCAGCTGTGGACTGAACCTGCAACCTAGGCATGTGCCCTGATCAGGAATCGAACAGGTGACCTTTCCCTACTGAGCGACACTGATGAAGGCTGGCTTTTATTACACTGAGGGATGTTCCTTTTATTCTCACTTTTCAGAGTTTTTGTCCTAAATGGGTGCTGGATTTTATCAAATGTTCTTTCTGCATCAATTGATATGATCATGCGATTTTTTACTTTCATTTTGTTTATGTGGTGTATCACATTTATTGATTTGCAGCTATTGTACCAGTCTTGTGTCCCTGGAATAAATCCCATTCGGTCGTGGTGTGTGATCTTTTTAAGGTATTGCTGGATCTAGTTTGCTAATATTTTGTTGAGGATTTTAGCATCTATGTTCATCAGGGAAATTGGCTATAATTTTCTTTCTTTGTAGAGTCTATATCTGGTTTTGGAATTAGGATAATGCTGGCTTTATAAAAAGAGCTTTGAAATCTTCCCTTCTCTTGAATTTTTTGGAATAGTTTGAGAAGGATAGGTGTTAGTTCTTCTTTGAATGTTTAGTAAAATTCACCTGTGAGGCTATTTGGTCCAGGACTTTGTTTGTTGGGAGTTTTTTGATTACTACTTCAACTTCATTAGTTGTAATTGGTGTATTCAGATTATATAATTTTTTTTCTGATTCTCTTTTGGAAGATTGTATGTTTCTAGGAATTTATCCATTTCGTCCAGATTGTCCAATTTGTTGGCATATTGTTGTTCGTAATATTCTCTTGCAGTCCTTCTTTTTGTTACTTCTATTTCACTTCTGATTATATTTATTTGGGCTCTCTCTCTTTCCTTATAGGTTTGGTTAAAGATTTGTCAATCTTGTTTATCTTTTCAAAGAACAAGCTCCTGGTTGCATTTGATTTTTTAATTTTTTTTGGACTCTTATTTCATTCTGCTCCGATTTTCATTATTTTCTTTCTCCTCATTTTGGGCTTTCTTTGTCGTTTTTTAGAAGTTCCTTTAAGTGTAAAGTTAGATTGTTAATTTGAGCTTTCTCTTGTTTTATGAGATAGGCCTGCTTTCGCTGTTTCCCATACTTTTTAGGTTGTTGTGCTCTCATTTTTATTTGTCTCAAGGTATCTTTGGATTTCTTTCTTTCTTTCTTTTTTTTTTTTTTTGAAGTATATTTTGTTGACTATGTTGTTACAGTAGTCTCATTTTTTTTCCCCTTTGCTCCCCTCTTCCCAGTACCCTCCTTCCCTTCAGCAGTGCTACCCCCCTTAGTTCATGTCCATGGTTTGTGCATATAAGTTCTTTGGCTTCACCCTTTCCTATATTCTTCTTTTTTTTTTTTTGAGTTTATTTTTATTTTATTTTTATTTTTTTAAATGTGTTTTATTGATTATAATATTACATTTGTGCCAATTTCCCTTCCCTCTGCTCCCCTCCACCCGGTGGCCCCCCTCCCTCCAGTTGTCCCCCCCTTTTAGATCATGTCCATTAGTTGTGCATACAGTTCTTTTCAACCTCTCTCTGTCTATTCCATTCCCTCCTACCATAATCCTTAATGCCTATATCATCTCCCTCCCTCTCCCCATTCCCCCTCCCTGTTGACCTCCCCCCAATATGTTCCCCGTATCTATAGTTCTTTTTCCAGTCTCGTTGCCTGTTTAGTTTGCCTTTGTTTCAATTCCCTAGCTTCTGTTGTTTCTTGTGATGCAGTTTTCATTTTAGATTTCATTGTCTTGATCCTCCTTTTCCTAAACCAGTCCCTTTAACATCTCATATAACAGTGGTTTGGATCTAATGAACTCTTTCAGTTTTATTTTGTCCTGGAAACACTTTCTCTGTCCTTCTATTCTGAATGACAATTTCGCTGGATAGAGTATTCGTGGTTGTAGGTTTTGGATTTTCATTACTTTGAATATTTCTTGCCAGTCCCTTCTTGCCTGCAGGGTCTCCCTTGAGAAGTCAGCTGATAGTCTAATTGGGACCCCTTTGTACATAATTCTTTTCTTCTCTCTTGCTGCTTTTAAGATTCTCTCTTTATCTTTAATTTTTGACATTTTGATTATAATGTGTCTTGGAGTGGTTCTCCCTGGGTCCAGTTTTTTTGGAACTCTCTGTGCTTCCTGGACCTGTAAGTCCACTTCCTTCCCCAAGTCTGGGAAGTTCTCCTTTATTATATTTTCACTCAATTTTTCAAGTTCTAGTTCATCTTCCTCGCTCTCTGGTAAACCAATGATTCGTATGTTGGGCCTTTTATAGCTGTCCCAGAGGTTTCTGATCCTCTCATCATTGCTTCCCATTTCCTCTCGCTGCATTGTTTGACTGCTTGTTCCTTCTCCATATTCCGGTTTGTTGAAATGAACTCTGGATTTTATTTCCTCACCATCTGTCTCGTATGTGGTTTTGTTCCTTTCATTATGAGTGTTTTTCGCTTCTTTCTCATCTTTTTCCAAATCTTTTGTGAATTCTGTAAGCCACCTGATAACAATGGCCCAGAACTGATCATCTGACAGGTTTCTTATCTGTTCATCTGTCAGGTTCTCCATCTGTTGCCTGGTGAGCTGTGCCACCGGGATTTCTATAGTTGTCTGCCTCATTTTGACAGATGCGTTTTGTTTTCTTGGGCTTGCTGTAGGGGGCAGTGCCTGTGTACGCGTCACAATCCAGCGACCGGTGCCTGTCCGCGACCTATTTCGCAGCCCTGTGGCGCTTTCTTTGGGGGCGGGGGTCCAAGATGGAGTCACACAGTTATTCCGCTAGGAGACTGGGATCCGTCCTCCCGCCCCCCTGGGCCTCACTGTTCAAGGCGATGTGGTGGCTGCTTTCCCCAGCGTTGGGGTCGCGAGCTGCTGGGGGTTCGACTGCAGCCGGGGTTGTTCTCCCCGCCGCTGTCCCAGGTGCGACCGCAAACAGCTCCGCCCCCTTTCTCTCGTCCTACCTGCCCAAAGAGCGCCGCTGGTTTATAACTTCATATGTTGGGCTTCCGTGTAGCTTTATTTTCTGGAATTTCTAGTTATCCTTTGTTTTGAAGTAGTTGTATTCCTCTCTAGTTGTAGAGGGAGACCTAGCGTGTCCGTCTAAGCCTCCATCTTGGCCGGAAGTCCTCCTATATTATTCTTAACTCCCCCTGTCTGTTTTGTACCAACTAATTATGCTTCCTAATCCCAGCATCATTTCCCCATTTTTCCCCTTCCCCCCTCCCAACTGATAACCCTCCCAATGATCCCCATACCTATGATTTTGTTCCTATTCTAGTCTGCTTAGTTAGATTTTGTTTTTATTTTTTAGATTCACTCGTTGATAGTTGTGTTTGCTGTCATTTTAATGTTCATAATTTTGATCTTTTTCTTAGATAAGTCCCTTTGACATTTCATAAAATAATAGCTTGGTGATGATGAACTCCTTTAGCTTTACCTTGTCTGGGAAGCACTTTATCTGTCCTTCCATTCTAAATGATAGCTTTGCTGGATAGAGTAATCTTGGTTTTAAGTTCTTGCTTTTGATCCCTTGAATACTTCTTGCCAGTACCTTCTGGTCTGCAAAGTGTCTTTGGAGAAATCAGCTGATATTCTTATAGGCACCCCTATGTAGGTAACTCTGATTTTCTCTTGATGATCTTAAGATTCTCTCTTTATCTTTCACATTTGGCATTTTAATTATGATGTATCTTGGTGTGATCCTCCTTGGGTCTAGCTTGTTTGGGACTCTCTGTGCCTCCTGGATTGTATGTCTATTTCCTTCACCAAATTTGGGAAGTTTTTCTTCATTATTTTTTCACAGAAGCTTTCCATTTCTTGCTCTTCCTCTTCTCCTTCTGGCACCCCTATGATTCGGATGTTGACATGTTTAAAGTTGCCCCAGAGGTTCCTATGCCTTTACTTATTTTTTTCAATTCTTGTTTCCTCATTCTGTACTGGTTGACTGTTTATTTCTTCCTTATGTTCCAAATCATTGATTTGAACCCAGTTTTTTTCCCTTCACCATCGGTTGTGTGGATTTTCCTTCATTTCATTTAGCATAACCTATACCTCTTCCTTTATGCGTTTGCCATACTTAAGCATATCTGTCAAGCCTGTGAGCATCTTTATCACCAGTGTTTTGAACTCAATGTTTGTTAGGTTGGCTATCTCATCGCTTAGTTCTCGCACTGGAACCTTGATCCATTCCCTCTTTTGGGCCATACTTCTCTGTCTCCTCATCTTGTCAGGCTCCTGTGTTTGTTTGCTTCTCTGTGTTAGGTAGAGCTGTCCCCTCTGTTACATTGTAAGGGCAAGGCCTAGGAGTTCGGCAGTACAGGGTGACCCGTTTCACCATGTTGTGGTGCTCGCTGTGTGTGGGGGAGGTGTCTGAAAGGGAATAATGCTGCCTGCTCAACTCTCGCCCTTTTTTCAGGCACTTCTCCCACTTCTGTATGGGACTGGCACCTTTCTAGCTATTGCCCTGGCTGTTGTTTTCAGGGTAGGTGAGTCTGCAGACAGTCTAGGACTGTGGGGGGGCCTTTAAATAATAAGACTCTACTGAGAGACTGGCAGTTCTTCCTCCACCCAAACCCCCACTGATTTTTTCAGTCAGAAGCGATGAGGCTTTATTTTCCCAGGCGCTGGAACCATGAGTTGTGCAGTCTGGTTTGGTGCTGGGAGTGCTCCCCAAGTGTCCATCCCTAGTTTTTAAAACATGAGACCGCACTTTCCGCCAGTCTGCTGCCGCCGCCAGCACACTGCGTCTTCTTCGTCCTGGCTCCACCTCTCCTACCTGTCTGGATGAGTATTTCTTCTTTATTCCTTTGTTTGTTGGACTTCCATGCAGTTTGATTTTCTGGAACTTCTGGTTGTCTCTAGTTCTGAGGTAGTTGTATTCCTTCTTAGTTATGGAGGGAGATGCAGCGTGTCTTTCTAGGTCTTCATCTTGGCCTGAAGTCTGGATTTCTTTCTTGATCTTACTGTTCATCTACTCATTGTTTAGTAACATGTTATTTAGCCTATATCTTGGTTTTTTTTTCTTTCAGGTTTTTTTTTTTTCCCCCTGTGATTGATTTCTGGTTTCATACCATTCTGATCAGAGAAGGTGGTTGATATTATTTCAGTCGTATTAAATTTTGAGACATGATTTGTGTCCTAACATGTGGTCTGTCTTAGAAAATATTCCATGTGCACTTGAAAAAGAATGTATATTCTGCTGCTTTGTGGTGAAATTCTCTGAAGATATCAATTAAATGCATCTGATCTAGTGTGTCATTTAAGGCCACTGTTTACTTGTTGATTTTCTGTTTGGAAGATCTATTCTTTGATGTCAATGGGGTGTTAAAATCCCCTTATGACTATTACTGTCGATCTCCCCATTTATGTTTATCAAAATTTGCTTTACATATTTAGGTGCTTCTATGTTGGGTGCATAAGGATTTACAAGGGTTACATCCACTTGTTTGATTGCTCCCTTTATCATTATTGAGTGTCCTTCGTTGTCTTACTATAGCCTTTATTTTAAAGTCTATTTTGTCAGATATAAATATTGCTACCCCAGCTATTTTTTCTTTCCATATGCATGAAATATCTTTTTCTAACCCTTTACTTTTACTTTTTATGTACCTTTTGTTCTGTACTGGGTCTCTTGTAGACAACAAATATATGAGTCTTGTTTTCTTACATTCAGCTACCCTATGCCTTTTGATTGGGCCATTTTAGCCGTTTACATTTAAAGTGATTATTGATAGATACATATTCATTGCCATTTTATTCTTTCAACTGTATTCCTAGTGTTTTTTATTCTTCCTATTCTTAAAGAAGACCATTTAACATTTCTTGTAATAATGGTTTGGTGGTAACAAACTCCTTTAGTTTTTTCTTATGTGGGAAGCTCTTTATTTCTTCAGTTTTAAATGATAACCTTGTTAAATAAAATAGTCTTGGTTGTAGATTTTTATTTTTAATCACTTTGAATATATTATGCCAATCCCTATGATCTGAAATGTTTCTGTTGAGAAATTAGCTGATAGTCTATGGGAGCTCCCTTGTAGGTAAGTAACTGTTTTTCTCTTGCTGCTTTTAAAATTCTCTGTTTTTAACTACTGCCATTTTAATTATGATGTGGGGGTCTGTTTGATTTTATATTGTTTGGGACTTTGTGCTTCTAGATTTGTATGTCTTTCCTTCACAATGGTCGGGAAATTTTCAGTCATTATTTCTTCAAATAGGTTCTTGATCCCTTGCTTTCTGTCTTCTGGTCCCCCTATGATGCAGGTATTGTTATGCTTATGTTGTGTCAAAGGTCCCTTAAACTTGCCTCATTAAAATTTTTTCCCCCTTAATTTACTGTTCTGGTTGGATGTTGAGTGCTACGTTGTTTTCCACTACCTTGTTTCCCAAATTACTGATTTGATTATCTACTTCATCCAAGTTTCTGTGTATTCATTTCTGGTATTAAATTTTTCATTTATGACTTTTTAAAATGGTTTCTGTGTCCCTTTTTTATGCTTCCTATCTCTTTGTTGAAGTCCTCACTAGGTTCCTTGAGCATCCTTTTAACTCTTCTTGACTCGGCATCTGGTAAATTGCTTACTTACATTTCATTTACCTCTTTTTCTGGAGATTTATCCTGTTCTTTCATTTTGGGCATGTTTCTTTGTCTCCCCGTTTTGGATGCCTCTTGTGTTTATTTCTGTGTATTAGTTAGATCTGTTATGACCCCCAGTCTTGACAGGGCAGCCTTATGCAGTTAGTGTCCTGTGGGACCCAGTGATTGCTACCTCCTTGATCATCTGAGT
The DNA here is from genome assembly GCF_987537825.1 of Furipterus horrens. Classification (NCBI taxonomy): domain Eukaryota; kingdom Metazoa; phylum Chordata; class Mammalia; order Chiroptera; family Furipteridae; genus Furipterus; species Furipterus horrens. Next base: position 121,494,552 of record NW_028327173.1, on the reverse strand, counting down.
TGGGTGCCCCATGCATGTCCTTTGTGTGGGTTATGTGAGCCCTCTTGTTATAATGGAGTTTGATTGCTATTGGCTCATTTGTACGTGATGTAGACAGTCAGGCTGTCTGACTGTGAGGGTCAATCCCAACCACTGTGTACAAGCTGTTATGCAGGTGTTGATACCTAGAATCAGAATTTTCCTCAGCAGGGTCTGGTGCCTGCCTAGATCTCCCTTTGTATACGCTGCTTTTTAAGCTAATTGGATCTTACTCTGATGTTGTCAGAAGCTGGGCACTGGATGTGTTTGTTCTGGGGCCTCTTGGGAGGGATTCTACTGTAGACCAATGTCAGACACTGCCTGTGACTGGTTCTGGGCAACCTGTCTGGAGCTACAAAATGATCTCTGCTGGGCCTGGGTGTGTGGGGGATGGATCAAGCGCTACACCAACACTGTCTTCACAAACACCAGCCCCGGAGGCAGGTCAGTAAAAGTCCCAAGGCACCTTGAGATTTGCCTCTGACTGTCTCTGCCTGTTGACTGCCTTCTAGGCTCAGTCACTGAATGAGCCTTTGGTGGTACTCGAGTTGCATGTGGTAGGTTCTCAGTGAGTCACCAGATATGGGTGAATGGTGTTCACCAGATTGATGGATGTTCAAATTCAGTGCCAGTGTTGGGATTGAGGCCACTCAGCAAAATACCAGGGTATAGCAAGTCTAGCTGCCCTCCACTGGGTGCCCGATGACCATTTTGATTGGGTGGGGTCTCAGGGAGTCATTAGAATGAGGCCAGCGGAGTTATCAGGCCCAAAGAGACCAAGATTTGGCCGTGTGAAGGAAGTGCTCTGCACTGCGGGGGCATGTTAGGGAAAAATGACCACTGTCGTAGAGCCACACAACTTAGTCTGTTGAAGAGTCTCATGAGTTTGAGCTCAACAGGGCAGGGTTGCCAGGAGTCAGGAGGGTGAGGCTAGTATATCTCCTGTGTGGGGCTAGAGGATCTATAAAGGGGAGGTGCTTGTCATGTTCATGGGAAAGGGAGGGCAATAGCCCCTACCCCTAAGTCATACCACTCAGTCAGTGACAACGTTGAGACGGCCCAGATCTCTACACCCTGGCCCAGGCAGCTGACTCCTCAGCAAGGCATGAGCTCCACAGCATGGGTTGACAGGTAGCCCGGGTGGATATGGTTAAGAAAGGGAGTGCTCCCCCCAAGAAATATGGCATCTCTGGTGCAGAAGAGTGATTCACCATAGGTGTCCTAATGGCTATCTTCTCAGCTCTTTGCCCAGAGCCACAAACCCCTGTCTCTCCTCACATGATTCCAGTCTGCTTTGCCGTCTCTTTCCCAGAACCCAGGGTGAGTGGCTGCAAATGAGATTTTGTGCATTGGCCCTTTGGGAGGGTGCCAGTGTCTCTTGCGAACTCCTGTTTCTCCCTGGCAGACAGAATCCCCATTGATTTTCACAGCCAAATGTTATATGGGCAGTTCTTCCTGGCTCTGGTGCTCTGGGCTGGGGAGCCCAGCATGGGGTTGAGACCCCATCCTCCTCAGTGGGAACCTTTTCAGCTGAGATAACCTCCCGGAATTTCAGCCATTGCCTGTGGACATGGGGCCAACACTTTCCACATCACCCTTTCTACTGGTCTAGCTATGGCTTCTTCTGAAATTCCTAGGTTATAAGACTTCTATTCAGCATATCCTCGTTTGGTTATTTAAATTGATAGTTCTGTAATTTAATTGTAATTCCAGTTTGGTTTTTGGAAGAGGTGAGTGTAATATCCACTTAGTTTGTTGCCATCTTGGATCTGGGGAGATCTCTTTATTTGACTCAGATGGACACTTGGTTGAGGAACCAAATATCTTTTCTTAATAGGGAATTTGACTGAAAAGAGAGGTCTGGGTGCCCAGGAGTTTCCTAGAATTGATATGAGGATCTTAGTAGATGTCAGTTTTAACTTTGTGATTCTGGGTTATGTAACTAATATGGAAAAATTAAATAATACAAGTTTCATATTCCTGTGTACTTCATTGCTGACATCAAATAAATAAAATGAACTCATGCTAAATGTTTGCTTTTCATTGCCTGTTAAGAGCTGATGAGAATTCATTAATATCTTATATTACCTATAATAATATTTATGAATTTGATGCTGTGGAAAAATTACCTGCTGAGGTATCTATGTATTTGTTTTTTATCCTACTGATTTCATGTATATGAATTTTGTAAAATGTTTTTTTGGATGAGGTAAAAGATACCATATACACAATGTGTGTATCTGGTGCTAAAAATGTTTAAAACTGTTTTGAATTAATAAAAGTCTGTATGGAGTGATGTTTGCCTTGCCTATTCTTTTTGTTAATTTTCATTCACTTATTTATTATATTCTAATAGGTTACAACATACAGGTTCTGTTCTAGCTACTCGGAATATAAATGTAGAGAAGATATAGTTTCTGAATTTTAAGGAGCTTATGGACTGGTTATGGGAGACAGACATTATAATAAAAGAGGTATGATGGTATATGTGCTAAGAATGAAATATGTACAGGATAGAGTAGAGCCCAAGGTAGGAAGTGGTCAGTTTTGCCTCAGAAGGATGGGGAACTGCTGTCAAGAAAGGTTCCACTGATGAAATGGTGCCTGAATCCTGAAAGGTGAGAAGGTGTTTTTGTTAAGTTACTGTTAGATAATATAAAATCTTTGAGGACAAAGAACCTCATCTTCTACTTCTTTGTTCCAGCACAAAGGAAGAATTTGCCAGTAAGTGAACAGACTCTAAGGTTGCCAAATTGCAGGTTTATAACTATTGTAACAGGTATTTTTTTCACAAGTACCAGTAGGTGGCAATGTTACCCCATGAAAAAAAGACAATAACAAAAGCTAAAAATGACTTTTCTGAGTTTCCAAACTTGGTAATGAGGGTGTTCTGGGTTAAAAATGGATAAGAAAAAGTGAGTTTGAAATTGTTTTCTGTGCAAGCCAGCTTTTCCTTGAATAAACCAATGTCTGAGAAACATCTTCCCTCCCCCAATCTTCCTGAGCCCGAGATCGCCAGTAAAAAATTGACTTGAACACCTCTCATTCTAAAGGCCTGTGAGAGTCTGAAGTCCTCGAGATTTCTGCACTACGTTGATCCAGAAAAGAAAACAGCTCCCTGCTTGATGTCCACTAAAAGCCCATTCCTATAAAACATTCACGAGTTTAAGAGCCTTTAGTAAAGATTTGAGGAAAGGATAGCAACAAAGTTTTCACAGTAGTTATGCAAACGACCTGGAATGAATCTGACAGTCTCCCAGATTGCAAGATGTCCTTTAACCACCCACTACCTTAGAGTTTTGCTGAATTATTTTGTTTCCATTCTTTATCTGGTTGGCTCCTCTTTCCCCTTCTTAGCCCTGAACTTTAGATTCTCCACTCCCTTCCAGTTTCCCTTGCTCCCTCCCATTCCCTGAGTCTTTTACTCTGTCTCTCCCCACTCCCCTAAACCCACCAAGCTGCTCTACAGTTGGGGGCCCTTCATTCAAAGTGATTCCTCCTCCCTAGAAGCCAGCGATGGCACTTTATTACCCTGAAACAGAAAGCAAAATATCATTCTTTTTTCAGTGTAATAAAAATATTTTTGAAACATGCCCTGCAGATACTCAAAACAAGACAATATGTGATCACCATCTTTAGTTGCTGATTACAGGGGTTTTTCTTACCAGAGTGTTTTTAATATAGTTCTTAATGTTCCTTATTCCTTTTTTGCTCCCATGTGTCTAGAAGATAAACCCGCTTCCTTCCATAATCTATTACATTTGCATTATTTGCTACTGAGCTTCCCCCCCCCCCCCTTAGGATTCTTTATCTGTGTGTCTCAATGTGGTCCCAGGATGAGTGCCAATTTATAGGGGACTGTTTCCCCCTTAGCTTTGAAAAATTTCAATATGAAGAAAATGTTGAAGATTGTTGGAAGAATCTGTTATCTAGACTCTGTAGTTATTAACATTGTGTTTGCTTCCCATCCATCCATCTTATTTTTTGATGCATTTCAAAGTAAGTTGCAGGCATAAATGTACTTCACTCCTAGATTTTTATCATGCATGTAATTGAGTTTGCTATTTCTCAGTTCTTTTTTCTTAAAGGTAAAATTTACATGATAGTGACATCTAAATCCTAAGTGTAACATTAAATAAGTTTTGGCAAATGCAAAAGTCTGTTTTTTTTTTTTCCCCAAAGTAAATTGCAGATGTAAATATACTTCTCTCCTAAGCATTTTAGCATGGATGTAACAAACCTTTATCAAGATTAGAGCATTTATTTGGTGGTTATTTTTCTATACACAAGGAGTATAAAATAGTTAAATTCTGGACTTTACCAGGTCTGAGTAAAATATTGGGATGAAATTATAGGAATTATAGGTGAATTTTATTTTATAGGTGTGCAAAAACATCTCAGATTAAGGTCTGCATCTGCGCTTTTTGTTTCAATTTAATCTCTGACGTTACAAGCAGAAACCCTTGGAAGTGAAATGACCAGTGCCTGTTGAAAACAGGAACTAGCTCTATTTTTTGATACGTATCTCAGCCACCTGAAATGTTTATACCTTTGGCACTCAGTAAATATTTGTTGTCACCAGACTAGCTAGCACAAAAATTTACTGGGTCTATTTTATGGCTGTTGCTTGTTTACTTAGAAAATAATGATGGGATCATAGAAGTCAAAGCCATGAAGAGCATCACACATCTTTCTCAGCTGTTCATCAGTCACTACTTGAAGTAGCGTTCAAGGTAGAGGATAGGGCACTGAGAGCCTTTCGAGGGCACATAGGTGAAGAAAGAATGGCAGCCAAATTCAGACAGAACAGCTTTGAGGTCCCAGCAGTAAAGTGACTTTGATTCTGAATTCTCTAATGCTTCCCATTGGTGTTCCAACCCAGTTCTCCACTGTTTCAGGGCCTTCAGGTGCATGCAGATGAGTAATGACCGCTTTTTAAATGTTTAGTTGTAAAAATTGTGATGCATGCTTATACAATAGAAAAAGATATATAGAAAAACAGTGGCATGATATTTTACTACACTAAGTTATAGTCAAGGAATTCAGATATGTTTTCAAGTGCTACACCAAATTTCAACACCCTAAATGCCCCCAGAAGCCCATGACAAACCACTGCTTACCATTCCATGTTTGTGGGTTTGTCCCCCACTTCACTGACTTGAAGTCAAATATGAAGAGAGAAACCTGTCTCTGGATTACTGTCTTGGTCACAAATCTTTTTCTGCCCGAATGGAAATTTGCTCTAGAAGAAATAATAGTGACATTTTGGTCAGTGCTCAGCTGTGGAGAGTAAAACTCACTCTAACTTGTTCAAGCAGGAGATTTATTACAGAGCATGAAATGGCTTACAGACTACAGGTTGAACTTCCAGAAATATTTCCAAAGCCATACCAGTTGTGAAGGCATTGTTGCCTTTGCTACAATCAGAAACTATAATATCAGAAAGACCACCACAACTATCAGCTCCAGAGCCTCTGCTATGAGCAGAAAATAGCCTATAAATTTAGAAAGCTGCTGCTAGTTACTGTTCCAGACTGTGGCACTGTTGTTCCAAGCCACACCAACAAAAATGGGTGCCAAAGCCAGGTTTAATGTGATTGTAGGAGCTTAAATAAAACCTAGAATCCTAGGTGTGAGGGAGTGGGAAATAGTTTTTGGCTTTTTAGCTTTAGCATATTAGAAGAATGGTTAGAACATTTCCATTTCACAGTATGCACTAGAAATATCTAACACTTGGGAAGTTGATCAAGATGGCAACCCAGGAGGTTCCTGAACACCCATTAATGCACCAAATGTAAGCGACACTCGACATTTTTTCTGAAAGAAATCTAGGAATGAGCAGAACAACTCCTACACATTGGGCAAATGAGGAAATACCCACATAAAAACAAGCAGGAAAGGCTGAGACACCCTTTCATCACAAACCCTACCCCCAGCAGAGTGCTCTGCAATTGAGAGGGAACCCCAAACTCCCAGCTTCCCTGAGGAGCAAGTGGTTTGGATGGCACATCTAGTACCCCAAGTTTTAAGGCTCCCACCTGAGGGATGGACCCCAAGACACCTAGCTCTGAAAACCAGCAGGGCGTGGGTCCACAATACCCATAAGACAATATCAAACAAAGCAAATCTTAATGGGTATGCAAGTTCATGATATGGCTGTCTACCTAGGGCTTGGAGCAGAAGGAACCTGCAAAAATGCCTATCTCCCAGTCTTTCCGTGAAAGGACTAACTACATACTTACAAACTGCTGCTTGAAGGTATGGTTTCTAATTTTAGCATACATCTAGAGGTTGGCTGTGTTCATCCTTGGAGCCCAAAAGCCATTCTTCCAGTTACAAAGTCTTTATTTTAAATTCTCTCTGTTTAAATAACTGGTGTGTTTTCTACATCCTGACTTATGCAGATGGATAAGATTATTTTACTGATTTTTAAATATTTGGACAATTTAGGGTTATATTTTAATAGTATGTAGTATGCATTCATTATGTTATTACTTAGAATAAAATAATGTATTTTTCCCAAAAATTAGTTATAGGTAAATAGAAATAGATTTAAATGGGTATTATTTTTACATGTATACTGATATAATGTTAGATTTATAGATACAATAGATATTATTTGTATTCTATTTTAAATATAAATAAATAAATTTAGCTTTTGAAAAACTTGCTGCATTGCCCTTATTTTTCTCATTTTACTGCAGACAAATGAAAACTTTTATCAGAGCCTCACTGGCCTGTGGAGAGTCATTTGGAAACTACCTACTTTATAACAAAGGATTAGATTTTATATTAAAATGTTTCACTTTGGCCCAGACTCACGTTTAGGTGATATAATTGACATTTCTGAGCTTCAAATCAAGCCAGATTATGTTATAAATATACTCTTGAAAGATAGGATATAAATGACAATCATAAAAATTTGGTTTGAGATCAGGATTGCTCCTTTGGTGTATTTCATCGCTATAGAACTCTTACATTTAATATAAAAATCCTAAGTTTTGTCTCAATAATGTACTTTCTTCTTTTCTCCTTTACAACCCCCCCTGATGTTAAATATGAGTAGTAAGTTATTACATATAAACGACTTATGGGGAGGAGGCTCTGAATCGTTGCTCCTTCCTAGGATTGAACCTTTGCTGTGGTGTCTGGTCTCAGTGGTGAAATCGAAGTGGATCAGTTTTTTGTAGTCATGGAAGTCACCTGTTAGTCTACCTATTGATTAATTGATTGATTAAAAGAAAGTGGGAGTGAGTAAAAGATTGAATTAAATCTTTTTTATTCTGCTTATCTTTCCATTCTACTTGCTTAACTCATACTACGAACCAGTTTATTTCCGTTATTTATGGATGTATGTTCTTTTCCTCTTTTCTTTTTCAGTATACATCTTAGTGATATAGAATATCTTCTATATTCTATATCCATAATTTTGTGTTCTTTCTTGAACTTCCAAAATAACAACCTTTAACTCTTAAAATCTAAATTATATGGTCTCAAGAGCTTATCTAGTCTGGGTATAGTGTCACAATAACCTAATTTACTGGAGAGGGATTATTGGTTTAGATTAACCAGTATTTAAATTTATATGGATGTGGTACTGGTGAGGAAGCCAGTAATGACTTTATATTGTTCTTTCTATAGAGTCCCCGTTTTATGGCTGGATATAAATACTTCAAAAGCGAAACACAAAATTGTTCTGGTGAACTTAGATTTAGATGTAGAGGAATAATATGACCCTAAAGAATATTTAAGCTACACTATTTCAAATAATTAAACTCATCCTCCTGATTTGGGGTTATGTTATTTTATTAAACCACCATTATATTGACTTTAATTTAGAAATTATATAAATAGTGCTTTAAAATTTTTATTACTACTTTTTTGTTGCAACTTGTCATTTTGAATTACGTCTATTTCAAACAAAGGTAGTTCATTTTTTCTGAACTTTGCTTGATCTCACCTTTAGCTTAATTCTAGAAATAAGCCATTTTTTGGTTGCCTCAAATTGATATGATTGTGTTTTTAGCTATTGATTTTAGCTGTTTCCTTCTACTCATGTATAAAACCTTTGAATGTTTGCCAGAAAAACCCATGAATGAACATTGTATGAATTTACAACAAATAAATGAGCAAGGGTGGTTAAGTATGATGGTAGTAGGTACATCTTGTGATCACTGTCCAATGTTCAACTCAGAAGAGTTGCCCATTAACCTTCAGCACATGCATTGGATACCCAGTGGCCACATCTGTGCAATGACTCTGACTTCCTGTCCACTGATCCAGAAGGGTTGACTTGATCCAGCCTTGGTCAGTCATATTCCTTTTCTCAATACATGTTTAAATATTTCCTCAGTTTTAATTTCTAACATGGTAATAGTCAATTGATAGAAGTGATACAAAACACAAGCCCTTTGGGGATCCTCCATAATCTTTAAGAGGGTAAAAGGCTGGTGAGACCAAAAAATACTGGTGGTTAGGAGTAATCTAAATAGTTGTTTGAAGAAGTTAGTGTTCATAGAATTATATGACTAGAATTATATATGTACTTGTTTGAATGTTTAGACATTATATGTTTGGGTCCTATAGTTGCCACAAATTTAAGCTCCATTAGTGTGGTAATACAATGCTGCTCAAGGTTTTTTTAAGTGTCTCTTTACTGCAATGGTACATGACCCTCGTGACACACATTACGGTTGATTTAACTTGCTATTCATTATGGGGCAATTGATTTGCCAGCATGAGGTTTTGAATAACTGAATTCCTCATTGCAGATTGAGTTGCATCTTATGACAACTGTGAATCATTCTAAATAATTGATAATAAATAACCTTTCAGGTCTTAAAATTATCACAATTTTTTCCTGAAGTTCAGACAATTATCTTGATTTCCTTGGATTATAATACTGTGTATATCATTTCTGTTTTCAAATTAATTGTTATATTTATACGATTTAGGGAATCTTTGCAAAACTGAGTAAGATCCTTCAAAACATGCTGGTGAAAGTAATTTCAGTTAAGTTTAGGTAATGAAGATAACAACATATAACACCTCTTTTAATGCATATAGTCTCAAGGTTAAATAATTTTTTAAAATTTACAATATTTATACTAATATGAAGGTTAAAAAATTGTTCTTATCCTCACCTGAGGATATGTTGATTGATTTTTTTTAGAGAGAGAGAGAGAGAGAAGAAGGGAGAGAGAAGCATCCTATATACACCCTGACTGGGAATTGAACCTGCACCTTAGGTATGTGCCCTGAACAGGGATCAAACCCATACCTTTTGGTTACAAGGTGATGCTCCAACAAGCCGAGCAACCCAGCTAGAGCCCAATATGAAGGCTTTGAACAATGCTATTGTTAATCTCAAATGACAATTTGAAATAATTGTAGAAGTGTGGAAATTCATGTATGTCTATTATGATTATAAAATATCAAATACTAATAGTATTCATTGAACTAGATTATATGCTTCAAAGTATGAAATCTATAAATTCTCTTTAGAGGCAGTGTGGAAAAGAGAAAAGAGTATACATTGGAGAAGTAGGTTATTGTAAATTATAAAGGATTCACTTATGTATACATTTTCAATTATTATTAAAATAACTATAGTGAAACTTTTATCAGCATTACTTCCAGGTGTTTTATTTATTTATAGTGTCATTTTTTATGTTGGATCATATGAAAAAAGCCATCTAGTATTCTAAAAATTAATCTGACTATATAAAGTAAAATCTTAGTTAACTGCCATGGCAAAGTGTACTTTTAATTAATAAAGTTTTTCACATATCTATGGAAGCTTATGCCTTAAACATCACATTTTTTACTTTGAAAATCTAAAGCTGACTGTTTAAAACTGTACCCAGGATTTTTTTTAATTTAGGTATGGTGAGGCCAATTGTTCAGGAGTCATTACCATTTAAACTATAGTAAACAGTTACAGTTTTCAAGAGGAGGAGGCATGCTGTGCCATGCAGGGCCACATGGGGAAGCACCAAGGTTGTGCAGCATGCGGAAGGATTAAAGAGAAGGAGTATGGGACAGAGCCTTTATTACGGTTTCTGTGGGAAAGAATGGGAAAGGCAGTGTGGGAGGAGGAGCAAGTTCAAGAGATATAGGGGTGGACCCTAGTTGTCTGCTACTGGGCCTGAGGTGATTTAGACCCTGGGAGATAATGTACCGAACTTCGGGAGCCTCATAAAAGGGGGTGGGTTGGTGGTATGGACTCATCATTGGTTGACTTGTATACCAAAGGCATACTCACAGGTTATTTGATATTTTTAGGAATTAGCTAACCCAGGGAGGGAGTCTCTCACCCCAGGTATCAAAATATCATAAAATACAAAAACATGATTAATACCATATGTTTATTTATTTATTTATTTATAAATTGTCCTAGTCTCTGCACAGAATACAAGCTCCATAAGGGACCTCTTTCTACTTTATGCTCTGCAACACTCCCAGAATTTATAATGGTACCTGCGCGTGGTAATTTGTTATCTGTTGAATCAAGGAAAGAACCAATGAACCATAAACCTATTCTTTTTATGCTCTCATTTTTGTTATTTTTAAGTTTAAGATCTCTTGGTCCTTGTTCCCTGAATTTTCTACACCATTACATTAATTGCTGAATCTGTCAGGTCTACTACTGAATTATCTCTGGTATCTGTTTTTTGCTTCAGTTTTGCAACTGATGCTTTAGGCCCTTATTAACTCTTGCATGGACTATGAATGTACTTGTATTTTATGCCTTTTACTTACTCTGTTTTAAAGTTTATACGACATTGTGACATTTGTTATTTATTTTTGAACTGACAGCAATCCTGTGAGGTCATTATTTCAGTTATTTTCATTTTACAGAAATATAGACTGACTCAGGAAGACAAATAATTTGCCCAAGATGACTCAGTGTAAGTCACAGAACTAGAAACTGATTCACTTCCCCCATCTTCTCTCCCTAGCCTCTCATTATATGTTGCTTGATGAACTTCATAGTCTCCTCACTCCTTTGCCTCAGAAGTTATTGTGGATTTTCATGATTTAGAGACAAAGTCCAACCCCTTTAACCTGGCATTTAAGGCTTTTACCAATTTGTTTCCAATCTTTTTTTTTTTTTTTTAACTTTCAAAATTATATCCCACACTGTAAGCCCCAACCACACACAGTGATCTCCATACAGAAGTTGGACATACTCTCACTTCTGTGCTTGTGTTTATGCTGTTTTCACCCTGGGACTGTTCACCTTGGCCTGGTAGATCATTCAAGGCTCACCTTCTCCATGAACCATTTTTTTCACCTTCTTCCTCTTTCCACCCTACCTGTACAGGAATTTCTCTTTTATTTTCCTGCACTTTAATCTTTTACCTATAAACTCTTTTATAGCACTTAGAGAAACAGTCTTGTAATACAGTTATTTATGTTCATTTTATGTTCCTGTAGGTCTGTATCCTATTGCCTATAGATTCTATATAGTAAAAATCAGCACTGAAAAGTTTTTGTTTGCTATGGCCCACACCTTTGACTCCTAACATCAGCGAACTAGCCCATTGCTTTGTACATACTGGTACCTGATAAGTATGCTTTGAATAAAAGATTAATTTGGGGGATGAATTGGGACATATCATTCATTGAAAATACAGTATTCTAAAATTAACTCAAGCATTCATATTTGAATAAGTGGATTAATGTATTACATAAGTCTTAAGTTTTATTTGAGAACCTTTTGAAACCTCATTATGTTATTGTATATTTGCATTTTAAATAATCCTTATTGAATTAAATAAATGCTTTTTATACTCTTCAAGTTTTTGAGTTAGAAGGCTTACATTCCATATTTAATATCACTTGAAGTTTTTAATTTGTTTTTCTTTTACAAAATTTTTATTTTTTAATTTAAAACTTACATTTAATATTATTTATGTATTAGTTTCAGGTATACAGTATACATGTGTTCCTCCTGGTATTTTCAGTACCCATCTGGCATCATACATAGTTGTTACAATATTATTGACTATATTTCCTATGCTGTACGTTATATTCTCATGACTATTTTTTAACTACCAATCTGATACTTCTCAATCCCTTCAGCTTTTTCACCCAGTTCCCCAAAGCCCCTCCCCTCTGGCAACCACCAGTCTGTATCTGTGAGTCTGTTTCTGTTATTTTTGTCCATTTATATTATTCTTTAGGTTCCGCATATAAGTGAAATCATATGGTCTTTGTCTTTCTTGGACTGACATATTTCATTGAGCATAATACCCTCTAGGTTCATCCATGCTGTTGCAAATGGTACAATTTTGTTCTTTTTCTGGCTGAGTAATATTCCATTATATATACATACCACCACTTTTTATCTACTTGTCTGTTGATAGGCAATGTGGATTGCTTCCATACTTTGGTTATTGTAAATAACTCTGCAGTGAACACAGAGATGCACATAATTTTTTAAAATTAGTGTCTTGGGTTTCTTTGGATACATACCCAGATGTGGAATCATTGGGTCATAAGGCAGTTGCATTTTTAATTTTTTGAGGAACCTCTATACTGTTCTCCACAATGGGTGTACCAATCTGCATTCCCATTAAAAGTGCACAAGGGTTCCCTTTTCTCCACATCCTTGACAATACTTGTCTGTTGATCTATTGATGATAGCCGTTCTGACAGGTATGAGGTGATATCTCATTGTATTTTTAATTTGCATTTCTCTGAATATTAGTGACACTGACCATGTTTTCATATGTCTATTTGTCACCTGTATGTCTTTGGAGATGTGTCTATTCAGGCTCTTTGCCATTTTTAAATTGGATTGTTTGCTTTTTGTTGTTGAGTAATATGAGTTCTTTATAAAATTTTGATATTAATCTTGTGTCAGATATATCATTGGCAAATATGTTCTCCCATTCAATATGTTGTCTTTTCATTTTCTTGATTATTTTCTTTGCTGAGCATCCAACATTTTAGTTTGATGTAGTCCCATTTGTTTAATTTTTCTTTTGTTTCCCTCACCCAAGGAGATATATCAGAAAAAATACTGGTAAGAGAAATGTCAGAGAATTTATGGCCTATGTTTTCTTCTAGGGTTTTTATGGTTTCAAGTCTTACATTTAAACCTTTAATCCATTTTAAATTTATTCTTGTGTGTGGTGTAAGAAGGTGGTCTAGTTTAATTTTTTACACGTATATGTCCAATTTTCCCAACACCATTTATTGAATATAAATGTCTTTATCCCCCACTTGAAGCTCTAAGTAGTGAGTGTTAAAAAGATAACTTGAGAATAGAAAGAGATAACGTGAGAGAAGAAACATCAAAAGACAACTTGAGAGTAGACAAAAGATAACTTGAGAGTAGAAACATCACAAAAAAAGTTGTATTTTTGAGATCTCCATGATGCACTGTATAACACTATGTTTTAGTGTTTCTCATATTTTGACACTTATTGTGAATACCTCCGCGTTTCATAAAATGCCACAATCCATAATATCAATTGGGAAATTGGGAAAATGTACTTATTAAGAGAGTTTGAGAATGGTATTATTTTAGATATATTACACTATTTTCAATGTTTAACAAGTTCTATTATTAAATGGAAAAAGGATTGATATTTGGTGCTTATACTATTTTCCTATGACTGCTGTAACAAATAATCACAATTTTGATAACTTTGAAATGATAGAAATTTATTCTCTTATGATTCTGGGGGCCAGAAGTCAAAAAATTTTTAAAGATTTAAAAAATTTTTATTTTAAAGTATATTTTATTGATTATGCTATTACAGTTGTCCCAATTATTCCCCTCTGCTCCCCTATGCCTGCTACCCCCATTCCCTCCAGCAATCCCCACACCTTAGTTCATGTCCATGGTTCATTCATATGAGTTCTTTAGCTTCTCTTTTTTTTTTACTGTTCTTAACATACCTTTTCTATTTGTACCTACCATTTATGCTTTTTAATCCCTGCACCATTTACCCCGTTTACCCCCTTTCCCCTCCCTGAGGACCCTCCATATGGTTTCCATATCTATGATACTGCTCCTGTTTTAGTGGGTTTTTTTTTTTTATTCAGTTGTTGATAGTTGTGAGTTTGTTGTCATTTTATATTTGTAGTTTTGATTTTCTTCTTTTTCTTAAATAAGTCCCTTTAATATTTCATATAATAATGGCTTGGTGATGATGAACTCATTTAGCTTTATCTTGTCTGGGAAGTACTTTATCTTTCCTTCCATTCTAAATGATAGCTTTACTGGATAGAGTAATCTTGGTTGTAAGTCCTTGCTTTTCATCACTTTGAATACTTCTTGCCAGTCCCTTCTTGCTGGCAAAGTTTCTTTTGAGAAATCAGCAGATAGTCTTATAGGAACCCTTTTGTAGGTAAACTCTCTGCTTTTCTCATGCTACTTTTAAGATTCTTTCTTTATCTTTAACCTTTGGCGTTTTAATTATGATGTGTCTTGGTGTGGTCCTTTTTGGGTCTAGCTTGTTTAGGACTCTCTCTGTTTCCTAGATTTGTATATCTATATCCTTCACCAAATTAGAGACGTTTTCTTTGATTATTTTTTTTTTCAAATGAGTTTTCAATTTCTGCTCTTGTCTCCTTCTAGCACCCCTGTGATTTGGATGTTGGCATGTTTAAAGTTGTCCCAGAGGTTCCTCAGCCTCCCCACATTCTTTTTTTCAATTCTTGTTTCTTCATTCTGTACTGCTTGACTGTTTATTTCTACCTTGTGTTCCAAATCGTTGATTTGAACCCCAGCTTCTTTCCCTTCACAACTGGTTCCCTGTGGATTTTTCTTTATTTCACTTAGTGTAACCTTCATTTCTTTCCTTATGTGTTTGATGTACTCAGTGAGTTCTCCCAGCATCAGTATCACCAGTGTTTTGAACTCTGCACCTGGTATTTTGGCTATCTCTGATTCATTTAGTTCTTTTTCTGGGATTTTGAATTAGTGTCTTGGATTTCTTTCACTTGGGCCATATTTCTTTGCCTCCTCAATTTGGCAGCCTCCCTGTATTTGTTTCTGTGTTATAGGTAGAGCTGCTTTGACTCCCTGTCTAGGTGCTTCTGTTACCTTTAAGGGGAAGAGCCTTAGGTAATCATCAGTGCAGGGTGACCCATTTTACCAATTGTGGTGCTGTATGTGGGGGTAGGAGTTAGAGAGGGAACAATACCACTGCTTGGCATTCACTTCTTTTCCATTCACTTCACCCACTGGCATCCCTCTAGTAGCTGCCCTGGTGGTGGTTCCCAGAGTGAGTAGATTTGCATGTGTTCCAGGACTGTGGGGGCCCTCTAAATGAATCTTCTAGGGGATGGGCAGTTTCTTCTGCCAGTCCAACCCCCAATGGTTTTCACAGACAGAAGATATGAGGCTTTATTTTCCTGGCACTGGAACTCCGGGCTGTGCAGTCTGGCCTGCAGCTAGGATAGCTCCCAGGTGTCCCTCCCAGCTTTTATCTGCCACATGTGAATGTGGGATGGCCTGTTCCTTTGGCAGTTGCCTCTGCCTTGCAGCCACCACCAAACTGTGTCCTCTGTGCCCCGGCTCCCCATCTCCACCCCTCCTACCCGTTGGGATGAATATTTCTTCTTTAATTCCTTGGTTGTCAGGCTTCCACACAGTTTGATTTTCTGGCAGTTCCGGTTCTTTTTTTTTTTTTGAGGTTAGTTGTGATCCTTACCTACACCTCCTACACCTCCATCTTGTACAGTAGTCTCAAATAAATGTTCAATTTCTTACTTTTTCTCTTCTCTTTCTGGTACCCCTATGATTCTAATGTTGGTACGTTTGAAGTTTTCCCAGAGGCTCCTTAGCCTATCCTGATTTTTAGAATCTTTTTTCTTCTTGCTGTTTTGATTGAATTTTTTTCTTTATTTCCAAATCATTGATTTGATTCCTGGCTTCATCCACTCCAGTGTTCGTTCTCTGTAAATTTTTCTTTATTTTACTTAGTATATTCTTCATTTTTTACTGGGTCTTTTTTTATACTGTTGAAGTACCCAATGAGTCCTTGAACATCTTAATAACCAGGGGTTTTGAACTCTGTATATGAATGATTGATTATCTCCATTTTATTTAGTTCTTTTTCTGGAGTTTTGATCTGTTCTTTCATTTGGGCCTTATTTCTTTGTTTCCTCATTTTAGCAGCCACCCTGTGTTTATTTCTTTGTATTAGGTAGAGCTGCTTTGACTCCATGTCTTAGTAGCATGAGCTATTGTAGAAAAGCGTACTGGTAAGTTGGATTGGCAGAACCTTAGGTAATTGCCAGGGCTAGGCAAACCCTGGGATGCAGGATGATGGAGTCTCTGATATGGTGATGCTACTCTGTCACTTCGTGTGCAGGAGGGCTAGGAAAGGATACAATGCTGCTGTCTGTCCTCTGGAGTTTTGTCCAGGAGGAAGCTGTCCCCTGGAACTCTCCCTAGTGCCAGACACTTCAGTTTCTCCTTGTATGCCACTGGTGCCCTTCTAGCTGCTGCCCAGTACTGGAGCCTAGAGGGAGTGAGTTTGAGTAAGTCCTAAGTCCGTTGTGGGACTTTTAAGATGAGATGCCTGAGAATCCCACAGTTTCTACTGCCTCCCCCAACCCCCACTGGTTTTTACAGCTAGAAATTATGGGGACTTATCTTCCTGGCACTGGAAACCTGAGTTGGGTGGTCTTGTGTGGGGCTGGGATCCCTCTCTCTTGAGGTATCCCTCCCAATTTTTATTCACCATACATGGGTGTGGGACTGCCTGTTCTGTGTCTCTGCATCTCCACCCCTCCTACCCATCTGCATGAATATGATTTCTCTAATTCCTTGATTGTTGGACTTCCATATAGCTTGATTTTCTGAATATTCTGGGTAATAGTTGTTTTGTAGTTTAGTTATAATTTTGTCTGTGGCTGTTGAGGAGGTAAGCCATGATTGCCTACACCTCCATCTTGACCAAAAGTATGATTTCTTTTGTTATAGTAACCTTTTATATTATGTTGCATATTTTTTCTAAAATTTTCATAAATGATTATTAAAAATGCACTATATTAATTATTGTTAACACAGATTTGTATTATCACTTGTCAGTGCTGCAGAGTCTTCATTTTAATCTAAGGTTTCTCTACTCTTACCTCACTCAAGTGTTTTAACATCATAGTGTTGGTGTGCACATATGCAAGGTACTTTTGTGATCTTGGTGACAATATTTGATAGAATCAATCAATAACTTTGTGTGAAATATTTTAGAATCACCAACATATCTGCCTTTCCCTTAAGAGATGTTTCGGTAGGACTCAAACACCCTCACAACTGTGTAAAGGACAATTTTGGAAGATAAATTATTGTGGCCAAACAAGAAGGACTAGCAGTTTCAACATGTCTAGTTCTATTTTTAATATTTTTCTCTCTTAAAATGATTCTACTGGTCAAGTGAAACTTATTCCTTTAGAAATTATTTTGCAACATGGGTCACTATCACTTTAAACTCACTCAACTTTGGGCTAAATCTAATTCGCTGAGCAAAATAATTTGGTTACTTATGTGCGCAATAGTAAGGGAAAGAAGAATAAATGGCTTGTAACAGATGCTGTGCCTACAAATGTCAAAGTTTTCAGTGAGCCCACGACTTTAAAAGGCCACACCATTTTATAGTTACACCTTTTAAACTTAGTAATGAGTACAGGATATGTGCTATACTTCCTGCTATAAATGCATTGGTTTCCCAATTTTCCATGTCAAAAAATAGCTTTACCATCTGCCACTGCTTTATAGCATTCCTTCAAACTCAAGCCTTTCCTCTTTCCTGATGTGTTTGTTAATTTTCAGGAGGTGTTATCACCAAGACCTCATTCTGGAGTTTTATATTAGCCAATAGTGATATGAGTGATTGATTTGGAACACTTCTCATTGTGAGTAATTAACCTGGAGAAGAATGATTTGAACTCTTAAGATTATTTTTAAAATTCTGATCAGCATGACTTAGTAAGCAGATCATACTATATTCCTTTGCTGCATGTCAATTAGATCAAACTTTAGTTGTTATATTCAAAACTTCTATGGGTCTACCTATATATGTATATTTGATTTGTAATAAACTGAGAAAAGAATATTATAGTCTCCTACTGTGATTGTAGATTAATTTTTACATTTTTATTAGATTTTATATATTTTAAGTCTATGCTTAGAGTTTCATGAGATGTATGCACTGTATGCTTTATCCTATGAAACATCTTAATTATATATTTTGACCATTATTTATAATTTGTGTGGTTTACTATAGTACTTACTTTACTTTTTACAAAGCATTTAATATCTCCATATTTGTATTCTGATTCAGTTTTTAGATATGTCCCAGATAGCTGGGTTTCATAATGCAATATGAATTTCTATTTTTAATAAAGGAATTTACCCCATTTGCCATTTGCTGTCATTGTTACATTTGGGATTATTCTAGCCGTGTTAATTTGTAATCCTTATTTTATATACTTTCAAATTATTTATTCCTTTTATATTCTAATCTTCTGCTCTTATTTTCATTAAAATATTTGTATTTTGTTTTTTCTTTCCCATGTTTAGGAAATTATACATCCTATTTTTCTAGATTCTAAAACGTAACCTTTACTTTATAAGGCATACATTTGAACGTATGTTTCTATCAGTATCTAAAATAAATCAGGATATATATCCTTGCATAACAAGGCAAGAACCTCAGTACTTTTTATTTCATTCTACCTGCTCTTCACAGATTTCCTTCCCATGTTGAGATCATCCAAGATAATAGATCATTATTATTTAACATTAAATTTTATTTAGCTAATTTTTTATTTGTTCCATTACTGTTCATTGTTTCTTCTTAATCACTTCTTAATATTTATTTATTTGACATTCACATATTCCCCATCCTTCCCACCCTTGGCTTTATTGAGGTATAATTGACTAAAGTTGCATATATTTAAGGTATGCATATGATATTTTGATATACATGTATTTTTTTACTTTTTTAAGAGTTTGCTTTACTTTTTGTGCGTGGCACAGCAAAGGAATTCATTTTATAAGAGGAAATGTTTCTCACTTGTAACATGGCATAGGTTTGACCAAAAGTGTTATAGTGAATTACCCTAATATATTGTAAAATATTTTTCAATTTTCAACATCTTATCTATTACATGATAAAACTACTATGTGAGAATATATAATAATTTATGAAAGTATAGTAATTTTTATGAAAATAAATAATTCAATTCATACTGAATGATGTTCTCGATTGAATGATGTTTCATTTTTAACATTTTTTATTGAATTTATTGAGGTGAGATTGATTAATAAAACTATATAGGTTTCAGGTGTACAATTCTATAATACATCATCTGTATGTTGCATTGTGTATTTACCACCCAAAGTCGAGTCTCCTTCTATCATAATTTATTCCCCTTTTACCCTCACCTACCTCTCTCCCTACCCCGCTTATCTTCTGGTAATCACCATACAGTTGTCTGTGTATGACAGTTAAGTTTTTTTCTCAATTAGACCACATTCTTACACAATATACAAGAATAAATTTAAAATGGATTAAAGACTTAAATGTAAGACTTGAAACCATAAAAATCCTAAAAGATAACATAGGCAGTAAGATCTCAGACATTTCTCATAGTAGTATTTTTTTCTGCTATATCTCCTCAGGCAAGAGAAACAAAAGAAAAAATAAATGAGAGTACATCAAACTAAAAAGTTTATGCACAACAAAGGAAACCATCAACAAAATGAAAAGACAACCTACTAAATGGTAGAACATATTTGCCAGTGATACATGTGATTGTGGTTAATATCCAAAATTTATAAAGAACGTATACAACTCAACACCAAAAAAACAGAGAAACCAATTAAAAAATGGGAAAAGGAGCTGAGTAGACACTTCTCCAAAGAGGACATCCAGATGGCCAATAGACATGAAAAAGTGCTCAATGTAACTAATCATCAGAGACAGGCAAATTAAAACCACAATCCAGCTATCACCTCACATCTGTCAGAATGACTATCATCAATAAATCAACAAACAAGTGTTGGTGAGGATGTGGAGAAAATGGAACCCTCATGCACTGTTGGAAATGCAGAATGGTGCAGCTATTGTGGAAAATAGTATAGTGTTATCTCAAAAAATTAAAAATAGAACTACCTTACCCAGGAACTCCAACTTTTTGGAATGTATTCAAAGAAACCTGATACACCAATTTGAAATATAAGGACCCCTATGTTCACTGGAGCATTATTTACAATAGCCAGGATTTGGAAGCAGCCCAAGTGTCCATTAGTAGATAAATGGATAAAAAAAGCTGTGATACATTGACATGATGGAAAACTGGTGCTGTAAAAAAAAAAAGGGGGGAAATTTTATCCTTTGGGACTTGTTTCAGCTTCTTTCTTTTTCTGTGTTTGGATAACTCCATCTTCCTTCTGTCTTGCAGAGTTCCTTTGTTATTTCTGATACACCAAGGGTACTTGTTTTTTAAAAAATGAAATATTAAAAAAATAATTATTCTAAGTGTACTTTAGGCAGACAGGAATCAGAGCCATATTTTTGCTATGCTGTTTTTTTTTTTAATTAAAGCATGTTTTATTTGTTATTTTATTACAGCTGTCCCAATTTTTCCCCCATTGCCCTTGTCTACCCATCCCATTGCCCACTCCCACAGTCAATTCCCACACTGTTGTCCTTGTCCGTGGGTCATTCATACACTTTCTTTGTCTAGTCCCTTCCCCTTCTTTCCACCATTATCCCCCTCCACCCTCCCCTCTGGTTTCTTTCAGTCTGTTTCATGTTTCCATGTCTGTGGTTCTATTTTGTTCATTAGTTTATTTTGTTCATTAGATTCCTCTTATAGGTGAGATCATATGGTATTTGTCTTTCACTGACTGGCTTATTTCACTTAACATGATACTCTCCAGTTCCATCTATGCTGTCATGAAAGGTAGGAGTTCCTTCTTTCTTTCTGCTGTGTAGTATTCCATTGTGTAAATGAAACCACAGTTCCACTCATTTACTGATGGGCACTTCAGCTGTTTCCAGCACTTGGCTATCATAAATAGTGCCACTCTGAACATAAGGGTGCATAAGTTCTTTTGAATTGGTGATTTGGGATTCTTAGGGTATATTCCCAGCAGCAGAATCTCTGGGTCAAAAGGCAGTTCCATTTTTAGTTTAGTTTTTTTTTGTTTTTTTTTTTTGAGGAAATTCCATACTGTTTTCCACAGTGGCTGCACCAGTCTGCATTCCCACCAACACTGCACTTGGGTTCCCTTTTCCTGCATCCTTACCAGCACTTGTCTGTTGCTTTGTTGATGATGGTCATTCTGACAGGTGTGAGGTGATAGCTCATTGTGATTTTAATTACATCTCTCTGATGGCTAGTGATGTTGTGCATCCTATGGGCCCTCTGTATGTCCTCTTTGGAGAGGTGTCTATTCAGGTCCTTTTCCCATTTTTTAATTGGATTGTTTGCCTTCCTGGTGTTGAGTCATATGAATTCTTTATATATTTTGGAGCTCAAACCCTCATGCAATGTATTGTTGGCAAATATATTCTCCCATACAGCCAATTTTTGATGATGGTTTCTTTAGCTGTGCAGAAGCTTTTTAGTGTGATCTACTTTCTTATTTGTATTACTATTATAAACAGAATCATAAATTTAAAGTATAGCACTAAAGTGCTTTTACTGTTCTATCACCTATTTCTACTGTCTCTTCTGGGATGACCACATACAGAGTTCACCTAAGGTGACTATGTTACAGTATGAAAATTTTATCGCAACTAAAAAATTTTATCTGTGTAACTGAAGTTTCCCTTGGAAGAATAAAAGGGAGAACACTGACTGCTTTAAAAATTACCACATTGTATGGAGTTGATGAAAGATTTGAAAATAACATTGAAAGGCTTTATTTGTAGCTGCCTTTATCCCTAAAGTAGGTATTTTATAAGAGGAACCAATTATTATTTATATTTGTTTTCATTGCATTGGCCATTTTAGTATCTCCAGTACAAATTTTTAATATTAAAAGTCTCTCCCTTGAACATAGATCCCTTTCAACATAAAATTGTTCTTTGAGAATCCAAAAAGATTGAATTTGTCTGGAAAACTGCTATTCTATTGAGGTCTAATGACAAAAAGTTCAGCTTGTTTATTCACTTCACTGCATTCATAAATGGCGCTGTCACACAAATATGTGCGTCATTGAAACTATTTTCCACAGCATGCACTTTTCCTGGTGAGAGTATGCTAGTCATTTCATGAGTTTCCCTCGCACTCCTAAACCCAGGAGAATGAGTGAGTGAATGGATGAGATGAGACTAACAGCAGAGAAGTGTCTGCATTCTGAGTTCTTTCTCTCCCATCAGCTTTAAAATACTCTCATTTGCTCATCTTTAAAGAACCTCTGTCTGTTCACTTCACCCTTACAGCAATTCCCCGTCACAGTTACACTTCTCTAAAGAACTACGCTCTGTGTGTCTATTTGCTCACTTCCCAACCTCTCTAATTAGGCTTTTTCACCAGAACACCATGGAAATTGCTAAGGTCACTAATCACCTTTATTTATTATCAAACATTAATAACACCACTGTTGTGTTCTGAGCACTGTCCTAGATACTGGGATACAGTCTGAACAAGACAGATAAAATTTCTGGTGTCATGGAGCTAATATGAATATGAATATCAAGTAGTGATAAATGTTATGATGGAAATAAGAGAAGAAGGGTGGGAAAGAGAGAATGAGTGATATGACATTTAAATGACAAGCAGGAGCCAGCTTAGCTTTATCCGAACCTAGAAGTAGTGGGAGGAGCCACAGTGATGTGGCTACTGCCGTGGTGTCCCTGAAGGCCATGCTGAAGCCCCTGGGTTATAAAGGCAGTGGTGCTGGGAGACGAAGAGATGGTGGGGAGGCTGCATTCTCCAGAGCTCACAAGGTGGCAGGTTGGAACAAATCTGGAAATTTGCATTGAGGGTCCAGTCGAGAACCACGAGAATAGTGTTCTATTTATGGGTCTCATGCAGCAAAACAACTTCTCTTTCTTTATAGCTCAAGAACAAAATAAAACAAAACAAAAAAACAACCCCAAACATATCTATTAACAGTCCAATATTCAAGGACTTGAGTAGTCTTTTCAAGAGTTATGGGCTGTGCTTGATATATGATGTTTACCAGCACACTAATAGTGCCCTTTACCAGAGGTTTTGAAATTCTTTGCCATAATAGTCTAATGGATTGTCACTATTTACCAGGCATTTAGTTTACATTGGTGTTAGATTGACCAGGCAGCTGCTCACATGGGAATTTTTAGGTTATGATTTGATAAATTAGATGACTGCTGCTACATAGGGAGCAGTCTGTGTTTGCCTTATTTTTGGATGATTCACTGGAAAACTATGAATAATAATATTGCATATAAAAGAGAAAGGGATGGATAAAGGGAAAGGGAATAAATTTTCTCTGTAACTAGCAAACAGTCATGAATTTCTTATTACATTTTCCAGGCAGGGAGCCTGTCACTCTAAGCACGACTTTTTATTGTAAGGCAATTTTAGACCACTTGTGATCTTATTGTTCCAAACCTATCAAACAGAGTTAAAATGTTTTATATCTTGAACACATTTTTTTTTTTTTTTGGTGGTGGTTGGGAGAAGGAGCAGGGTCAAAGGTAAAATAAAAAGCCATTAAAAATTTAAAGCATAATAGTTTTAGTTGTAAAGAATGGAAACCAAATTTGGTTGATTTGAGAAGTAAATTATTTATCCAAAGGACATTGGGCTAGAGAACCAGTCTTGGAACCTTGCAGATGGTAACAACAGTCCAAATCATGCTGTGGAAACTAGCTCCGTGGGGACGTTGCTGTCACTGTTGCTAAAAACTATAGTTTGCACAGTTGACAACCCTAGCAATAGACTCTGGAAGCTGCCATCAGCTTTGCTATCCAAGCTACCTAAAGAACTTGGTTTTTGTGATAGCCACCTCCATTATCATAGATGACTTATTCCTCTGTGCCTCAATGGATAAGAGGAGTGAGACCACCTTGGCCAGCAAGAGCCTGTCATGGGATTTGGTGAGTTTGGGGATACTTATGACATCCAGATTCATCCATTTCCTCTCATTTCATATCTCAGTTTGTTCTAGCCTGATGAATGATTTTACTTCCACATAAGTGATGTCAGTGAGCTGTGAATTCAACTGACATTATGATATAGAAAACTGCAAGGTCAAGGTTTAAGTTTGATTTTCAGTTATCACAGCTCTGCATTTGAAAGTTATAAGAGATTTTTCTGGCAGTCAGAGAAACTTGGGATTTCACTTCATGCCTCTAGCCAGGAATTTGTTGTGATTTCAGCTTGCCATTCTTTTCCTTTAAGCATGGCATCACTGTTAGAAGCAACTTCCATGTCCCATAGCCCCTAAATTTCTTACGCCTCCCAGATATTTCTGTGGCAGTGGGTTATATGGTCCTTGTTAACCTTGCCTTCAATGAGAACTTCTTTAAGGTGGCAATTTTATAATTTGTGCCACGACTTCCAGATTCCCATCTCTTAATACTGACTATGTTTTCATAGTTTTTATTTTCAACCAAGCCAAGGTACCCACTTCTATTTTTCTGAGTGACCATTCCTGGCAGCTGCAGCTGGTATCAATTTATGTTAGTGTTCTTAGTTAAAGCAACTCTATGTGATGTAAACAGAATATGAATTAATTATTAGGACATTTAATTGCAAAGAATCTTCAGGGCTACAGAGCTAGGAACAATGCTCCAACTGATATCCTATAAGGACACCATTGCTGCTGCTGCTGCTACTGAGACTGGGTGCTCTACTTTGTATCACTGACAGCAATATAATGGACCTTGGATTGGGGCAACAAGCACTGCTGCATTTGCCAGCCATAGAATATTATCAGGCTGCATATCTTGACATTGCCAGAGTAAATCACTCATATTCTCCTCTTCTTTGCATCACTAGTTTATACTTTAAGAGCTATAGTGGACCATCTGACTGGTGGAACTTAGATCATGGGCTTGTGTTACAGCAGTGAGGTCCACTAGAAGGTGAGTATCTGGCATTTTCTTTCCTATAGTGTGTAACAGGCTTTGCCATCTGCCAATACTCTTTAGGTAGGGAATCCCCAAATACAGGGAGTAGGTTGTAGCATATATTATAGGTTGGCTTACTCAACCCATCTCAACCCCTTTCTAGATAGTTTTTGTCTAGAAAGTGACAGATTATGATCTGGGTAGATCTCTTCTGTGTAGGTTTTAGGAAAATCTCCCTAGACACGTGAGTTGTGCTCATTATGCTTGAAAGCCTTGATACTCCAAGTGTGGTACATGGAGCAACAGTACTGGCATCACCTGAAATGCAAAGTCAAGTCATGCAAGAGTCATGCAGGGAGACTGGACCTTCTACAAGCATGGTTGAAGGGTGACAAATTTTTTCAGAGTGGCTCTGGGGGATTGATTATTAGAGAGTTTAATAATGACAGGTAGCCTGAAAGAGTGATTAAATACCTCTAATGCTAAAATATACCTGTAAGGAAAGAAAGGGTTGGTCTTAACTGGATATTTGTAAGACAAAAAAATTGACTCATGTACATAGAGGGTCAACACAGTGGTGGTTGTGAGAGCAAAGTATGCTAGTAGACTAAGTCCACTTGTGAGTTTCAAGTGTTAAATGCTGTCATCAAGATGTGTGTCCACATTAGATGCACTGTAGAAGTGGTAGCATTGCAATCATATTAACAGCTGGCACTTGTTGAGTGCCCACTAAATAATGCTAGATGGGTTAGCTTATGTAATCCTAAGAATAAACTCAAACATTTAGTATTGGCACCTCTATTTTACAGATGAGGAAATTGAGGTTTAGCATGAATAAAATACCTTCTCAAGGTCACTCAGTGAAGTAGGCAGTAGAATAGTTTAGAACTATAGCTGTCTGACTGTAGATTTCTCATTTATGCCATTAAGTAACACTGCCTCTTGTCATTGAATATAGATTTAACTGCTCTGCTCAGAATTGCATAGAATTTTATGAGGAAGTTAAGATGCATGGTGCATATTGAACAAAGAGAGCCAGAGAAATACCATGAGAGCTCCATAGGGAAGTCACAGGCTAGAAGCTAATGTTTCTCCTGGGTAGACTTCTCCTGTATAGGAATTAGGAAAATCTTCCTAAGACGGGTGAGTTATGCTCATTATGCTTGAAAGCCTTTATACTCCAAGTATGGTCCATGGAGCAACAGTGCTGGCATCACCTGGGAGCTTGTTAGAACTAGCTTTGTTTCTAAAAGAATGAAATAGGAATAGCAAATGAAAGAAGTTGAGAAGATTTCTGGATGAAGTTTTTTATGTTTTTGTATAGCAAAGGCTTTTGTGTCCTAATGGAAATATTTTATGTCTAGGCAAGAGTGTAGTGTAGACTTAGATGTACAATAAAGTTTTTTCTAATATATTTTTCTTTAGTTTTCTCCTTTTAATTACATTATAATTTTAAAGACTCATATATGTATACCTATATAAGTGAAAGACACTAACAGATACTAAAGGACCTAGCTACGAGCCCATGTTTGCTCACTGCTATCTCATTAATATTTTCTGTGCTCTTTATTCTTCCAAGTTTTAGAATTCCAATTAAGATTATACGATAGAGTATGCAAGACTTTACTTGCAAAGATTACTTAAATTCTCATTTCAGGGGGTACCTGCCTGTCACAGGTACAATTGTGAGAAAAGAACACATAGGTTTTCCTGGTGGAGCCAAGAAGCCTTCTGCAGTCTAGGTGGCTTTCATAGTCCTAACCAGGTGTGTGTCCAGACATGTTAAGTCTTGGCACGCACAATCTTGGGAAAGGACTAAGACTGACTCACCCATGAACACCTCCTGACTGGAAACTTTCCAGCTGTGTGTCCAGAAAGATTGTTTACTGAAGACAACTGATGTCTCTGAATGGTTTATTTTCCCAACTGTTCCTACAGCTGTAACTTAACTGATTAACATTTCTGAGGCACACAGTATGCAACAAAGACATTTAAAATGATAAAACCTTTACCATTTATTAGGGCACTATCCTTACTTTCATGTTTCTATTTATTTTACTGTTAAATATTTTAAGATGACTTATAAAGATTTATTTTTATTAACTATTATTGTCATCTTTTCCCAGATCACTGAGGGGAAATCTACAACACTTGAAAATAAATGCAGACGAGAAATTTTCTTCGGTCTTATATCTATAAAATAAAAGAACAAAAATAGATATACAGTTAATATCGAGCTTAACCAAACCATATGAATCCCCTTCCAGAATCTGACTCCTGCCTCCCTCACAACCTCATCTCTCATCTCTCCCTTCTTCATGCCCCATGATTAGCCATGCTGAGCTGGATTTCCCTAACATGTTCTTTCTCTTACTTTCTTCTTTGCCATTTTCCCTTGTGTCCACATTTTGAATGCCTTCTCATTTTCAAAGATGCATCCCATATGCCTTCTGAATGGAGCCTTTCCTGATTTCTCTTTGGAAAACCAACTTGGTTCCTACCCTGTACTCAAAATGCTCATAAAATGATTTTTTTTACATGGATTTTGAGTAAATAGTGACAAAGAATGAAACAATAAAAAGTAAAGAGCTAAGAAAATTTCTTTACTCTTAAACCAATCATGCAGGACCAGAAAATCACAGGCAAGAATAATTTTTTTTCATTTGTTTATGTCCTATTTAACTACTGAAAACTGTTGTACACAGTTCATCAGTTATTAATCTTTGTATGTCCAGTGTCCTCTCTAGTGATCATCTTCTTGATGATCTGTTTTTAGAGGTTAAATGATGAAGTAATGATTTCATTGAAAAATATTACTTCTGGAAAAGGAGTTGTGACGTGCAGGAAACCATTACAACACTGCTCAGGTTGTGCTCTCTGGCTGCTGCCTCCACCCCGACCCTTGCCTCCATTAAAGAGCCAACACCATGACTGACTCCAAGTACTTCACAACCAATAAAAAAGGAGAAATCATTGAATTAAAGGCTGAACTCAACAATGAAAAG
This sequence comes from Furipterus horrens, assembly GCF_987537825.1. NCBI lineage: Eukaryota > Metazoa > Chordata > Mammalia > Chiroptera > Furipteridae > Furipterus > Furipterus horrens. The sequence continues at coordinate 121,466,489 of NW_028327173.1, read as the reverse complement.
AAAGAAAAGAGAAAGGAGGCTGTGAAGAAAGTGATTGCTGCTATGACTGTGGGGAAGGATGTTCACTCTCTCTTTCCAGATGTAGTGAACTGTATGCAGACTGACAGCCTGGAACTAAAGAAGCTTGTGTATCTCCACCTGATGAACTATGCCAAGAGTCAGCCAGACATGGCTATTATGGCTGTCAACAGGTTTGTGAAGGACTATGAAGATCCCAATCTTTTGATTCAAGCCTTGGCAATCAGAAACATGGGGTGCATTCGGGTGGACAAGATTACAGAATATCTCTGTGAGCCCCTCTGCAAGTGCTTGAAGGATGAAGATCCCTATGTTCGGAAAACAGCAGCAGTCTGCATGGCAAAACTCCATGATATCAATGCCCAAATGGTGAAAGATCAGGGATTTCTGGATTCTCTGCAGGATCTCATAGCAGATTCAAATCCAATGGTGGTGGCTAATGCTGTAGCAGCGTTATCTGAAATCAGTGAATCTCACCCAAACAGCAACTTACTCGATCTGAACCCACAGAACATTAGTAAGCCACTGACAGCCCTGAATAAATGCACTGAATGGGGCCAGATTTTCATCCTGTTCTGCCTGTCTGATTATAATCCTAAAGATGATCGAGAGGCTCAGAGCATCTGTGAGCAGGTAACTCCCTGGCTATCTCATGCCAACTCAGCAGTGGTGCTTTCAGCAGTAAAAGTCCTAATGAAATTTCTAGAGCTGTTACCCAAAGACTGACTACTACAATATGCTGCTGAAAAAGTTAGCTCCTCCACTAGTCACCCTGCTGTCTGGAGAGCCAGAGGATCAGTATGTTGCCCTGAGGAACATGAATCTAATTGTTCAGAAAAGTCCTGAAATATTAAAGCAGAAAATCAAAGTCTTCTTTGTGAAGTATAATGATCCCATCTATGTTAAACTAGAGAAGTTGGACATCATGATTCGTTTGGCATCCCAAGCCAATATTGCTCAGGTTCTGGCAGAACTGAAGGAACATGCCACAGAGGTGGATGTTGACTTTGTTTGCAAAGCTGTGTGGGCCGTTGGACGGTGTGCCATCAAGGTGGAGCAATCTGTAGAATGTTGTGTAAGTACATTGCTTGATCTCATCCAGACCAGAGTAAATTACGTGGTCCAAGAGGCAATTGTCACCAGGGACATCTTCTGCAAGTACCCCAACAAGAATGAAAGTATCATTGCTACTCTGTGTGAGAACTTAGACTCGCTGATTGAGCCAGATGCTCAAGCAGCTATGATTTAGATTGTGGGAGAATATGCTGAAAGAATTGACAATGAAGATGAGTTACTAGAGAGCTTCCTGGAGGGTTTTCATGATGAAAGCACTCAGGTACAGCTCACTCTGCTTACTGCCATAGTGAAGCTGTTTCTCAAGAAACCATCAGAAACACAGAAGCTGGTACAGCAGGCCTTGAGTTTGGCAACACAGGATTCTGATAATCCTGACCTTCGAGATAGGGGCTATATTTATTGGTGGCTTCTCTCAACAGACCCTGTCACAGCCAAAAAGTAGTCTTGTCTGAGAAGCCACTGATCTCTGAGGAGACAGATCTTACTGAGCCAACTCTACTGGATGAGCTAATCTGCCTCATCGGCTCTTTGGCTTCTGTGTATCACAAGCCTCCCAATGCTTTTGTGGAAGGAAGTCATGGAATCCATCGCAAACACTTGCCAATACATCATGGGAGCACTAATGCTGGTGACAGCCCTGTTGGCACCACCACTGCCAACAACCTGGAGTAGCCTCAGGTTATTCCCTCTCAAGGTGACCTTCTGGAAGACCTTTTAAACCTTGACCTTGGTCACCCAGTCAATGTGCCACAGGTGTCCTCCATGCAGATGGGAGCAGTGGATCTCCTGGGAGGAGGACTAGATAGTCTGGTGGGACAATCCTTCATCCCATCATGTTCCTGCAACTTTTGCTCCTTCACCTACACCTGCTGTGGTCAGCAGTGGTCTGAATGACCTTTTTGAATTCTCTACAGGGATAGGCATGGCACATGGTGGATTTCTGGCTCCGAAGGCTGTCTGGCTGCCTGCAGTAAAGGCTAAAGGCTTGGAGATTTCCAGGACATTTACTCATCATCAGGGACACATCCATATGGAAATGAATTTCACCAACAAAACTCTGCAGCATATGACAGACTTTGCAATCCAGTTTAACAAGAATAGCTTTGGTGTCATCCCCAGCACTCCCGTGGCCATCCACATGCTGCTGATACCAAACCAGAGCATTGACATCTCCTTGCCTCTCAACACACTGGGCCCGGTCATGAAGATGGAACTTCTGAATAACCTGCAGGTGGCTGTGAAAAACAATATTGATGTCTTCTACTTCAGCTGCTTTATCCCACTCAATGTGCTTTTTGTAGAAGTTGGCAAAATGGAGCACCAAGTGTTCCTTGCAACATGGAAGGATATTCCCAATGAAAATGAACTCCAGTTTCAGATTAAGGAATGTCATTTAAATGCTGACACTGTTTCCAGCAAGTTGCAAAACAACAACGTTTATACTATTGCCAAGAGAAATGTGGAAGGGCAGGACATGCTATACCAATCTCTGAAGCTCACCAATGGCATTTGGATCTTGGCTGAGCTACGTATCCAGCCAGGAGACCCCAATTACATGCTGTCACTGAAGTGCAGAGGTCCCAAAGTCTCTCAGTACATCTGTCAGGTCTACGACAGCATTTTGAAAAACTAAGAGACTGGTCTGGTGCCGTCTGGCCACCCTGTGATCAGTGTAAGCCAAGAATTCTTAACTGGAAGAAATTGTATTGCTGTGTAGAGTCTGAACCCAAATACACGGAGGCCACCTACCAAGATAGTGACTAGTGTAACCTGTGCTAAATTAGGGCACAACCTGTTGGATAGTTTTAGCTTCCTGTGAACATTTGTTAACTACTGCTTCAATCACTTCCCACCTCTTGCCACCTGCTGCTGCTGCTGCCTGTCCTTACTTGTGGGCTTCTCCATACTGTGCCAGTGGCTGGCGTTTTTTAGTGTAGTTGGATATTTTGTAATTGAGACTCATTTCAAAAGCAAAAAAAGACAAAAAAATATATTAAAGCAAGGAAAAGTATCACTGAAACATAAAAAAAAAAATTACTTCATTGGCTTTGGACATTCATCATGACCTAAGATTCCTGAACTATAGTGCCTTTATAGGATATCTGAGAAGATATTTTTTAAAAAGAAGTTCTTTATAAATTTTCTTCAAATGTTAAAATTAAGAGCGTAGGCACATTTGCTCTTGAATGTATATCCTGTTCTTCACTGATGATCAATTTAGAATGTGTCTGTTCAGGCAAGAATAAACAGAGCAAATGATCTCTTTCTCCCACATGAGCTCTCAAATTTCATATTTCCCTAGAATGAAAACTGCTTCTTGCCAATAGAGGATTTTTATACTGTCATTTAAAAAATAGATATTATTTTATCACACCAATAAACATTATATATGCATTGTTTTAGCTTATGTGGAGCTTTGAGATCAGCTTCCACAGATGCTGTTTTGTGGTGAGTGCTATCAATGAAAGGATGTCATTTGTCACAACTTAGACCGAGTCACACCTTCCTCCTTACCAAATAAAAAAACAAGCTCCCCAGTGCTCAAGTAAGACAAATCTGCTTGGACCACTTACTCTTTCCTGTGATTTTCTGGTCTTGCATCACTTGTTTTTAGAAGTAAAGACTCTTGGTTCTTTACTTTTCATTGTTTCACAGCTTGTTGTCACTATTCACTCAATATCCATATAAAGATTGTTTTATGAGCAAAATTATAAAGTATTTTAGATCTGTCTGTGCTGTTATACTACTTCTCCTTTTTTGATGTATTCCTTCCCTCTGGCCCTTGACCAAATACTTGGTGTTCTCACACCCTCATTACTCAGTTCTCCCCACAACCTGTCCACCCTCTTGAGCCAGTGTTACAACAACAAAATTATTCTCCTTTCTCCTCCAACTAAAATGCTCAGTAGTTGGCTGCCAAACAGAAAATCATTCTGATTAGGTCCCTACCTTCAGAGAGCTATTGATTATTAATGGCTCAATGTATTATTCTTCTAGGATGAAACAAATGTTGCAGAACAGGTAAGAACTTCATGACAAATTCATTAACCAAGGAAGTGACTTTATAATTGTGGTATTTCAGCCATTATGAGAAAGGATGCTGGGATGCTGTACATCTCGATGGGGTGTGTAAGCTGCTGCCTACCCCTCTTGTTTGTAAAATTGGTACTGATGATGGTGAAAGCAATCTAAGGATTTCCAGTTAAAAAATTGGACATTTCTGTCCTGTGAAATAATCTAAATCCTGTTATGTCATGGTAACTGTATTGTGCTTCATATAATATCAGATAAATTAAAATTAAGTTTATTTTCTTTTAAGAAAAACATTACTGGTAGAATTAAAAAACAGCAACAATAAGACTATTAAATTCTCAACTATTTATGGATGTCGTTATTATATATTCTAAATTTTGCTGAAATCTCTGATCAGAAGTTTAAAATGTGTATTTAAAGAGCTATGACACAGAACATATATTCAAACATAGTTTGCTTCAGATTATTTTCTGGGAACAAATTAATGGAGTAGGTACAATGTGCTTAGTCATCAAAGCATATCTTATAGAGATGACAAATGATGAATATAGAAGAAAACTGGAGGAAAAGATTTGAAGTGTAGAGGATAATTTTAAGGAAGCTATAAAAACAGACAGCAGATGTCACTGTTGCTTTTCCATTGCCCTTAGCCTCATTTTTGGGGAGGTTTGTTCTGAGAACCCTAAAAGGTTAAAAAAGTTCACATATGTTAAACTTCTGTTTAAAATTTTATACTTATTAAGGTTATGACTGTAAATATTGCATATTACAGTTTATATGCTTAAGTTCATTATTCACCTTTTTAAGTTGGTAAAATAATTTTTTAATTATCATCTAATTCAAAATGGATTCCTATCAAAAGGAGGTGCTTTCCACCATGAAGATAAGCTTGACCTGATCTTATTTTAAATTACCAGTTATATCAATCGTTCTCTTCATGTAAGTACTCAAGTACATAGTGTCAAATCTTGTCTGTGATGAGGATTTAAGAAAATTTTTACCATGTCAGTATATCCAACCACATCAACTCTCAAAATACTAATATTTTCCCCATCCTATATTCTCTCCATCACTTAATTCTAGTTTATAATTACAATGTTCCCTCTTCAAACTAATGTCTAGGGTGTTCAAACCTCAATTTCTCATCTTTCCCATATAATTAGTTACCACTCATATTGATTTTACCTTCTGTATTTTTCTAAAATCAGTCCCCCTCTTTCCATCAGGAACTTTAAATTTCATAGTGCACAACTAAAATATGTGACACACACATATACATTTTGGTAAGAACTTGGATCATTTTTTAGTTTCAGTGGGGTTCCATTATTTCAGGAGAAAGAAATGATGTAACCTTGGTTTTAATGAGAGAGAAACACAGCGAGATGTAGTAATAGTACAATTAAAACTTATGAGGCTATCTCCTTTTTCTTCTTCTTCTCCTTCTTTTATGAATTCTAATCTTTCATTTCATTTTTTATTTTTTAATTAATTTATTTTATTGTTGTTCTAGTACAGTTGTCCCAATTTTCCCCCTTTTGTCAATTGTCATCTTTTATGCAGAAAGCAGAAGCTTTATGATTACATTCTTAGACATATTGAGCCTGTTTTTTTTTTTTTTTAATCTGTAAAATAAGAAACTTGGATAAAATATTCCTAAGGTGCTTTCCATTGATAAAATCATGTGATTCAATAGGAGGGCCTTTAAAAAGATAACTAGCATTGCTTTTTATTTCTCTTAGAAAAATTTCATTGGTACATAATGTTGGTAGCATTTTTGGTTTGTATATATGTCTATGCTTTTATAAAAGTGCATCACAGATTACTAATTTCTGGAACTAAAATGAAAGTGTATATTGAGCATATATTGGGAAATTAAGATTTTGTAATTGTAGGACAGTAATGAAAATGTGTGGTTCACCCTTTACTTAGTCTGCTACAACTGATTAACGATTCAAGGAATTTCATGACATTGATCTACAAATATGAGGATAAGCCTATGAATGTATATATGATGGAGCCATTAGAATAAACAATAAAAAATTTAATTTTAGACTTTGTTATCTTGATCCTTTATTGAAAATATAATTCATGGTAATAATGATACAGGTTGGAGAGAAAGGACATAGGCCATCGGAACCCTACTCTGAATTCTCATGAGTCAGCACTGCAACCTGGTGCCATCTTCAAATGAACTATAAGAAATATATTCAGAATTGCTAAAATAAATAATTTTCATTACTAATGAATTGGAATATGGTTTTCTGTGACTGGTTTATGTATTATTTAATTCCGCAAGTGTTCTGAAGAGGAATTTAGAAATTGGGCATTTCATTCTCTGGTAGGGACTTAGGTCCTTAGAGAGAGATACATTGTTTCTGTGGCCTATCGAAAGATATTACGTTTTGAACACATTGCATCCTCAATACATACCTTGGTTTGAAACTTGGTCTTGCCACTTTTAATTTGTGTAACATTGATCAAAAAATTTTAGCTTTTCATAAACGCATTTTTCTTATAAAGAGAGAGTACATTTTCAGAGTTATTGTGAAGATTAGAGTTGATGTATTTAAAGTACACAATACTACTATATATGTAAGGTGTACCATATATTATTCATACATACATATCATCATAATCACTAATGACAAATATTTCTCAATGACCTTTTGAGTACAAAGTTTTCTGTTGGTTCTGGGAATATAAAAGGGTAGGATTTGTGGTCTCCATACTCAGAAATAATGCTAAAGGAATGTATTTGCTAATTGGTAAAGTACTTCTTTACCTGACATCTTTAAAAATTGTTTTAAAATTTGTGTTAGATTTGAATTTCAAAGACTCTTCTCAATAGTAGCTCCCTGACTATCCCACTCTTTTACCAACAAAGCTAGTAAAGTTAATTCACCAATTTTACTGTTCCACTCACCTTTCATCTTTAGACTAAACACACAAAATGATGGTGGATAAGATGGGACTTCAGAGTTAACCTCCTTTCCACTGATATTCCAGTTGGGGAGGGAAGCAGCCTGGGTGAGTGGATGAAGGAGGTGCTACTCATGAAATGCCAAGGTAGAAAGTGGACTCTATACTTGATACATCTTGTCATGACTGGCTTATAATTTTTATTCATGTAAAAGGTAGATTTATGACATAATCATAACTTTAGAATATGGATCTCAGATGTCAGATCCCTTAGTGAGAATGGGTAGGCTCTGCACTGGTCTTGTGGCATCTCCTTTCCCCTTCCTCTGGGTTCCCAGTGCTTCAAAGAACTACAGAGGATTTACCTTTGGTTGCCACCTCTGCCTTCCAATTCCTGCACAGTTTTAGCTAATTTGCTTTTGGCTCTTATCTTAGATAAAATTTAGACAAGAAATTATCATGTATGTCCATATATGTGTATGAGGGGGCACCCCAAAACCCTGCAATTTATTTATTAAAAAACTGTGTATTTATTCTTAGATGTTTGAACTTCATTCACCTTCAAAGTACTCTTCATTTGATGCAATACACCTATAGAGACTTTTTTTTCCACTGCTCAAAACAGTTTTTGAACTTGTCAATTTTGGTATCTTTTAGTGCTTCTGCTGTTTTTTGTTTCACCTCTTCCACATTGGCAAAACATTTCCCTTTGAGTATTTTTTTTCATTTGGGTAAAAAAAAATGTCCCTTGGGGTGAGATTGGGTGAATAGGGAGGGTAGGACATGGGGTCAAGCCATTTTTGGTCAAAAACTGCTGAACACTCAGTGTGGTGTGGGCAGGTGTGCTTGTAAATCATCCATCATGAAGTGGGCTAACACATTAAAAGAATCTTCAAAAAAAGTTCACTGAAGTTGAAACATAGCCTCTCACAGCAATGCCAGCTGGCACACTGATACAGATGGGTCCCTAGAACACTCACCTGGCGGGGAAGCCTGTACTACAAGGGGCCCGCCCTCCAGAAGGTAATTCCAATTTTTTGGGGGGTCTCCACTTGTACATCATTGTCATAAAATATTCTCACTTGTATGAATAACTTTCTGAACAATAATGCAAACTCAATATTTTTGTAACAATTTAGAACTGGTGGTGATATCATTATCAAGTATAATATGTTTGTGAGATGGGGGACTGCTGACATCTGAGAATATCCTGCAGATCACTCCTAGTCATAATATTCATCATTCCAGTAAATTCACTGAACATTTGCAATGTGCTAAATATTGATTTTAGTGATGTATAACAACATATGTATTTTTTTATGACAATCGACATGGGCACTATTATTATCCCCATTTTGGCGATGAGAAATCTAAGGCACAGAGAGTCCTATAGTTAGTCCCACCCATCACCCAAGGCCTCACAAGTAGGAAGTGACAGATTTGGGGCTACAACCCAGGTCTTTTGGGCACAGAGTTCACAATCTTGGCACGTATGCTGCAGACTCTGGGAAAGTTTCACTTTTCTATTCTGAATTGCTAGAAAAGAGTCAGAGAGAAAAGATGACCTCCATGAGGTCATGCCAGACTTTCAGAGCCTGAGAAGTTGTGACTGGGGCTTGTGGATCAGGAAGCACCTTTGAGCAACTTATAATGATGATACAATACCCCCAGTATAATTCAATAATTTGGACTAATGCTTTATTATTATTATTTTATTATTATTATTATTATTATTATTATTATTATTGTAATTTAACCTTGGGTTGGAAAATGAATTGATACTATCAACATTATAAGCTCTACACTGAAAACTAGGAAACTACAAGTGAGTCCTAGAACTCTCTCTCTGGTTCAAGTTTCGTACTCACATAATTCAGTTTATGTATATAATAAATGTTGGGAGTAATCCACACCATTATCTGCCTTTATCTAATGTCCTCAATCAGTAATTCTCTCCTGTTTTTCTATAGCACTTTGGGGTGATTCTGATCACCTCATTAAATGTCATAAAATTATGAAATTAAAATGTGCCTACTTACTACTCTGTAAAATAACTATGATATGATGGTACTTTCTGATAGGTGGATATGAAGGCTATTTTTGTAATATAATTTCACAGAGAGTGTTAATAACTATGTAAGTATGTGGAGAATATTTGTATTTATTTAGCTATGTTCCTGTCTTCCATAATGCCAAGTGTGAAAAGATATTTAATTAAAATTGAAGGTAAGCACAAGGATAGGCTGAGTGAGGAGACTGGAAACAATACGGGGGAAAGACTGGTTATTTTCAAGAACAGTATAATCTGGGCTGTTGGAATGTGCTGTTCCGGATGGAGCAGGAAGAAGAGGATGAAATAAAGGGAAAGTCAAAAAAAGACAAACCTTCCTCTTTAGAATCAATGCTTTCTGCAATAAAAGAACCATCCCAGTGTCTGAAGGCAGCAGTACATTGCCCTGTGGTCTTAACAACTCAGGATAATTGGAGAAGGACTTTTGCTGTGTGGTAAAAAGAAAAGAAATAGAAAAGGTGCCTGCCTTGTAAAAGAGTTTACTAAATAGAAACAGCCATGCAGCTGCAGGGTCAGAGGCCCTTGGAAATGCCACAGAAGCAATTGTCATGCAGCTGAAGCATCCACACTGGCCTGTCACATTTACTAGATGGTTGACAGTGGTAGAAGCCTCAGTTCAAGTGCATGAGAAAATGACCACATTTTGTGAGGTCGTTGGATTAGTGCTTTAATCCAAAGGACCATGAAACCAAAGATACACCATTTCTACCTCTTAGGGCAATGGGAATTTGATGGGCGCATATTTCACTGAATCAGGGACTGGGCTTTACACTGTGACCACTCTTCCCATCCCCTATTCTTGTGGATGCAGTTTAGAGAAATACCTATGCAATGGCCAATGATACGGCATATCACTGGCCAGCACAATCAAAGTATCTTTGTCTTCTCATGTGTTCTCTGTAGTTACAGTATCAAGAGAATATGTAATACTTTGAGGCTTTTAAAATATAAGTGAGTATTTTTAGCATGTATTGTGGAGAAAGCAAGTACTTCAGTGTGTGACAAAGGACCAGAGTCTTCTTTGACACTAATTAGCAAGGTATCTGTTGGTTTTAAAAATTATTATTATTCAGGATCATCCGGTCAAGATGGCAGCATAGGCAGACATGGCTTGCCTCTTTGCACAACCACATCAAAATTACAACTAAAATATAGAACAACCAAAAGTCAGAACCATCAGAAATTGAGTTGAATGGAAGTCTGATAACTATGGAATTAAAGAAACCGCATACAACATGATGAAGCTGGCAAGCTGGTGCCATATCTGAGACTCTGTCAACCTGGCTAACACTGTTTGACTCGCCTTGGAGATCCCAAGACTCTGTCCACCCAATTTATGGGCCCATCCAAGCTTCTTTTCCATATGAATGGCTCATGCTTCACAACTTCCTAAATCCTATGAAACAAGCAACAGCTGGCCTCAGTGAGCTCCAGGCCTGGCATGAGAAGCAGACAGCTTAGATTCACAGTTTGGCTTTGCTTAGGAATCTCCAAGCCCAGCACAAGTAGCAGCCATCTCAGATTTCTCTATAGCTCAGGCAGAGTGGCCCAGGCAAAACACAGGTGGGGGCTGACATTGGCCTGCACCTCCCAGGAAACCCCAGGGCCAGTGCACCCAGTGGACAGCTACAGACCATGTCAGAATACCACTACCCTGCCCCTGCACAGGTGATACTCCCCAGAGGGTGGAGGTTGGTGGCCACTGGTCACAGCCAGTCCTTGAAGCTCACTGGCCTGGGTAAATCCCTTCCATTGATCTGCTAACAGCAACCAAGACTCAACTACAAGAGGAGGGTGTAGTCAGCCCACATGAAGGGTGCACCTCAAGTACCCAGCTTGGGTGATAGGGGAGGCTGTGCCACTGGATCTTATAGGACACCTATGACATTAGGCCATACTACCAAGACAGGAAGTCATAGCAGCTCTACTTAATAGATAGAAACAAACACAGGGAGGGTGCCAAGTTGAGGAGGCAAAGAAATATGACTCAAGTGAAAGAACACAACAAAACCTCAGAAGAAGCACTAAATGAAATGGAGATAACCAGCCTATCGGGTGTAGAGTTCAAAATACTGGTGATCAGGATTCTCAGGGAAATGATTGAGTATGGCCACAAAATAAAGGAAGAAGTAAAGTTTACACAAAGTGAAATAAAAATATACAGGAACCAACACTGATGGGAAGGAAGCCAGGATTCAAATCAATGATTTGGAACAAAAGGAAGAAATAAACATTCACCCAGAACAGAAGAAACAAAAATTGAAAACAAATGAGGAGATGATTAGAAACCTCTGGGACAACTTTAAATGTGCCAATATGCAAATTATGGTGGTGCCAGAAGGAAGAGCAATAAATTGAAAACTTATTTGAAAAATAATGAAAGAAAACTTCCCTAACTTGGTGAAGGAAATAGACATACAAGTCCAGGAAGCACAGAGTCCCAAACAAGTTGGACCCAAAAGAGGACTACACCAAGGCACATCATAATTATAATGCCAAAGGTTAATGATAAAGAGAGAATCTTAAAAGCAGCAAGAGAAAAGCAGAGGGTTACTTACAAGGAAGCTACCATAAGGCTATCAACTGATTTCTCAAAAGAAACTTTGCAGGCAAGAAGGAGCTGGCAGGAAATACTCAAAATGTGATGAAAAGCAAAGATCTACAACCAAGATTACTCTATTTAGGAAAGTTATCATTTAGAATGAAAGGGCAGATAAAGTGCTTTCCAGACAAGGTAAAGCTAAAAGAGCTCATCATCAGCACCAAGCTATTATTATATGAAATGTCAAAGGAACTTAAGAAAAAGAAGATCAAAATTATGAACATTAAATAGTATAGGAAATTGAGAAGCCGAAGAACTCATATGCATGGCCCATGGACATGAACTAAAGGGGTGGTATTGATGGAGGGAAAGGCATTCCTGGTAGAGGGGTGCAAAGGGAAAAATTGGGACAACTGTAACAGCATAATCAATAAACTATACTTAAACATTATTATTTAAATTCATAAAATTATGGAGTGTATTAGCGAATCCTTCAGATTTTGTCCATTCCTTAAGTTTTAGAATACTTCACACACTAAAATTTTTTACTATATAGTATATGAATCCTGCCTGTTTTTTCATTTTTATTGAATTTATTGGGTGACACTGGTTAACAAAATTATACTAGTTTCAGCTGCACAATTCCACATCATATCATCTGTTCACTATTGTGTGTTCACGACCCCAAGTCTTTTTTCATCACCTTTTATCCTCCCCAATTCCCCCTCCCTCCTCTGCCTGGCAGTCACAATACTGTTATCCATGAGTTTTTTTTTCTTTCTTTTTTTTTTTTTTTTTTTGACTCATCCCTTCCATTCTACCCCATGCCACCCAACACCGCCCGCCACCCCGCTGTTCCCCAGCAGCTGCCAGCCTGTTCTCTAAGTTGCCTTTTATGGTTGCTTTCTGTAGTCTTTTTTTGGTATTGGAAGTTTACATTGAATTTTTGGCATCTGTCACTTGGCTCCCATAATGCTTTTTTTTCCTTCATTTTGTGCCATGGAAGCTTTCTTATAATCAGATTCAGTCTCCCTTTTGTTTTAAGGATGATTGAATCTAATTATGTAATTAGGATAAATGTATGCAGTCAGAAGCAAGTAATAATATCAGGTTCTAACTTTGTAAGTTTTATTTTTGACAGCAAATGCCTCAGGGGCAGAGCTTTCTTATTCATGCCAGCTAAAGCCTTGCACAGTGTTATGCATGTACCAGGATTTCAATAGTGATTTGTTGAATTAACGAAGTATTTTTAAGGAGCTGTGCAAGTCGCATCTAAACATGTGCAAATTCTTTTAGACTAGAAATAATTTTGAAGTTATTTAAAAGCATATTATGTTTGGATCATATATCAGTTTGGAATAAATTGATTTTTCAAGCTGCTTATTTTGGCACAGTGGTGACTAAGAGTGCATTAGTTGTCTTTGGAAGAAAAATGATTTTTGTAGGTCATAAGTTAGGTCAGTTAGTCATCATAGATTTACCGTGTTTCTGTTTCTGTTTCCTTAGATTTGATCTGGCTCCTCTCTTGTATATCTGAAGCTTATTTAGGAGTGTGTCAGAGCAAGCTGTCTCTCCAGCCTGAATTGTTAGCCTTGAGGGCAGGGACCACATTGTTATATTATGTTCAGAACAGGGCACAAGAAAGAGCTGCCCAGGTAATAAAGGATGGTGATGAGCTCAAGTGTGTGACCTGGCTTTTCAGTCCAGACACCATGGACTGCAGAGCACATGCATCTTTCTCAGAGATTTTTTTTTTCCTTGACAACTCCTCTGAAGCTACTCTTTACTTTGGTATGAAGTCTTATTTTATTTTACCTAAAAAAACAAAACTAAACAAAACAAACCAAGAAAACCCATGCCTATAACATAACCGGCCTACTTCCATTTTGCAAGCATTCAAGTTTTATAAGCACTTAAAGCCATACCTTGCATTATTTGTGTTTTTATGCTTAATACTTAGCAGGGTTCCTAGCATGCACCGGAATTTGATAAATAGGAGTTGCATCAGTTTGAGTTGGTACCTTTGACAGTGGGTAATCAGGCAATTGAGAGCAGATTAAGATCTAGAATCCAGATTTCCTTTCTCCTTTCAAAAGAACAGTGAGGCTCTTTGACCCTCACTCAGAATCCTTCCTGGTTTAGGGTTGCCATAGATCTTTAGGCCATGGGATTGATAGCAGCAACAGCCTTAGAAAAGGTAGTTAAGTTTACAATTGAGTTTGATGTCACCTTGGGTTTGTAATGCTAGCAATCTGGAGAATGCCTGGTTCTCTGACACTTGGAGAAGTTTATGCTGCTTAAAAGGGTTCAGAAGAGCTGGGAAGCTGGGAACAGGAAGACATACTTTTTATTAAAAATGAACTTTGATGAAGTAATGATGGTATGTTGAAGACTTATAAAACATCCACGTTGGTGCTTTTACTGGACTTTTAAAATCCATATTGCTCATTGCCAATATAACAGGATGAGAAACTATGTTCTGTCAGTAAAGCATCCATTTGAGAAAGATGGTAAATTTATTGGAAACATTTCAAGGCTGAAACAATTTGTAATTGTGAGATATGGCCTTACTTATTAATCGCAAGAAACCAAATAGAAATGACTCTGATATACTAGATTAATGGCACTTGATTTTACTACCCCAAACTGAAATTATCATCTACAAAGACATTCACAGTCTTTCAGTAACTCAGCCCTTGTTATGCCATAGCTCCAGAACTGTGGCTTTTAATTGCTGCTGATTTATTGTACCTTCTCCTAGGGATGTCATTTTGAAGTGTCATGAGAGGATTCAAATCACTCCAAATTTGACACTTTGAACTGAAGTTAACCAGAGCTGTGGTTGATATCTTTGGCCTCTTTTTAGGGATGGTATTACTTTCTGAGCACTTAACTATATTTTAGGAATGTTAGCTAAAAGTAGGTATTATTCCCATTTTACAGATGAGAAATCTGAGACCTAGCGTAATTAAATGTTTTGCCCATGGCTGTACCGTGTATAAGAAGTCAGCCAGGATCCAAACCAGCTTGACTAACTTCCAAGTTCATGTGCTTCTTATTCCTCTACAGAGATTTCCCCCAAAGTCTTGCACTTATTTAAATAGCCACAGCAGTTCTTTTTTCCTTCTATTGCACTTATACTGGTATTACAGTTATGTCAAATTTTGTTTTATCTCATAGGCCTATGCTCTTCTTAATGAATACAATTGTACATTTGCATTTCCTAAGCACCTGATGTAGTGCCTCTTAAACATAATAGATGTTTTATAAATATTTATTGAATAAAATTGTTTAATAACCTGTCATTTTTACTACTTGATATAGATCTAAAGTTCAAAATTATTCTTTTCCTTCAAAAATGTCAGTGGTTGGTAATTATAAAACTCAGTTTGAAATATTATAATTTTTACTTCTATAAATGCTTTCTCTTTTTAGAAAAGAGAAAATAAAACTTACACAGAGCAATTTCTTTTTCCCTAAAGGGTAAGAGAAAATATTCAGAGGGGATACAAATAAATAAGCTGCAGTCCTTATCCTTTGGAAGTTCATAGCCAGTTGACAGTGATGGGAAATATTTATGTTATTTATAATAGAGCGTGGAATGTTCTAGTGCTTAAGAAAATATTCAAGCAGAGTTTTAAAAGTTTAGGAGAGAGATATTTTTCATTTGCAAGGATCAGGAATGCGTTATGAAAGAGGGAACATTTGATCTGGAACTTGGAAAGGTGAGTACATTTTCACAGATTTCAGGGGAAGGGATTCCAGGCAGAAGAAATAGTTTGGGAATGGTCATGAAGGCATAAATGTCAGACAATAATCAGTTTAATCTGACTGGAATATAGGACTTATTAAAGGTAGAGAAAAGGATTAGATCAGAAAGGATACTTGGGGATAGAGCTTGGAGGGACTTATACAAGACCATATTTAAGTCCCTTTTCAACAGTTTTATGATCCTAAAGTTCACTGAATGCCATGACAAGGCACTCAGGTTTTATTAAGTAAGCAATTGTGAATTTCAAAAATATTTTGAAGTGTGACATCTTATCTTCACTTGTTATTCTTACAAGTGTCTTGGAGCAACACAGAACTGTGCTTTGTAGGCACAGATTTAAGAAGATTATTTTGACAACAATGTAGCATTGAATGAAGTGGAAAAGGACTGAAGGCTGTTGCAATAGCAAAGATTAGAAAATGGGGTAGATCATACTATTAGAAAATAGTATAGCTGAGACAAAAACTATAGTGTAGATTAGAAAAAATTGTATAGATTAGAAACAAGGACCTGAATAGGGCTGTGCAATTGATTATGTTTATATATGAGGTCTGTCCAGAAGGTATGCAGCCATGTAATATGAAAAATAGAGACACTTATTGAAGAAGGTACAAGATACAAGAAATATTATACATAGGACAATGATGCCTCAGTCCCCTTCAAACCTTGGACCTCACATACTTCTCCCAGTTGCCATCTGCTGCCCTGTCATATTTTCCTGAATCTCATTGATGGTGTGAAATATCTTCCCTTTCAAAGGTGATTTTAGTTTTGTGAAGAAATCTGGGCTGTATGTAAGAGGGCCGAGTCACCAGGGTGATTTGATGTTTTGCAAACAAACAAACAAACAAAAAACCTCTGCATAAGACATGATGCATGAACAAGTGTATTGTCATGATGAAGCTTCCAGTCACCAGTTGCCCATAACTGTGGCCTTATGAATCATTTGAATAGTTTCTGCAGAGGAATGTTCAAGCTTAACACAAAATTTGATGTAGATTTGTTGCTTTACTTGATAAGTCATTTTGAATGCGACAGCCACACAATATACATTCTCACTCAATGGTGTCTACTGTCTCCACTGATTAGTACAGTGAAGTCATCATTGCTCACACATGCACATTCCAGTCCACTTTCCTTGGCTGCCAGGTTACATTGATGTCATTCGAGTGTTGGAGAAGGAGAGTTTAAAGGTAATTTTAGAGTTTGAAGGCTGGGGGATTATAAGAAAGTTAACAATAGATCAAGAGGAATCACTTGGTGAAGGCTATTTAAAGAAGAGAAAAAGTGAGTTGATTTTGGTTGTATTGAGCTAATGGCAAGCAGTTCTGGGCAGTTTACTAAGTTGGGAATTGGGAATGAAATAAAAAGGTTGATATTATTTCTGTATATGCAAAGCCTTGGTGGGGAAGGTTTAGGACCAAGTACAAAAGGAATCATTATTTAATTTACAACACATCTATTAATATAGAGTCATCCTGAAAGACTATAATTAATAAATAGACACACTCTAATAATAAAGACAGACACAGAAGCATACACACACATACAAATATCTTACACAGGTCGGTCGGTCGGTCGGCAGCCGTCTGTCTCGAGAGACGATGGTGTAGCTTCTCAAGAGTCTATCTGCACCGCCGAGAATGGCTGTGCAGTCCGACTCGGGAGTGACACGGTATCTGTCTCCTCCCATGTTGAATCGACATCTTGCGATGACGCTGGAGTGTCCTCTCCAGTGAAGCTGAAGCTACAGAGCCTGGGCAGGGTAATATGGAGGGTCTGCTGTTGCCCATGCAGCAGACCCCCCCTCTCTTCGCAGCTGAAGGATCCAAGGGAAAGACGGAGTCAATACAGCTTGGCTTCAGGTGCGCCGCAGGAGTTGCCGGTGTTGACTACAACGTCAAACCGCCTTAGGGACTCCGGCTCCAGATTTTCTGTCGGGGTTTACTCCCTTAGCCTTTCCCCTGAAGAGGTATGCCGCAAGGCAGCGGAGGTTTTTTGGAGTCAGAGTTTTCCTTCTCTGATGTGCCCTGACTGGAAGATCGAACCAGCGACACTTAGCTCGCAGGCCGACGCTCAATCCACTGAGCCAAACCAGCCAGGGTCTTACACAGGTAACTCATAATAATTGCCACAATGAATTTAAAGTGGCTATCTCTGGTATTAGTAAATAAAGGTTTCATTCAAATCAGTTCAGAATTGATTTGGATGAAATGACCCCAGGAAGTTTTGGTTTAGTGCTTCTTTATTGAACTCCAAGACCTTTCCTCAGTTACTTAATTTTATCATTAAGAATCTCTTATAAGATGTGGCAAGAACATAATTTTGTGGTATCTTGGGGCCATTTTTATCAACTGGTGCTTGCATTTCAATTTATTAATTCATGTCCAGCAGTTCTAGAATTTGCTTAATTTAGGGGCACTGTTGGTAGGCCATTTCCTGTCCAGTTACATTTGTCTTCCACTAATCACTATGAATTTCAGTTTCTAAAATAGGTTTTTCAAATATACCCAACCCCCCTTCTCTTCTTCCCTTTGTTTTTACAAATATATTTATTAAATGCCTGTTCCATGCCAGACATTATGTTGAATGCTAGGAACAGACTGATGAATAAGTGTCTGTTTTTAAGAATCTCACTGTCTAGCTGGGTGGAATCATAAATGCACAGAAAAGGGAACTAAATCAGAACTGGATGTGGAGGGGTAAATAAGAAATGGTTTCCTGGAAGTGGAGACATCTTAGCAGAGTTTTGAAGTTTAAGCAGGAAGTACCTAGACAAAAAAATGGAGTTTGGGGATGGAGAAATCAATTCTAGTAAGAGGCTTAATGATACATTCAAAGATTTAGAAACAGTTTGTATAGTTTAAAAGAGGGGCCTGTTCAGGGAATTCTAGAAGATGGAGTTAGAGAAGTAGGTAAGAGATAAATAATAAGTCTTAGGTTTAAATTAAGAACTTTCAATCACTTCCTTAAAGCTATAGAGAGCCATTGTAGGGTTTATATAAGGAATTAACTTGATAAGTTTGTATTTTAGGAAGATTATTCTAGTACAGAAATGGAAAATGTATTTGAGAAAGGCAAGATTGCAGGGAAATCTGTTAAGAGGTTACTGCTGAAATCTGGGGAAGAAATGGATGAGTGCCTAAACTAAGATAGCTGAGAAACTAAGAGGAAGGGGTAGATTCAAGTATCATTAAAACACTACTTTATATAGTTTGGGATTTGGAGCCTAATTTGATGGAGTAGATGAGAGACAGAAATAAACTGAAATGTTAGGTTCAAATATTTGAATCTTTAATGGGATCATTCACTGAAGATACAGAAGCGAGATCTGATTTTGAGAAATAGAGATTTCGGATTTTTTCACATGGAAGTTGAGTTTCTCACTGGTTATCCAAGAAGAAATATCCATTAGGCAACTCAGCTGAATGTTTTGAGCAAGAGAGATAGACCTGGGAACTGATGTCATAGACATGGATGTTAAAATCCAGGGGTGATGTGGCATGGACTGAGGTTTGAGATATTGGGAAGACATTTAATTGGCAATCAGAGGAATACATAGAGGAGAGAGATAAGCAAGAGAAGTAAAGAGGTGAAGAAAAACCAGAGAGCAGCAATGTAATGGAAACAGAGGAAGAATTTTCAAAAGGAGGAAATGTCATTAGTGTCAAGCCTGCAAACAGATATACTAAGAACTAAAGGAAATTTTTTATTGTAGTTGGCATAAAGATATAGTCAATGGCCTTTGACTTGAGGAGTTTCAGAAGAGCAGAGTTTTGGACAGAATCATGTCTAGTTAGAAGAGGGAAAGCTGAGTTAGGAATATAAAATGAAAGAGGTGAGAACAGATCAAAAGTTCTGGTTGGGAGCAAAAACCGAGTTGGGGACCAAAGTGAGAGCAAGTGATCCCGCACAAGATCAGGGAGAAAACAAAAATGAAGCTCATAAAGATTCTACCAGAATACAATATGGTTTTTGCTGTCATGGATTGTGTAACTTCTGACACCATATTTCTGAGACATGTTTTTTACTGACCAACCATTGCACATTCAAGGATCAAATCAGAAATCCTGACCAGTGACATGCAACAGCTCACCTGGCGTTAAACAGCTGAGAACTGTTCCATCACAATAACGCACAGTGTCCGTGGGAAGAAGAGTCCTTTATCATACACTACAGAGACCAAAAAATCAATAAGTGCTTGACACTCTGGAAAGCATCCTTTTGATGATAGATCCAATGCCACTGGAAGTACTTAAATGCCTCAGCAAAGTTTGTCTTTTGTGAAGGAAAAAAACATGTTGTAAACTGGATGCACTGATATGGCTTGAAGCTCTTGAGGGATGTGAATTCAGCAGTATTGGTGAGGTAGTGAAGGAAGAAGATATTTCAACACCACAAAGTATAAAACTCAACAGCAGTTTTGATATAAATTTATAGTTTCTTGGTGAAAAACTCTTAGAGGAATCATTTTTGTTCTACTTCTGTTTGGATTTTCTTATGTTGGCCAAGTTTAGCTGACCCTCCTCTTTGGTATTACACACTATTATTGCTCTCTGTATTCTGTCCAGCGATATAACTTATTTGCTTAAAGATCAGTTTTAGAGTGGTTTCCCCCCACTGATACTGTGGAAGATTTCTATTTAATTTTGTTCTGCAAATCGTTGGTACGTGCTTTCTTCTTATCCCTGAAATGACTGTTTGTTGCTCTGTGTCTGCCTCTGCATTATCCCACTCATTTCTGTCCTTGTGGTCCGTTCTCGCCTTTCTCATGTAGCACTCTCTTCTGTGCATTCTCTTCAGTGCCATGATGGCTAATAGCTAAGGCTTTGCAGTGAGACAGGCTGGAGTTTAATTTTAGCCCAGTCTATTATTTGCTGTGTGGTCTTGGACAGATTATATGATATGTATATGCTTTAATTTTCTCATCTCTGGAATGCAGTCATAATGGTGCCTACCTCATACATTATTGTTGGGGTTAAATGAGACAATAAATGCAGAGTACTTAGCACAGCACTGGCACATAGTGAAGGTTTTATCTTTATTAGTGTTTTTACTGGCTGCCCTAAATTGAATATGTATTTACTTTCCATTATTAAGTAGAAACAAAATTCCACAATACTTTCTGTGTTACACCATTAAAACTCTCCATTTCCAGCAGTAGCACTTCAAAGGGAATTCTTTTCAACTATTCATGTTCAATATTTGTGCCAGTTATTCTTTTGAAGAGGATTCTGTATTTCTTCCGATTTTGTGTCTCCAGTAAGATACAGTTTCATGTCTTTCACCGTTTCTTTCCTTTTTCTTCCTTCCCTTTTTTTCCTGTTTTTCTTATTTCTAATCCAGTGTCTTAGTTTTCTATTGCTGCATAATAAATTACACAAACTCAGGTTAAAACAATATACGTTTATTATCTAATAGGTTCAATGGGTCAGGGGTTTGGGCGTGGCTTAGCTGAGCCTTCTGCCCAGAGTTTCACAAGGCTGCAACCAAGGTGTTAGCTGGGCTGCATTCTTTTTTGGAGACTCAACTGGGGAAGAGTCTGCTTCTAGGCTCATTTAAGTTGACAGGATTCATTTCCTTGAGCACATACTACTGAGGGCCTGGGCTTCTTACTGATTGCTGGCCAGGGGCCTCCCATATTTCCTTCCCTCATGGCTTCCTTAACATGGATGCTTGCTTTATCAACACAGCAAGGAGAATCTCACCTCAGTCTGCTAAGGTTGAGTCTCATGTGATATAATGTAAACGTGGGAGTGATATCTCATCACTCTTGCCATGTTCTATTTATTAGAAGCAAGTCATAGGTCTCTGCTGCACTGAAGAGGAAATAATTACACAAAGGTGCAAACACTAGGAACTAGGCAATCCTTGGTGAAAGGAAGACAACTTAGGGTCTGTGTACCATGCCTAGATGCTTGACAAATTATAATGTCACAGAGCACATATAACCTTGATCTTCTTAATTTTATGAGCAAGATATAAAAATATGATACTATACTTTGAGTCCTTGGAAAACTCTGACTGCAATAGAGAGTATGAACTAAAGGTACTTATCTTGAAAAACCCCTTGAAGGTAAGAAGCTGAGGAAAGGTCAATAAGTTTTGCAAAGATCCTACAGAAAATGAAGTAAGTGTTGAGGTCTGAGCAAACTACCAAGTGGGCAATATGATGATAGTCAATTAAAGTGGAGAGACAAATTGCTAAGTAACAGTGAATGTCAATCTTAGATTGGTTGGAGTGAATTTGTAACAGAACCATGTAACAATTTCATGGTGGTGTGCAGCAATATTAACTAGGCAATTTGGAAGCAGGATTAAAAAAAAAAAACGGTAAAGTTTAATCAGGGATTGGACTAGCAAAACAAAAATAGTGGAAATTTAAAAGATGGAAAATTCTAACTAATTTCTATTGCAATTTAGCTTGTTTAGTTGAACCCAGATAATTTTTTTCAATCTTAAGTTATGAGCTATTTTAAACATACAGAGAAGAAAACATCATACATAATGTAATAGGTAACACCTATTCCCAGACTTATTTATTAGATGTAAAAATTTCACACATTTCTTCTGAATATTGTTTTTTTAAACAGATAAAACCGCACTGTCTATCCTATCCCTTTTTCCTCCCTTAGCGAATATTTAAATTTTGAAGTTATTATCACATGTTAACTGGGTCAGTATGTATAATCTTAGAATGTAGTTTTTAAAATTTTTATTGTTTTATTGTTTTTCTATTATGGTTGTCCCATCCCACCCCCCCATTGCTCTCCCTTGCCCCACCTACCTCCCCCTTCTCTCATAGTCAATCCCCATCCTGTTGTCCATGTCCATGGGTCATTTATACTAGTTGCTTGACTAGACCTTCCCCTTCTTTCCCCTCTTCCCCGTTTTCCCCCTCCTCACTGTCATTCTTTTCCGTGTTTCCATGCCTCTGTTTCTATTTTGCTCATTTGTTTGTTTTGTTCGTTAGGTTCCTGTATTAGGTGAGATCATACAGTATTTATCTTTTGCAACCTGGCTTATTTTACTAAGCATAAAACTCTCCAGTTCCATCCATGTTGTCGCAAAAGGTAGAAGTTAGAATGTAATTTTAAGGCAGGGAATTCTTTCACACCCTCACTAACAGTAATAGATATTAAAAACAGGAGAAAAGAATTGGAAAAGTCTTTGATGACAATGACTAATGCCCAGATGTTTTGTTGCAACATTAATGTGTCTAATTTTAGCGCGAGCATTAAAATGTTTTAATATCCATTTGGTTTAGAAGGTTAAGGGTAGAAAAATAAATGTACTCTTCTGTGAAGGAGTTAAACTGGAAGGCAAAGGGGACTCTTGTTCAGTGCAAGTTATCAGAGATAATTGTTCATTAGAGGGTGTGAAGTCTGCTGTAAACACAACCACATTCATTAGCCAGTTCCCTGCTTCCTATTTGTAATGGACATTCAGTTTCCCTTTTTAATTAGAATGAATTCTGGCTTTTGCCCTACAGACACTTTATTGGGTTTTTAATATTCTGGCCTTTGGTCTTTTTTCTTTTTTGGATTTTCACTGAATAGGTGATGACCTCAAGGCGGAGTATCAACTATTTTTTAAGTGATATACTCCAAATGTGTGACAAGTTCTCAGACAATATAGCATTTATATAGAAATCAAAGACACCCCAAACATAGAACACTTATCTTAAAATATACCTAAAATATATTTACACCGATTGATAAATATATTTTGACAATGAACATTCTCAAAACTCAGAAATTTAGGACATCAACAAAATTACCAAGTTTGTTATGTTTTGGAGACATCTCAAGCTTAACTCACTTAAACATCACAGTATTTGACAAATAAAGATTCTTTATTGCTAGGTGTCAGAGTCACCTCCAGATTTAGCCCAGCCTCAACCACATGATTTGGACTTGTTTTCTTGTGTAATGAACAGTCTGGACTTCCTTCTTTATTATTACTGATGGGTAGTGAAACCCTTCTTACAACAAGCAACCTGAGCATATAAAAGTGTGCACAGGTAGGTGGTAGTTAGTGGGAAAGTGTTAGTCTCAGCTTTCTGACTTTGTGGTTTTGTAACAGAACCCCTGGGCTGCTCCGATTGAAACAGAACCCACGGGCTGTTTAGTTAGGGGCCCGACTGCCCGCCGCCAGAATTATAACTCTCAATACCAGAGTTTGGTGAAAAGAAAAAGAATTGTTTATTTACACATAGTCCTGCCTCCCCCTCCCAGACCTGGCCAGTCTTAGGAAAATCAGAAACACCGTTTCCCTACTTCCAAGGCAAAGTTCAGCTTTACCAGTAGCTGCCAATCGCTCAGTTCTGATTGGGGAGGTCCTTTCTGTGCTGTGGTGCCCTCCAGCTCTCAATGCAGGACCGCCTGGATTCTCAGCCTCCTTGCAAACTGCCTTCTTCCTGTAAACCACTTGGATCTCCTCTCCTTCTCAAAACCTCCTGGCAAGAGCCTCTTCTTTAAGCAGCCTGGAGACCCCTTCTCCAAGCCACATGGAGGGAGCCCACAAGAGCCAGAGACTGAGGGCGTGAGGGCCAGAGAGAGCCTGAGAGAAAGAGCCTCCTAGAGCCAGAACCAGCCCAAAATGTCCGCAGCTCCTCTCTTGCTCCCTGCCTCCCCTCTCCCCCTCCGTCCTCTCACGCAGTGGGTGTTGCAAATAGTCCTGACCATTCACAGAACCCTACTAGGCTCTGTCTGCTTCTTCCCTACCAGCCCACAGTCCAGGATCCCTCCCATCTTCCTGAGTCTTGGAAGTAAAGCGGATCTTTGCAACAATGTTTCCAGCCACTAGCTCCAGGCATGCAAGGGCATCCTGAAAGCTGCTTCCTGCTCCCTATCTCCCAGCAGCAAACTCTGGGGTTTGTTTTTGGACTTCCCTGTTTCTGTAACAGTTTATTGTTTCATTAATCAAAGGAGAAGGTTCAGCTTTTAGGAAGGGAAAGATGGATTCTGTTTTGGACATTTTGAGTCTGAGATTCTGTGGAATATCTTGGTACAGATGACCATTAAGCAGTTGGTAAAGTAAGCTTGAAGTTCAAGAGAGAGAGAGATCGATCCTGTCTGAAGATAATAGATTTTAGTCATCAATGTATGGAAGTTTTTGAAGCCATGAATGTGATTAAGGTTGCTCAGCAGGAGTGTGTCAAATCAGAGGAGAGGAGCAAAGGGCAATCCAGGCAATCCTAAGTAAGGTGGTAAGGAGAGAAGTCAGAGATGAAAAGAATTATGGGAGAAGTAAACAAAACATCAGGAGGAAATGGTGCCGGGAGAAAAAAGGAGTGGAAGTTCTAAGGGGGTACTAGTTAACAGTATCAAATGCTATTATTGATTCAGGTTTGCAACAGGCCCTGAATTGGACCAACACAAGAAGAGTAAGAACATTTTTCTCCTGGAATTGTGAAAGCAGAATAAGATAGCAGTGGGTTGAGGACTGAAGGGGAGCTCCGTGAGGTAGTGAAGTTGTCAAATGCTCGCTATGATTTTAATCTTGCCTGTAAGGCAAGATAAAAGATTTGTATCTCAAGGTCAGAAAGAGTTACAGAATTGAATTTTAAAAGTAGAAAAAAGTTGATATTTAGGAGAGTTCAAGAACCTGGTCTGGTGGCTATTGAGCTAAGTTTAAAAAAAAAAATTTGCCTCTTTTTTGGGTGCTAGTTTAAGGGTATTTTAAAACTCGCTGTGACTTTGAAATGTCTAAACCTGTCTAGAAGTGCCTTGAAAAACATTTGCGAGAAAGAACAACTTAGGAAAGGATCCCTGCTGCCACAGCATGCAGAGTGGCTAGATGTTGAAGATGATGAGGTTTAAATAATGGCAAAGAAAGTTGAAAAGCTTTCAACATCTTTGCTGACTCCAAGAAGCAAAAAACAACCTGTCCTCCGGCAAACACATTTCCCCTTCTGAAATTCTATCAAATAAATTCCAAGGGACATGAAAAAATGGAAATAACTCTTGTAACATGTTTTGATGTGGTTGCACAGTCCCTAGTTTATAGATTGCACATGATGAATTTTGACACTGTATCTGATTTCTCTGGCATGTACATTGTGTAAAAGAACTTGTTGATGTACAACTTTATAATCATTCCAGGAAACTTGAGAAGGCATTGCATCAGAATGATAGTACAGATACTATATAAGTAAGAAGAAATCTTTCCCTCAAAATTGAAGGCACTTCATAATAACATTCAAGGAAAATTGCCTCCTTTGAGGCACTCTATACATTCACTCTTACCAATGACAGGAAATGCAGCCCAGGCTTAACATTTCATTTGGAGTATCACAGCCCTAGCTAGCTTTGAATGGGCTTATTTTTCAGGATCTGAAGTAAAAGCTCATCACATATTTCTCAGCTTCTGAAATGATTGTTATTCTTGTCCTGTCTGGCAGCTGTTGGAGGGTTTTTTATTTAACCAGCAAAGAATTCCAAAATAGAAGTGTGGTCCTGGATGTATTTTAAAAACACACATTTTAGCCCTTCATTAACTTGAAGGGGTAGATAAAAACCCCAAAGTCAAAATGTGACATTGGCTTGCAAAGGCATAAGGAATCTATAGATATCCCTACATGTCAGCTCCCAAGGCAAAAACTGCAACTGTCATACCCAGCATCCAAGAACTAAATAGATTCAGTCAAAATCTTGATTCACTGCAGTGTTTATCTGGGTAACTAGTTTCTAGTTATTAGTTAAATAGAACCCCCAGCTTATTTGAATTTTTGTTGCCACAGATTTTTAGAAATGTATGCCCATATTTTATTAATTTAGTGGTTTTCCTATTGGTGTAAAAGCTGAGTGTGATTGTGGATTCTATTTCTGTTGAAGATGGAGAGACAGCTGTTTTATTTTCCTTGGGCTCTGTGCAGAGGATAATGTGGCTGGTGGTTCCTGAAGTTTTCCAGTTCTGGATATTGTGATTAGTCTGCTTAGTATGTTCTCAGGCATCCTGTGTCCACCACCCCATCAAGTGTATGTAATATTTTATTTTATTCTACTCTCAATTTTTAAATCCTCAAGTATTTTGTATGGTAGGTACTAAAGCTATGGTACTAAAATAATACAGAATTTGCAGATAACTTATAACTTAATAAGAGTAAAGAGACATGTGCTACTGAAAAGCTAAACTGCGTGAGACTGAATCCTGGCTCTGCTACAGGCTAGCTGTATGACCTTGAGTATGGACTACATGTATTTGTGTCTCAATTTCTTTCCTTGTAAAATGGAGATAACATTAATACTTACCTCATACAGTTGCTCATGATATTGCTAAAGTGCTCAGATTAGGGCCTAGCACAAAGTTTATTCCACACATGTGTTAGCTTATTATTATAACCCTATATCCTTATTCATGGTTAGGGTGCAGAGTGCATGGGAGATGTCTTAGTCAGTTCAAGCTGCTATAACAGACTATCACAGACCAGGTGGCTTCAACAACAGAAATTTATTTTCGCAGTTCTGGAATACCAGGATAGTTGGGATCTGGTGAACGTTCTCTCCCTAGTTGACATCTGTTTGCTCTGTCCTCACAGAGCGGGGAGAGAGGACTCTAGACTCTTTACCTATGAGGACACTAATCCTGTCATGGGGGCTCCACACTTCTGACCTCATCTAAACCTTATCACTTCCCAAATGCCCCACCTCCTGATACCATCACATTGTGGGTTAGAATTCTAGCATATGAATTTTGGATGCATCGCAGGAGAAAATAGATGTTTCCCTTGGAGAGCATTATTCTCAATCCTCAGAGTTTGGAAGGATCCATCTCCCATGTTTGCTGCTCTCTAGACTTTTATGTATGAATATTCTTAGATTGGGTTTATGTGTTCAATTGTGAGAGATGGTGTGTTTAATAAAAATAAAGAAAGAAGGGGAAAAAAGAAGCACAGAAGCACCCTGATATAGGTTATATTGTCATTTGCCTCTCTATAGCCTGAACATTTAGAAAACAATTTCCATTTACTAAATTATGGTAAATTGAGGGTTTCAATGGATTAATCAAGGTTTTCTATAATATGCCATGATAGAAGACAATGAGTAATTACATGAATTACAAAACATAAAACTAAACCAAAATATAACGAGAAAAGGCAATTTATTAGCTCCTTCCCTATGCATCAGTGTATAGCTTGATCTATGTGGAGAATAGCAATCAGATTGGCTTCTCTTCCTTCAGGGGTAGGTAGTAATTGGAGGATTCTTTGATCATTTTATTCATTTTGTGTTAAAGCTACAGCACTTCTAATTTATAGACATATTGTGAATGTCAAGGAAATGTCACCCAAATCATTGAAATACAGTGAAATTCATCTGTTATATCTAAGTAACAGGTTGCCCTGGGCTCCAAGGGAAGCAAGCTTAAATGGAACTGAGATTTTGACTGTTCAATTCCAGAGCCAAAGACAAGAATAATCAGGGTGAATTTCTTAAAGGAAGAGACTCTGAGGATAGAAAAGTAACTGAAGTATTTCTAGATAAGCCATTAAGTGGCAGATTGGCATATACCTACATTTCAGATGACTATTTGTTTAGTTTAATGTGAATCACTTATTTTCCTTTGAAATTGAAGCCAAAGTCCTATAATGGGGATACTTAAATGAATCCTCTGGGTCACTGAGGCATCTTTTTCAGTATTATGTCTGGAAAATTCAACAGTCTTCCATAAAAACTGAGTTTTATACATTTCAGTCAATGCCTTTGAACAAATTTGATTATCCTCCAGATTTTCCTGATCCTGTAACTAAATCAGGTTGTTGAATTACCCTTTAATTTCCAGTGTCATAGCAGTTAGTGTCCCAGTTGTGAACTTTATCATACAAGCTGAAAAGATTGTGAATTGTTTATTTCCCTAGGGAAGCAGTGTGGTGAGCTTTGCCTTTGGATTTGTATATGGATCCACAGTCCCACCCTCCTTTGGTTGCCTGTTGGGTGACCTTATGCAAGTTACATGATTTCTGTGGGTTTCAGTACCTTTGTAAGCACAGTGGGGTTTACTGAGATGATCTTGCATGTGTTTTGGTTAGGAGGAGTAGAAGTAAGACATGTGGAAATACTGGTTCCTGAGGTACCCTCAATGAATATAACTTACCTCCTATCTTCCTACCCCAAACCATTTTTTATTTATTGAGGAAACATACAACTCAGAATGTGTTTTGATCCAGGATCTTTTATGATAGACGCCCAAGATAATGCATCTTAAATTAATCTGTATCAGAGAAGCACACCAGTAGGAGATAATATATTGAAGAGATTTATCACAAGGAATTGGATTATGCAATGTATGAGCTGGCCTAGCCAGGTATGAAATTCATAAGGCAGACTGTCAAGAGGGCAGGGGCTGAAGCCACTGTTTACAAGAAGTTATTCTTCTTCAAGGAAGCCTCAGTTCTATTTTTAAGGACTTTCAACTGATTAAATCACCCACTACCCAGATTATCAAAGATATTTAGTCAACTGCTTATGAACTTGAATCACTTCTGTGAAATATCTTCACAGAAATACCTAGATTAGTGTTTGATTGAATAACTGGGCAAAGTAGCTTAGTCAAATTAACACATTAAGAAGACCATCACACCATCCATTTGGCCTCTCTGGATTCTTCTGTTCTTAGAAATGAGTAGCTTTTGAAGAAAAGTTACTTTTATTACAGTAAAATATGAGACTTGGTATATTTTTAAACCAAATGGCAGAACAAGAAGGAAAAGTATGTGGTTTCAATAGCTGAAGTCAAATGTGAAGAGCTATAAAATAAATGTTTTCTGTTTACTCTTGGAAATTAACAAATTTTTTATTGTTTATGAATTTATAGTTGATCTCCTCATTAGGATGTAAGGTCCATGAGGACAGGGGTTTGTTGTGCTTACTTTTGAATCCCCAACATCTTGAATAGTGCTTGGTGTAAGACAGATACTCAATAAATGTTAATGGGATGAATCAATAAATAATTTCTTCTAAGGAAGAGTTGAATTATACTTCCTAGTCTGATTAAAGATTTTTCTGTTATGTTTACTTTGCTCAATTTTGGCTTTAGCTGTGTATTGCGAAGGGTAGGCTTGGGGATAAAATCCAGTCCGACCTTTGCTCACCAAGCCAACCCCTTGATTCAGGCTCTTTCGGGAAGAAGAGGTGCCTTGTCTTCCACTAAAGGGGCCTTATGCACATGCTCAGCTGTGTTCCTGTGGTGGAAGGTGGGAAGGCTGCCATCCTTTAGTTGTCGCATAGGTAGTGGTAACCCTGGCATTATTTCATTATAATTTCCTATTGCATGTTGACGATTAGTGAGGACAACACAAAAGGAGGACTATGACGCCTAGAAAGTTATGATCCTGCCTCTTCTCCACAGGGAGCAAACCCCAGTACTAGGGCAGTTAAAGATTTAACAATTTCTTGGTGACTTTAAGATTTAGTACCTACCTCTTTATCCACAACATTTTCTAAGAAAAATACACATAATCTTTGCAAATGTATAATATCTGATACATAAGACTATATGACATGTATGTAAGTAATGAAGTATAGTTGCCATGAAAACACTTATGAATTCCCCCACCAACTTAGGAAATAGAAAATGACTAATACCATCGAAAATTCTGTTCTGTTCCTTGCCCTCCCTCATTACCCTGCCTCCCTCCAGAAAGAGTCAATATTCTGAATTTTGTGCTTTTTTATTTGGTTGGTGTCATTTATAGTTCTTCGAGGTATGTATAAATCCTTAAACAATATATTATTTCACTTGTTTCTTTTTAACTATATATATATGGTATTATATTTTCACTGATATGCTTTTCTCATTTAATATACTTCTATGGTCTATCCAGTGGGTATATAGAGCCATAATTCATAATACTTTTTTCCTATGGAATATTTTACTCTGATTTATACCACAATTTATCCATTCTCCTGTCAGGTAGCCATTCTCCACACTTTTTTTCTCTGTTATAAAACAATATTACTATCAATTTCCTTGTACACATATCCTGATACATATGGGAAAATGGACTTTTGATGTTTTCTGATGGAAATCCTTTATCTATGGGCAATTGAGACCCAGAGTTTCTAGGCACTTGGTTGTAAGACTAGAGGTGGGGTCTTTGATACTTTCATCAGTTGGCACCATTTCCATATAAATATGTTGAAGCTTATTTTCAAGAAAAAAGTTAGTTTTATAATGGTTAGTAATGATTTGGCTAATATGGTCTTTTATAACTTTAAGTGGAAAGGAAAAAAGGTTCATCTGCCCTTACAAGAAAGAGGAAAGAGGTACTCAGAAAGCTGGCCTGGGATAAAGAACAAATCCGAGACTGGGTAAGGTTATGTCTCTCCCTCCCCCATTTTAAAACTTAAAAATAAAAGTATAACATGCATACAGAATTGTGCACATTGTGTTTATAGCTTGAAGACTTTTTACAAAATGAACACACCCTTCTAACTAGGACACAGGTCTAGGCAGAGAATATAACTAGCACCCCAGGAGTACCACCCTCTCCCAACATTCCCCCTTCTAGTCACTACCAGTCTCCCTCCACCGCCATCCCCAATCCCATCCCAAAAGGAAGGCCATTGGAATTTCCTGACATTTTGGAGTGATGCTACTGTTGACATAATATTGTTCATGGAGGTAAAAGATCTGAGTTATATCCTAGCTCTAGTATATTCTGACCCTGTGACTTTGGGTCTTTTGAATCCTCTGGGCCTCAGTTGCCTTATCTGTAACATGGGGACAATAAGGAATTTTTGGTTTGGCAGGAAGCCTAAATGAACTAAGAGAAATGGAATCTTCTAATAAAGGTACTGGCACAGAATAGGTTACTCAGTGAATGTTGGACCCTGAGAGCTGAGTGTTTATGGGTTGGACGTTATGAACTCATGGGACAGCACATCTACACTGTGTCTTTTGTTAATATGTCATTTTTTTTGTATATTTTATTGATTATGTTGTTACAGTACTCCCAATTTTTTTCCCCTTAGCTCCCCTCTGCCCAGTACTCCCCTTCCCTCCAGCAATCCTACCCCTATTAGTTCATGTCCATGGGTCATGCATATATGTTCTTTGGCTCCACCCTTTCCCATATTATTTTTAACTTCCCCCTGTCTATTTTGTATTTACCAATTATGCTTAATAATCCCTGCACCATTTCCCCATTTCTCCCTCTTACCCCTCCCAGCTGATAACCCTCCAAATGATCCCCATACCTATGATTTGTTCCTATTCTGGTTTGCTTAGTAGGATTTTGTTTTTATTTTTTAGATTTAGTTGTTGATAGTTGTGAGTTTGTTGTCATTTTAATGTTCATAATTTTGATCTTCTCTTTCTTAAGTAAGTCCCTCTGACATTTCATATAATAATATCTTGGTGACGATGAACTCCTTTAGCTTTACCTTGTCTGGGAAGAACTTTATCTGCCCTTCTATTCTAAATGATATCTTTGCTGGATAGAGTAATCTTGGTTGTAGGTTCTTGCTTTTCATCACATTGAATACTTCTTGCCAGTCCCTTCTTGCCTGCAAAGTTTCTTTTGAGAAATCAGCTGAGAGTCTTATAGGCACTTCTTTGTAGGTAACGCTCTGCTTTTCTCCTGCTTTTAAGATTCTCTCTTTATCTTTCACCTTTGGCATTCTAATTATGATGTGTCTTGGTGTGGTCCTCTTTGGGTCTAGCTTGTTTGGGACTCTCTGTGCTTTCTGGGCTTGTATGTCTATTTCCTTCACCAAATTTGGGAACTTTTCCTTCATTATTTTCTCACATAAGTTTTCAATTTCTGCTCTTCCTCTTCTCCTTCTGGCACTCCTATGGTTTGGATGTTGGCATGTTTCAAGTTGTCCCAGAGGTTCTTAAGCCTCTCCTCATTTTTTTTTCAATTCTTGTTTTCTTATTCTGTACTGGTTGACTGTTGTTTTCCTCCTATGTTCCAAATCATTGATTTGAACCCATTTCCTTCCCTTCACCACTAGTTTTGTGTGGATTTTCCTTCGTTTCATTTAGCATAGGCTTTACTTCTTCCCTTATGTGTTTGCCATACTTAGCATATCTGTCAAGCCTGTGATCATCTTTATCACCAGCATTTTGAACTCTGCGTCTCTTAGGTTGACTATCTCCTCATTGCTCAGTTCTCCTCCTGGAAACTTGATCCGTTCCCCCTTTTGGGCCATACTTCTGTCTCCTCATCTTGACAGGCTCCTGTGTTTGTTTGCCTCCGTGTCTTAGGTAAAGCTGATGCAGCTGTTACATTGTAAGTGATGAAGCCTTAGGTTTTCTTGTCAGTAGAGGGCGACCTTTTTCACCATGTTATGGCGCTGTATGTGGGGGAGGGGTCTGAGAGGGAATAATGTTGCTTGGTCTACACTCGCCCCTTTTCCAAGCACTTCGCCCAGTTTGTATGGGACTGGCGCCTCTCTAGTTGTTGCCCTGGCTATTGTTTCCAGAGGGGTGTGTGTGTGGACATTCTAGGACCATGTGGGCCTTTAAATAAGCAGACTCTGCTGAGGGACCAGCAGTTTTTTTCTTCACTTCAACCCTCACTGGTTTGTACAGTCAGAAGCAATGATGCTTAATTTTTCCTGACTATGGGACTGTGAGGCTCACAGTCTGGTCAGGAGCTGGGAACACTCCCCAAGTGTCCCTCTCCACTTTTTAAAACATGAGACTGTGCTTTCTGCTGGTTTGCTGCTGCGGCAGCTGCTGCCACCACCACAACGCATCCTCTCTGCCCTGGCTCCGTCCGTCCTACCTGTCTGGATGAGTATTTCTTTTATATATCTTTGTTTGTTGGGCTTTCATGCAGCCCGGTTTCCTGGAACTTCTGGTTATCTCTAGTTTTGAGGTAGTTGTTTTCCTCCTTATCATGTTTCCCCCAAAATAATACAGTGTCATATATTAATTTTTGCTACCAAAGATGCACTAGGTCTTATTTTCAGAGGATGTCTTATTTTGAGGAAACACGGTAGTTGTGGAGGGAGATGCAGCGTGTCTGTCTATGACTCCATCTTGGCCAGAAGTCCTCCCTACTTTTTAAAATGTGTGACTGTGCTTTCTGACAGCTTGCCACTGCTGCCGCTGACACTGCCACTACACCAAGTCCTCTCCACCCCTGGCTCCGTCCCTCCTACCTGTCTGGATGAGTATTTCTTCTTTAAATCTTTGTTTGTTGGACTTCTGTGCAGCTTGACTTTCTGAAACTTCTGGTTGTCTCTAGTTTTGAGGTAGTTGTGTTCCTTCTTAGTTGTGGAGGGAAATCCAGTGTGTCTGTCTAGGCCTCCATCTTGGCCAGAAGTCTAATGTGTCATTTGCCATTAACCTGCCCATGTACATGTTCTCCTGTCTCTGTTGCCACAGTCCCTTTTCTCAGACATTTTTCTATCCTAAGGAAAGCATTCCCAAACCATTCTTATCCTGAATGAAGTGAAACTGGAGTTCTCATGTGTAGTCTAGTCTCACTTTACAAGTCCTGGTTTGCTGGCCTCATTGTTAGTTGGATATGAGCTTTGATAAAATTCTTATTGTTGAGTTGAAGAACATAACAGTGTAGATCAATGGCTTTTCTCATATTTATGCTCTAGACTTGAAGCTTGTGTCAAGTTATTATACTTGACACCATTGTAATGCAATGCCACTCTCTGAATAACTTCAATTCTAAGCTCTGCTTTTTAGTATTGAATGAAGGTCATTTTCTGTCTTTATTAAGTGTCAATCACAGATGCTCAATTGGGAATGAATATTGTTTAATGTCCTAAACTTTTGGAATTGGATGTAGGTGGTAAAGTCTACATGTTTTCTATCTCATTCCTTTATTTGGAATAGTGGACTATTCATTTTGCATATTCTTATCATACAATTTTTTCTTTTCCCTGATTACTGATATCATTAGAGTGGGTAGATGTGCACCAAATATATATATATGTATATATATATTTTTATGTTTCTATTTTCCTGAGAAGAGGGAGAAACATGTTTTCTCCTCTTGCCATGGTTTTATTTTCTATGCAGTATAAGCACATTTTAATTGTGTCATGGCTTCCAGTGTCATTAATTTGAGGAAATAGAGTATATTTGTGATAGTCAATGAGGCTGAGAAAATTTCATCAGTTGCATAGACTCACCTTTAAATACAACTTAGGGTAGAATAATAAAGTATAAAATCGTGGCTAGAAAAGGAAAAGTGAAACTTGCCCTGATTATTTGAATACTGCGTATGTGTGTATTACTGTATTTTCACCTGTTTTATCTCATTTAATGCCACCATGCCAAAGTAAAAGCTCCATGAAGATCAAACACCTGTATGGTGGCATCAGTATGGCAGTACCCCTCTGTTAGGTATTCTTAGAGTTTCCAGGCATCAAATTTAGGTCTCTCGAAGAGAGCAATGGATTGATCAGCTACATGTCTCAAAAAAAAAAAAAACAAAAAAAAAAAACCTCATATGTTTAAAGTACATTCTTTATTTCACTTTTATTAAAGTATTATAAGGTTTATATT
This sequence comes from Furipterus horrens, assembly GCF_987537825.1. Lineage (NCBI taxonomy): Eukaryota > Metazoa > Chordata > Mammalia > Chiroptera > Furipteridae > Furipterus > Furipterus horrens. The sequence goes on along the minus strand of NW_028327173.1, from coordinate 121,431,575 downwards.
TTATTACATTAAAAATGAGAAGTAAAGAAGAAAGGCTCAAGTGATTTCTTTGAATTTATTGAGGACAGAATGTCCTTGAATTCCAATAGGAAGTCTGGGAAATGAGGTAAATGAGGTAACACATTCTAGTTTTTTATTTTATTTTAATTTAATCCTTACTCAAGGATATGTTTATTGATCTCAGAGAGAGGAAAAGGGAGAGAGAAACATTGAAGGCAGAGAGAAACATTGATCGGTTGCCTCTCATACAAGCCTCAACCTGGGATCAAACCTGCAACCTAGCTATGTGCCCTGACTGGGGGATCAAACCTGCAACCTTTTCGTGTTCAGAACGATGCTCCAACCAACCAAACACACAGCCAGGGTGCATGTTCTAGTCCTTGATCTTGTATAAATGTGACTTTGACTCAATGTGTATTAATTTAGTAACAAATATTTATTGAGCTCCTACTTCATACCAGCCCCTGCTCTGTAATAAAGATACAATGCTAAGCAAGATATAGCCTGTCCTTGGTATTATAGCCTAGTGAGAAAGCCAGCCATGAAAACACAACCACAATCCAAATATGTGAGTTTTCAAGTAGGGACACTCTAAGTATTGTATTACAGTATCTTAGCTGTGGGAGTGACCAACATCAAAACCCTAGTTTACTTTGTGGGTTAAGGGGCTTCGGGAATCTTCCCAGTGGAAGATCAATACAAGTAGATGATGAATACAAGATGGATGAGTGGAAGACTGTTACAAACCAACCCATAATAGGCATTGTGCAGTCAGGGAAATGCAATATGTTGATATCTCAGGTGTTTTGCACAGATCTCTTTGGTAGCTCTACCAGGCACTGTGGGGGAATTATAATTTCTTTTCTAGTCCCACATCTCATAGATGTAAATGCTTTCAATCCTACCTTCATGACATTGCTCATGTCTATCCCCCATCCTCTCTCTCCATTACTAATGTTTACTGCAAAATCTCCTGCCAGGGTCTTTATAGTCGTCCTCTAAGTCATCTTTCTGCCTTCAGTCTTGACTGTCTTAGATTTATTCTTCACAGTGCTATCAAAGTGATCTTTCTATACCCAAGTATGATATTTTCCCTGTGTTTACAGCTCTTTTAACTCTGCCCTCTCACTGGCAACAATATAAATCTAGATATTTTCTGCATACTATAGGAAGCTCTAATGATTTGAATTCTGTTTGACTTACACACACACACACACACATACACACACATCTCTTAGGAGCAAAAATGAGGTTTTGTGGGCAGAGATAAGAGTTATTATAATTTACAATGACTGCACTTGTTCCCTACACCAAATAATTCACAAGTGATGCAATGAGAGCCAAATGCTATCTTGTGTATGGGGAAGTGGGAAAGTCTATACTCCAGGAGAGGACCTCTGGAATGATGAATCTGGGAATTTTATAGGCTATGTGTTGCTCCCATCACCTCTTGAAAGAGAGAGAGAAACCTTTACTCTTTAGTCTTTTACAGTCCTTTGAATGTAAAGGACTGGTTTCAAGGCCTGGGGTTTTATTCCCCTTAGATATGGAAATACTGAGGTAAGTTTCTAAATTCTCTGGAGGTCTCTGGCTGTTCAATCACTATTAACTTACAAGGTTTGTCTTTTAACCCAATTCTTATTTTCTGTGATCAGAAACATGAAAATATTTTCACCCCACTTCCACAATGCTTACCTTTCCAGGTTCATCCTCCATTGCTTCTTTGCCCAAACACTGTGCTAGACCACTGCTATACTACTTGCGATTGTCTATACTACCCTGTTTCAGCCCTCATGCCTTTGTTTGTTCCAGTATTGCCTCACTAATTTTTGACTCATTGTTTCTATTGAGAAAAAATTTACATAGGGTGAAATGCACTGATCTTAATTTTACAATTAAGTTTTGATAAACATAAGTACCTGTGTACTGACCTGTGTAATACCACTCCAATCAAGATTTAATATATTTCTATCACACCACAAAGTTCCCTTTGTACCCTTTTTCAGTCAATTTCCCCCTCCTCTCACAGCAATTACTGTTCTGATTGCTGTCACTGTTAATGAGCTTTGCCTGTACTTGAACCTTACATAAGTAGAAACATACAGTATATACTCTTTTTATGTCTGGCTTCTTTAGCTAACCTAAACTTTTGAGATTCACGTATGCTGTTAAGTGAATCATAGTTTATTCTACTTTATTGTGGAGTATTTTTTTAAAATGTATTTATTTATTTGAGAGAGTGGAAGGGAGGAATGAGAGAGGAAGAGAAACATTTATGTGCAAGAGATACATTGATCAGTTGCCTCTCACACACCTGGCCCACAACCCAGGCATGTGCCCTGACTGGGAATTGAACTAGTGAACTTTTGGTTCACAGGCTGGAGTTCCACCCACTGAGCCACACCAGCCAGGGCATCATTTGCTATACTGTAGATGTATACAGCAATGTCCATGTCCATGTTGCAGAGACATTGCATTTTTTTCAATTACACTTTATGTTCAATATTATTTTATATATGTGTATAAAGATTTTATTTATTTAATCTTTAGAGATTGGGAAGGCAGGGAGAAATAGAGGTATAGAAATATCAATATGAGAGAGAAACATTGACGTGAGAGAGAAACATTGATCTCACAACCCCCCAACCGGAGACCTGGCCTACAACCCAGGGAATTGAACTGGCAAGCTTTTGCTTTGTGTGATGATGCCCAACCAATTGCACCACATCAGTCATGGCAGTAGTATTTTATATTAGTTTCAAGTGTATAGCATAGTGGTTACACAAGCATATATCTTATGAAGTGATCCACAAATAATTCTAGTACCCACCTGGCACCATATATAGTTATTAGATTATTATTGACTATATTCCCTATGCTATAGTTTATGTCCCTGTGATGACTTTGTAACTATCAATTTGTACTTCTTAAAACCTTCCCTTTTCACCTAGCTTCTCAAACCCTTCTAATCTGGCAACCCTCAGTTGTTTTCTGTATCTATGATTCTGTTTCTGTTTTGTTTGTTTATTTGTTCTTTAGATTACACATGAAAGTGAATTCATATGGTATTTGTTTCTCTCTAATTGACTTATTTTACTTCACACAATACCTTCTAGGTCTATGCATGTTAGTGCCAATGGTAAGATTTCTTTTTTTTTTATGTATGACTGAATAATATTCCATTGTGTATATGTACCACATCTTCTTCATTCAGTTGTCTATTGATGAACACTTGGGTTGTTTTCATATCTTGGCTATTGTAAATAATGCTGTAATGAATAAACATAGGGGTTAATATATTTTTTCAAATTGGTGTTTTAGATTTCTTTGGATATATACTCCACAGTGGAATTGCTGGGTCATAAGGCAGTTTTATTTTTAATATTTTGAGAAACCTTCATACTGTTTTCCGTACTGGCTGGATCAATTTGCAGTCTCACCAACAGTGCACAAGTGTTCCCTTTTACCCACATTCTTGCCAACACCTTTTTGTTGATTTATTGATGATGGCCATTCTGAAAGGTCTGATGTGATATGTCATTGTGGTTTTAATTTGAATTTTTCTGACAATTAGTGATGTTGAGCATCCTTTCATATGTCTATTGACCATCTGCATGTCTTTTTTGGAAAAATGTCTGTTCAGGCCCTCTGCCCATGTTTTTTTTAATACTCACCTGAAGATACGTTTCTTGATTTTAGAGAGAGATGGGGGTGGGAGAGAGAGAGAGAGAGAAATAAAGAGGAAAAGAAACATGGATTGGTTTTCTCGTGTACACGCACCTATAAGGGATTGATCCTGCAACTTAGGTATGTGCCCTGACTGGGAATAGAATCTGCAGCCTTTTGGTGTATGGGAAATCTCTGCAACCAACTGAGACACCCAGCCAGGGCCCCATTTTAAAATTATATTTTAATTGGATTGTTTCTTTGGTGTCAAGGGAGTATTTTTCATTGTATGAATATTGCTTAGTCAGTTTGTCTTATTCTTATGTGGTGATAATGGGTTGTTTTCAGTTTTTGTCTATTATAAATAGAGCTGCCATAACATTCTGATTTTATTCAAGAATTTTTTAAAAATTTCATATAGGTAAATATCTAGGGATAGGATTGCTGGATTGTAGACATAGTGTATGCTTAACTATACAAAAATCTGCCAGATATTTTTATGAATTGATTATACATGCTTTTTGAACATGCTGTTTTCTCTGCATGGAAAGTTCTTCTGACCTCCTTTTCTTGATGAAGCATTTCTCACCTTTCAAGCCCTAGCCCAAATATCACCTTCTATGAAAGCTTCAGGAGGATTGATTATACCTTTTTAGGCCACTACTTATTTTTATTCATTCCTTTTCATTTCCGCTGCTCCCCTTAGTCCGTAGAGAGCAGCAATAGTGCCATATGGACCTTACATATTCAGAGTGAAATGATGCTTTAGGAGGAGCTACCAATGTTGTATATTAGATGTTATTCATTCATTCAATAAACTCCTACTGAGCAGTTACCATGCCAGGTAGAGTACATGATAAGTTTATGAATTAAAAATTCATGACATCTAGATGTCAAGTAATTTTTTTATTGATTAATGGAGGAATATAATTAATGAAAGATCTTATGTTGGGCACAAATAAGTTATGGCTGCCAAACTGACTATGTACTCCTTTTTTTGATGATGTAGTGAAAATTCAGGGAAAGCAAGCATGAAGTCACAGAGGGTTGAAATAAAGCTACTGTTGCCTCAACAAGGCAAGAAGAAATAAGAATGCATATGGATTATTTAATACTTTAGGTTACAAAACATCATTATCCCCCAATTCAAATGGAAGAAGGTGGCACAGCAAAGAAAACCATCTTATTTCTACCATCTTCCATTTCTTTTCTGCTCTTTTTGAATTATTAAATATTTTATCTTTAATTTATCAAAGGATTGTGACTTTTTCTGTCTCCTGTGAAGTTGATCTAACCACAGAACTTCCATGACTAGAGAGTGGACATTTTGGGTTGTGGAGCAAGGTGAGGCACAACATCCAAATGACATGTGGACTGAGCTACAGAAAACAGGAAATGCTTTTGTTCTAAAAAAAAAAAAAAGGTTTCACAATAAGAAAATATTTTAATAGTTTGTTGTTTATAATCCATTGAGATTTTCTCTTCTCCTCAATTCCCAGGTAGAGAAGAAGAGTTGTTATTACTTAATAGTCAATAAAGTTGATATTTAATGAGAAAGGAGTTCTGAAAAGTTGGATGGATTTTAAAGATCTCAGCATGAAGAAGTTGAAATATTATAGGAAACAGCTGCCTGTGAAGGATGACCGTTAATATCAATTTACGTATTGAAGAGCAGAAAACATCTAAGATTTCTTCATTCTTAATGTTCTAATGATCAGAATGTAAGACAATGAAACATTTTAAGTTGGTGACTTCTAAGTTTTATTTTTCCAATGCACTTAAAGGCAGATGAGTAAGCTCATGTGCTACCACAAAACTATAGGACAATATTTATGCAGCACTATTCTTAGCTAATGTGCCAATTTTCTCAGAATACACAATCAGATGCCATTTCTCTGAATTTCACTAACACAGGCCTCTAACAGAGGTTGTTAAAGGGCTTGTGGAACACGTTGTGTGTTCATTTTTAAAATGAATAGAGGAAAATAATAACTTGGAGCTAAACTTACCAAAACAGTATATGTGGTGTGTATTGAATGAAAGCTTGATGTTTATTATGCTGCAGAGGGAAATAGTGAAGATGCAGTCTAGCCACTGACTTTGAGAAATTTTAGATTTAAATTATGCTTTGGAACCATTGAATGGCACATTTACATATCAACATAAATAAATGCAAATTTTAACAAAGTAAGCCCTGAAATAAGTTGAAAAGAAGCTTTTTAAGTATAATTTTATTATGTGCTTAAACTCATATATATATATATATATATATATATACATATATATATATTTTATAACTAAAAAAGAAATTTGTTTATTGAGGGCATGAGGATACAAGCAATATAAAAATCAAAAGCTTCTCTGGCTTTAATTAGCTTTTCTTTCTCTTGTCAAATGGGGGTGGGATTTTATTTGTACATTTTCTAAGGGTCCTAATTTGCTCATGAAATCCTTATACAGGGGGAAGCTGTGGGGCAGATATTCCTTAAATGACCTATTGGGAGAACTCTATCAGGGAGGAAGTAGCTGCTCCTCTGCCTACTTCTTTCCCTTCTGCTTCATGTGTACTACAAAATAGTCATTGCATGCGATGGTGAGCCCAGCAATTAGCGAAAAGAAGCTCTGGAAGCCCACTCTGCCATCTCGGCACTGGTCCAGGTCCTTCATTATTTTGTCTACGGCCAGAGGGTCTTTTTGATTTTCCAAAAATCCAGGGAACTCCTTTTCCATGAGAACTTTCAGGTCTTCCTTTGTTAAGTAGCCTTTATCCCCAGCGAATTTGTGAAATGTGAACATCATGATTTCCATGGCGTGTTCCATTTGAGACGGCATTTTGGTGAGTGAGGTCTTGGTCCGAGGCGCGGCAGGATCCCTAGGCTCTTAACCTATCATATTTTTAAGTATTTTTTTTACTGTATATTTACCATTACCATTTAACCCTCTTACACTTCCCTCTCTCCTTCATTCGCCACACTGTTTGTTGTCCATGTCCATGAGTCTTTTCCCCTTTTTGCTTGATCTCTCCACCCCCTAACCTCCCAAGCTAAACCTACTTTAAAAATGAAACCAAAAACCTTTTCCAGCTCTCAGATGTTATTTAATTAAATTAAACATAACTTTATGTATGTTACATTTATTTTAGAAAATACATAGACATAGAGAATAAAAATCACTTATAATTCCAATAATCAAAGAAAATCAGTGTTCATTTTGTACTTTATATGTATATGTGTTAATGATTATATGTTTACAGTCATACACATGTATAACTTTTTAATTCATAAAATGGGATGACATGCTTTTGTAACCTGCTTTTTAAAAAGTAATATATCACAAAAACATTTTTGTGTTCAAAATAAAAATTTACATACAATTTTAAGTGGCAAAATGATAACATATACCTATCATATAATTAGTTGTTCCATATATATATAATTAATTCTGTATTGCTGGACATGAGCTTTTTTCCAATGTATGTGTGCCACATCCTTCGAGCAGACTTGAGAGATAGACTTCTTGGGTCAAAATATATGCCCTTTAGGATTTTTCATATGTTGCCAACATACCTGTCATAAAGCTTGTGCAGTTTGTATCTCATCGTTTCCTTCCCCCTATCCCCCTCTGAAGTAAAGGAATGTTCATGTCCATGAAACCTTGACAATACAGGAAATTGCCATTAAAAAGTATTCAAAATAGCTATAGAGTATTTGATGAAAAGTAATTTTGTTTGAATTTTAACCTTTGATTAGTAAGGAGATTGAGATTTATGATTTTTTTTTAAACAATTTTATTTATTTGTTTGTTTGTTTTTAGAGAGAGGGGAAAGGAGAAAGAGAGGGAGAGAAACATCACTGTGTGGTTGCCTCTCACGCGCCCCCAAGTGGGGACCTGACGTGCAACCTAGTCATGTGCCCTGACTGCGAATTGAACCAGGGACACTTGGTTTGATGGTATGTTTTTGATCATCTATATTTCTTCTGTATATCATCTAATTGCTGTCATTTGGCCATTTTTTTCTATTTGATATTTGTTTTTTCTTATTGATTTATAAGAATTTTTACTATGTTAATGATAACTCTGCCAGTATTGCTCTTACTAGACAAAGAAGAAATGAGGTCACTATCATATTTTGCATTCCATTATTTTCACTTCACAGTGTTTCAGATACATTTTTCTATGCATTGATATAAATCACAAACTTATCCTTTAAAAAGATGTACAATATTCCATCTCACATGTATATTTCCTGTTTTTAAACTTAGTACTGTATAGACACTTTAAAAAGTTTCACAGGCACTACCAGTGTTAAAATAGTATTTTTATTCAGAATCTAACTAAAATATATACTAATATCAAACTAGGCTTGCACTCCCTAGGCCTAGGGTATAATAAAACCAGAATAAATTTACAACTAAAATACAACAGAATTGAAAACTAAATCTTTTCTGTTAGTAATCAGTGGTGTTACTTGCTAAAACTAAATCACTTCTTAAAACATTAACTTGGTGTTGACTGTTAGGGTGCATTTTTGAGTTCTGGATTACTTATCTTGTGGGGGTGTGAAAATTTAACAATTCTACAGCTTTTCTTTATTTGAAGTATTGTGTATAGTTCCTTAACACAGCAAATACATTTGGCCCTCACTTGAAAGGAATAATTTACCAGTGGTACTAAATTAAAAGAAGATCATATAAATTGAAAATATGCTAATATTAATTCTTTGAAATTTTATCCAAATATAAACAAAAATAAAAATAAAAATTATTATAGAAAACACTTGGATGCTGGTTAGAGAATTCTAATCCAGATTAAAGTTTTTTTGCTCTCCACCTATGCTTGGGTACTTAGGTTGATGAAAAAAAAAATTGCATGAAATAATAAAGAAATGTAAAACGGGAAAGTAAATCATGAGGGTTTTATCTTGACAAAATTATCATTAGAAACCTCTGATTTATACAAAACCAATTCCTTTCTTAATTCTTCAACAACTTCAGTATACTTTGATTACTATAGTTTTCACATTGCATTATAATGTGTTACATGTATTCTCCTTGATAGATCAATTCCTATAGAAATTATAATTTTTATCACTGTATCTACAGCACTTAATGGAGTCTATACCTAGCTCATTTGAAGTGTTTAATAAATGTATATTTTATTGAGCTACCATATATTTATTGTATTTAAATAAGTGAGTTAAAATATTAGGTCAATTTCTTCAAATCCATATTCCAGCTCAATATATTAGTTCTTTCTTGTTGTTCCTCTAGTTCTTTTAGATATAGGGTTAGATTGTTTACTTGAGACTTTTCTATCTTCTTTAGGTAGGCCTGTATTGCAATGAACTTCCCTCTCAGGACTGCCTTTGCTGTGTCCCATAGGTTTTGGGCTGTTGTGTGTTCATTTTCATTTGTTTCCAGACACTTTTTGATTTCTTTCTTGATCTCATTGTTAACACAATTATTATTTAATAGCATATTATTCAGTCTCCATGTATTTGAATGTTTTTTGAGTTGGTTTTTTATCAGCACAAGACCCAGGGGTGGGTCAACTAATGACCCAAAGCACTGCAGATACTGCCTCCACCTGCCTCTGCCTGCGGTCCTTCCGTTAGTCTTAGTCTAGCTGCTGACTGATCTATTTCTGAGGGCTTCTGGTGGAATCAGGAGGTTGGGACTCCTGGGTCTCCTATGGGAGGTGCCATTCAGGCTTCAGGAAAGTTGATGGGTGTGTTTACACATCTCAGTCTGTCCCAGATTATTTCCCTGAACTTGGAAGGGCCAAACCTCTAGTAGGTTGGGCCTCCAGAGCCCAGAGTTTGTGTTGCTGGAAACTGGGAGAGTCTTCTAGGCTCTCTGGTGCATGGGAGTGCCAGTCTGGTTCCTGGGAAAGTGTATAGAATGGCTGTGCCATAAAGCCAGTCTCTAACCCCTCTGAGTCTGTCTATGTTGCTGTCTCCTCAGGAGGGGAAAAGATGCAGGTTGGGGGAACATAAGTAAGCAGGAAGAAAATAATTAAGAACTGAGCAGAATTAAATGACATGGAGACTAAAAAACAATTCAAAGGATCAATTAATCCAGGAACTGGTTCTTCAAGAAAGATAAAAAACATTAACAAATGTTTAACCAGATTCATCAAGAAAAAAAGAGAAGAAGCTATTGATACCACAGAAATGCAAAGGATTGTAAGAAACTACTATGAACAACTATATGCCAAGAAATTCGACAACCTGGGTGAAATGAATAACTTTTTAGAACCATACAATCTACCAAAACTGAATCAGGAAGAAGCAGAAAACCTGAATAGACTGGTAACAATTAGCAAAATTGAAGCAGTAATCAAAAAGCTCCCGGCACACAAAAGCACTGGACCAGATGGCTTCAAAGGCAAATTTTACCAAATATTCAAAGAAGAACTAACACCTACCCTTCACAAACTATTCAAAAAAAATTCAGGAAAAGGGAAGATTCACAAACTTTTTTTATGAGGCCACTATTATCTGAATTCCGAAACCAGGTAAAGAAACAACAAAGAAAGAAAACTACAGGCCAATATCTCTCATGAACATAAATGCTAAAATCCTCAGCAAAATTTTAGCAAACTGGATCCAGCAAAACATTAAAAAGACCATACACCATGATCAAGTGGGGTTTATTCCAGGGATACAAGGATGGCACAATATTGACAAATCAATAAAAGTAATACATCACATAAACAAAATGAAAGACAAAAATCACATGATCATATTGATAGAGACAGAAAAAACATTTGATAAAATCCAGTGCCCAATTATGATAAAAACACCCAGAAAACTGGGGATTGAGGGAGCATACCTCAACATAATAAGGCCATATATGAGAAATCTACTGCCAACATCATACTCAATGGGCAAAAACTAAAAACATTTCCCTTAACATCAGAAACAAAACAGGGGTGTCTAATTTCACTACTCTTACTCAACATAGTATTGGAGGTTCTAGCTCAGGGATCAGATAAGAAGAAGAATTAAAATGCATCCAAGTCAAAAAGGGGGAAGTAAAATTTATTATTCACACAGGACATGGTAGTGTACAGAGAAAACCCTGTAGGCTCCAACAAAAAGCTACTCAACCTAATAAATGAATTTGGCAAAGTAGTGCTATACAAAGTCAATATTCAGAAATTGATGGCATTTTTGTACATCAACAATGAAGTATCAGAAAGAAAAACTAGAAAAAAACCCATTTACTATAGAAACAACAACAACAACAATAAAAGTACATAGGGATAAATTTAACCAAGGGGGTAAAAGACCTGTACCCTGAAAACTATTAGAACACTGAAGAAAGAAATTGAGGAAGATAGGATCACAATACCTAATAAGAAACTATACTACAAAGCCACTGTAATCAGAACAGTCTGGTACTGGCATAAGAACAGACACATAGATCAATGGAAAAGAATGGAGAGCCCAGAAATAATCCCATGTCTCTACAATCAATTAATATTTGAAAAAAGGGGTACAAGCATACAATGGAGTAAAAATAGACTCTTCAATAAATAGTGTTGGGAGAACTGGATGGCTACATGCAAAAGAAAAAAGAAAAAAACAAAACGAAACAAGAAAAACTAGACCACCAACTTACACCATATACCAGAATAAATTCAAGATGAATAAAAGATGTAAATATAAGTTGTGACACCATAAAAACCCTAGTGGAAAACATAGGCAGTAAAATTTCATATATCTCACATAGCATTATTTTCGCCAATATATCTCTTAGGGCAAGGGAAATAAAAGAAAAAATAAACAAATGGGACTACATCAAATTAAAAAGCTTCTGCACAGCTAAAGAAACCATCATCAAGATGAAAAGGAGACTTCTGACCAAGAGGGAGGCCTACACAGACACGCTGCATCTCCCTCCATGACTAAGAAGGAATACAACTACCTCAAAACTAAAGACCACCAGAAGTTCCAGAAAATCGAGCTGCATGGAAGTCAAACAAACAAAGATATAAAGAAAAAGTAATCATCCAGACAAGTAGGAGGGAAGGAGGTGGGGCAGAGGACATGGTGTGGTGGCGGCAGCAGCAGTGGCAATGGAAGGCTGATGGAAAGCCCAGTCACACATTTTGAAAAGTAGGTAGGGACACCTGGGGAGTGTTCCCAAACCAGACTGAGCAGCTCGTTGTTCCAGCACCAGGGAAAATAACACCTTATTGCTTCTGACTGTGAAACCCATGGGGGTTGGGGCGGAGGAAGAAACTGCCAGTCTCCAAGTAGAGTCTACTTGTCTAAAGGGCCTCCATGGTCCTAAATGTCTGCAGACTCACCCACTCTGGGGTCCATGACCAGGGCAACAGCTAGAGAGGCACCAGTCTCATACTGAAATGGGAGAAGTGCCTGGAAAAGGGGCAAGTACTGAAAAGCAGCATTGTTCTCTCTCAGACCCTTCCCCCACATACAGCGCCACAACCTGGTGAAATGGGTAACCTGTATTGATGAACACCTAAGACTCTGCCCCTTACAACGTAACAGGTGCAACAGCTCTACCAAGACATAGAGGCAAACAAACACAGGAGCCTGTCAAGATGAGGAGACAGAGAAGTATGGCCCCAAAAAGGGAATGGATCAAGGTTCCAGTGGAAGAACTAAGAGACGAGGAGATAGCCAACCTAACAGACAAGGAGATAGCCAACCTAATGGATGCAGAGTTCAAAACGCTGGTGATAAAGATGCTCACAGGCTTGCTTAAGTATGGCAAATGCATAAGGGAAGAAGTGAAAGCTATGCTAAATTAAATGAAGGAAAATCCACACAAAATCAATGGTGAAGGGAAGGAAACTGGGGTTCAAATCAATGATTTGGAACATAAGGAAGAAAACAACAGTCAACCATTACAGAATGAGGAAACAAGAACTGAAAAAATGAGGAGAGGCTTAGGAACCTCTGGAACAACTTTAAACATACCAACATCCGTATCATAGGGGTGCCAGAAGGAGAAGAGAAAGAGCAAGAAATTGAAAGCTAATGTGGAAAAATAACGAAGGAAAACTTTCCAAATTTGGCAAAGGAATTAGACATACAATCCAGGAAGCACAGAGAGTCCCAAACAAGCTAGACCCAAAGAGGACCACACCATGACACATCATAATTAAAACGCCAAAGGTTCAAGATAAAGAGAGAATTTTAAAAGCAGCAAGACAAAAGCAGAGTGTTACCTACCAAGGGGTGCCTATAAGAGTCTCAGCTGATTTCTCAAATGAAACTTTGCAGGTAAGATGGAACTGGAAAGAAGTATTCAATGTGATGACAAGCAAGGACTTTACAACCAAGATTACTTTCTCCAGCAAAGGTGGAATGAAAGGGCTGATAAAGTGCTTCCCAGACAAGGTAAAGCTAAAGGAATTCATCATCATCAAGCCATTATTCTATGAATAGTTAAAGGGACTTACTTAAGAAAAAGAAGATCAAAACTATGAACATTAAAATGACAACAAATTCACAATTATCAACAACTGACTCTAAAAAATAAAAACAAAATCCAACTAAGCAAACCAGAATAGGAAGAGAATCATAGGTATGGGGATCATTTGAAGTGTTATCAGCTGGGAGGGGGGAGGGGGAGAAATGGGGAAATGGTGAAGGGATTAAGAAGCATAAGTGGTTGGTACAAAATAGACAGGGGGTACTTAAGAATAATATAGGAAGGAGTGAAGCCAAAGAACTTACATGCATGACCCTGAACATGAACTAAGTGGGATAGGATTGCTGGAGGGAAGGGGCCTACTGGGCAGAGGGGAGCAAAGGGAAAATAATTGGGACTCCTGTAATAACATAATAAAATATACTTAAAAAATAAAAAGAAAACTAGCCATATGGAAGAACATATTTAATAATGATGCATCAAACAAGGGTTTAATTTCCAAAATATATAAAGAGCTCATATGACAACCCAATTAAAAAATGGGGAAAGGACCTGAATAGACACTTCTCCAAGGAAGTCATACATATCGCATATAGGCATGTGAAAAAAATTCTCAACATTGCTGGCCATTAGATTACAAATTAAAACCACAATGAGATATCACCTCATGCTGGTCAGAATGGCTATCACTAATAAATCTGCAAACAACAAGTGCAGGCAAGCATGTGGAGAAAAGGGAATCCTAATACTGTTAGTGGGAATGCAGATGGGTCCCCAGCAGGACAAGAGTCAGCATCCTGTCAGCAGAAGAGATAAAAGGAGAGTGCTTAGCATTTCAGAAGTGATGCCTCAGGCAGGGGCTGATCTTAACTTCAGGCTCCCTCTGCACTGTGAGTGCCTGCGCGGGTAGCAGTGCGTGGTCCAGGAGAGGCTGGGAGGGCTGACAGAAGAGCCCAGACTCTCGGTATCTCTGCAGGTGCAGCCCCTCTCTTGCTGTCTCCGTGGCCATAAGGACAGGAGTCCCCCCACCCCCCTCAGTCTTCCCCAGGCAGCCCGTGTGACCTCACACCGAGCTTGTGGTAACTGTGTTGGTTTGCGTCCTTCAGGTGTTACCGGGAGGCCCTCAAAGTCAGGGATGCAACCATATTCACCTGACACGGGGCTGGCACGGTGTCCTCACACACAGCATGTTGTTGAATGAACGAAAGCAATGACCTGGCTCAATCTTTTAACAATTGAATTGTTAAAAATTGGGGAAAACAGTGTGGAATTTTCTCAGAAAGTTAGAAGTGGAACCGCTTTTTGACCCAGCGAATCCACTGCTGGGAGTATACTCTAAGAATCCCGAATCACCAATTCAAAAGAACTTACGCACCCCTATGTTCATAGCAGTGCTATTTACAATAGCCCAGATTTGGAAACAGCTTAAGTGACTATCAGTAGATGAGTGGAAAAAAGAAGGAATTCTGACCTTTTGCAACAGCATGGATGGAACTGGAGAGTATCATGCTAAGTGAAATAAGTCAGTCAGTGAAAACAAATACCATATGACCTCACTTATAAGGGGAATATAATGAACACAATAAACTAATGAGCCAAACTGAACCAGAAACATAGGATCATGGAATAGATCGATAGTGGTAAGAGGGAAGGAGGGAGATAGGGACTCTTTGAAAGAAGGTGAAGGGATTTGTCAAAAAACTTTTATGCATGACCCATGAACTTGGAAAATGGTGTGAGATTGACTATGGATGTCAGGGTGAGCTTGGCGGAGTGGGTGAAGGGGAAAAAATTGGTACAACTGTAATAGCATAAACAATAAAAGGTAAAATAAAATTAAAAAGATAAAAATTTCTGGGAAATATTTTTATATACTTGAATATCTCTTATTTAAAAATTATATCATGTTCTTTTCTTTTTACTCGAAGCACATATTTACAAAAGTATTCACAAATTAAATTCTCAAATTAATGACATTGAAGTATTTTATAACTTTTAAGGAGGTTATCTATTAAATTATTACTTAAATATTAAAACTTTGACTTTTTTTTTTAAATATATTTTATTGATTATGCTGTTACAGTAGTTCCAATTTTTTCCCCTTTACTCCCCTCCACCCAGTATCTCCCTCCCCCAGCATCCCCCCCCAAGTCCATACCCATGGTTCGTAAAAAATAACTATCCCTCCCTCTCAGATATTAAGACCCTTTGTAATCTTGTAAAGGACAATGGGCGAAGGTCTCAAGCTCCTCTAGCTGCTTCAAGCTGGACATGGTCGTCGTCCTACCTACCCTTGGGTCCAGAAATCCCTAATAAGAGTGGGGGTGTGGAGGGGAGGGTGGCCTTCCCACATGGGGAAGGATCATGCAGACTCCAGGTCAGTTGGCTGTCTCCGGACAACGGCGTGCTTGGTTTAGCAGGCTGGCATCCTTGTTGTGTTCTGGGGGCAACAGATTTGGCAAAAAGGGTTAAAAAGCATCATTCAATCCATAACTACTAGGTGGCAAAAGGCAGGGATTAATTTTTCAATGTTCCACATTAGGAGAAAAAAAAAAAAAAAAAAAAAAAAGGGCTTCTTTGGAGGAAGGTGTGCTAGGCACATCTCTCCTGTCCAAAACCCTTTTGCCCATTTTATTTAGTTTGGGCTGAGGGAAATAGTTTATGTTTCCCCCCTCTCAGACCTCTGGGCCCTTTCTGTCCAAGCCATTAGGATAGAAAAGAGAATTCAGTTTTAAAGTGAAGCCCATAGACCACCCCATTCTTCACCAACTCAGCCATTTAGTTCAGCAAAACTTTGACTTTTTTATTCCATTTTTCTTATCAGTTACTAAAATGCTAAATTTAATTAGTTATTTATTTTAAGAAGCAATGCAATACTTGAAAAGGCTGGGCATTTCATAACACTTTTCAATGTTTTATCTTAAAAGTATACTTTGCTGACAAAGTTGTTGAACAAATCAATGTATTAATAGTTTTAATGCTTGTTTTTGGTTTGTGTTTTTCTTTTCATTTGGAGAGAGTCATTAAAAAGGAGATGTGATTATAACAAGTTGATATTAAGGCATATAAAAACCTCTTGGGATTCTTTTCCAAGGACTGTGAGGTAGTACCTGGCACACTAAATTAACAGTGAACTCCATGCCAGGAAGCTCTAGCACATGCTTGTTTTTTAAAAAAGCTATTTTAAAGACTGTGCTTATTGTTTCCTTGACTTTTGAAAATAACATTTACAGGATGAAGAATACTTGAGGGATGCTGTATGAAGATATTCACTGATATTTTATGAAAAGTTTGAAAATTTAGGGTTTGATTCTATTTCTTCTTAAACCTGAAGTTTAAATGTAATTTAAGAACTAAATAAAAGTCTCTATAGGGACCTTTCAGTTTGTGGGCTTGACAATAATATTTTGGAAAATTCTATTACTATTAAGCACTGCAGCTTTTTATTAAATTTTAATAGCCCCTTTTCTCCTCTCTTTGACACTTTGTAAGTAACAGATCTGTAAAATTGGAACGTAACGCTTTATTGTGACTTAATATTAATTGTTTTTCTTAGCACAGCCCAATAGCATTTAAAACAATGCTTACATGAAGAACAGCCTTTTCAGTCATGCAGAGAAATGACTTTGAAGTGACATTAACTTTCATATAAAGTGCTATTGGGAAATGTTATAACGGCCCTTTTTTTTCTTTTCAGGGAAAAAGACTTCCAAGCTATAATTTTTGACATTCTTTAGGTGCATTCATGCTTTTTACCTTACTCCATATAAGTCAAAATAACTTGGTATTTTAGAGCCTTGAATTTAATATTAAGTTTTAAATAATCTTCTTGCTGAAAACCATGTTGGACATTTCTGTTAGTTTTATCTTTATATATGCCTTGCAGCTGTCTCTTTAAAAAGGCCTTCATAAAGTCACAACTTGTCTAATCCATTTGAATATCTTGTACCTGTGGATTTCATATTTGATTGCACTTTAATTGAATTTAAATCAAAGTTTATTTTAAAATCCTTTTAGTTTTTAGAGATATTTGTTTATAGTTAATTTTCTTAAAATAATTTTCAATTTTAACTCAGTCAAATAGATTATTGGAAAAAGGTTCTTGACATTTTCACCCCTCTTTTACATGTAACACTCAAGAAGGTCAAAATGTCAAAGCATGTTAGTCATTTCTATAGGAATCCTATATGGCTTTCCCTTTCCCTTCTCATATGGCTTATCAACGTCCAAGTGGAGGAACACTCATCTAATGTTACTTTCTTACTGGTAGAACTTGCTAATGTTCCATTTACCCTACTTGACTTATAACAACAATGATTTTTTATTTATGGTTTGTCTTGATGGTTCCCCTCCATGAGTGTTGGCTAGGGTTCCTCAAGTGGGTTTGTTTTGTTTGTGGACGGTCTAGCCTGCAACATCCAAGAAGGCCTCTGTCACATGTCTGGGGCCTCTGTGTTGATCATTGGTTGGCTGACTATATCACCTTCCATGTGGCCTTTCTCCAGTAGTGTCTATAGAGTGTTAGGTTTCTACCTGTCACAGTGTCACTTCTCCCATGTTCTGTTGATCAAAGCAAGTCACTCAGTTTTAAGGTGATGGAAATAGATCCTGCATCTTGATGAGACAAATAGCAAGTGGAATTCTAGTGTACTCTAGCTACAAATCCTTCATTATATCTATGATTTGCAATATTTGGAGGGGCGTTAACAATGATTTCTTAGATACGACAACAAAAGCACAATCAGGAAAAGAAAAAAAATTAGATAAGTTGGACTTCATCAAGTTTAAAAACTGTTGTGTATCCAAGGACACTATTAAGAGAGTGTAAAGGCAGAGTGGGAGAAAATATTTGCAAATCATATATTTCATAAGGGATTTTTAATCTAGAATACACAAGGAGCTCATAAATGAACAAACGGAAGAACCACTTATTAAATATGGGAAGAGAACCTGGATAGCTATTCTCCAAAAATGATATACAAGTAACCAATAAACACATGAAAAGATGCTCAATATTATTAGTCATTAAGGAACTGAATAGCACAATGACATATCACTTCACACAACCCATAACCAGTGTTGAGAAGGATATGGAAAAATTGGAACCCTCATACATTCCTGGTGCAAATGTAAAATTGTGCAGCTGCATAGAAAGTAACTTGGCAGTGCTTCAAAATGTTAAAAATAGAATTACAAGATGATTCAGCAGTTCCACTTTTAGATATATACCCAAAATAATTGAAAATGAGTGTAGAAACAAAAACTTGTACACAAGTGTTCATAGTAATACAGTTTACATCATTCAAAAGGTAGAAACAATGCAAATATAATCAACTGATTAAAGGATAAACAAAATGTAATATATCCAAAGAATGGAATATTATTCAGTCATAAATAGCAGTACATACAACAACATGGATGCACCTTGAAAACATTATTCTCATTAAAAGAAGCCAGACAAAAAGGACCATATATTGCAAGTTTCATTTATACGAAATATCCAGAATAGACAAAATAGATAGAAAGCAGGTTAGTGATTGCCAGGGACTGGGGAGAAGGGAGAAATGGGGGCTGACTGCTTAACGAGTGTGGAGTTTCCTATAGTGTTAATGGAAATATTTTGGAACTAGAAGTGTTAGCGGTCGTCAAACATTGTGCTGTTACTAAATGTCACTAAGTTACACACTTTGGAATATAGGTGGAACAGAACTGACTTACTCAAGTTGTCCCAGACAAAGCAGTCTTGAATCACCAGACAACCATCCAACCCCCAAACATATGAGAGTGCTGTGCCAAGATAAGCAGTATCATTTCACTTACATCTAGATAACTCTAAGGATGTCAGCAATAAATGCTCGTAATTTTATGCTTCTGAAATTTTTAAAATTTGTTTTACAGTTTTATTGTAACAATTTGACTGGTATAGTACCTAACACCATTTAGGGATTCTTGGAAAAATGGGGAGAATTAAAGACAGGGACAAAGAAAGCAGGAGGACCTTAGGCATATATCAGAAAGCAGAGAACCTTTCAAAGAATAATGAGGTTTAAAAGGACATAAGTTCTGGAGACGAACAGTGGTGGTGGTTGCACATCAATGTGAATGTACTTAATTACATTTAATTACACACTTAAAGTGGTAAATTTTATGTATGTTTTACCACAATTAATTTTTAAAAAGGACGTAATAGCCAGGCTGAAGGAATTCCTACTAATTAAATATATCAAGAGCATTAAATATCAATATGGGCATTACATTTGAGCTTCACAAAGAATAATGGTTTTAGTATGTTTAAAATACATGTGGAAAAATCTTGAGTTCATGATGATATTGGAAACAAAAAAACTAAAGTCAGATAAACCTCACTAATCATTAACTTAAGTGACTACAAACTAACATAAGAACTTAAAAGATACATAACAGTGGAAGATTCTAGGTTAGATCTTTGTTTAGTGAAACCAGCTGTAAATGTACTTTAGGGGGACAACTGTGAAATTTGCGGGGGGAAAGGATATGACTTCATGGTAGAGATTTCAAATTGCTTCTCAGTAGTTAGTCTCCCTTTGCTCTATTTAGGAATAGAATTACCTGAGTTTCAGTTGCAATTAGACTACTCAAGTAGAGACTGCATTTTCCAGTCTTCTTGTGGTATAAGATGACATATCATTAAGTCCTGGCCAATAGGATATGAGCAAAAGTGATGTATGTGCTCTGAGTTAGAGCCCTGGCCATTACAAAAGAGATATCTCTATCTTGTTCCAACTGCTTGTTTGGGGGTTTCTGTAAAGACTTAGATTAACCTATTTCCCAATACTGTGTAAAAATTGTTTGACATCCAGGCTATTAAAGCATGTTATGCATACATATACCCAAATGCAACAATAATAAGATAACTAATACATAATAAAAAGAAAAAGTAACATGGTAAAGGAGCGCTAAAGGGAAATAATAATAAATTTTTATTTAAGATATTCAAAACTTTACAAAGCTAAAAGAAATATGTGTTAAAATATTTTTTATAGGCATTGGAAGTATACCAGTTTATAAGGAGAAAGAAAATTTTTTATGATCCTGAACTCCAAGAAGAATTTATTATGAGGATATTTTGGTAGTTGTTAAAATGTCTATATCATAAAATGTCTATATCAAAATTGCATCTTTAATATAAATTTTATAAAAATAAGTTTTACATACAGCATTTATTATGTTAACTTTTGAGTTATTTGGGGAGTACAAAGTAAACCTTAGTTATATAAATGTTGTTGTACAGAATATGTTTCAGGTTGATAGCTTTTTGATGAACTGGCTTAATACAGGTTAACACAAGTTAATGTAATCAGGAGGAGGTTACATATCTTAGATTGGTTTTTCAAATTGGGTTCTGTAGCTGGCGGGAGAGGGGGTGCTCTACAAATGTTTGATTTGAATATGGTTTAAATACTAAAAAGTGTTTTAACACTATTAAAAAACAACTTATAAAATATTTTCCTGCCATCTCTTAAAAGAAGGTGGAGAATGTTGAGATGCAGACTCAGCTGTTACAAAAACTGCTATCATTGATATTAATTTCCTGTCTGATTTAGGATTGTCTCAAAATTGTGCAACCAAAACAAAATATAAAAACAAATTTGATGCTGTGGCTGGTGTTATTACAACCAAAAACTATAACATCGATATAAAATCTTTGGGGTTCAACAGAACTTTATTTTCTGTAACTTTAAATTAAACTAAATCTGTGCAAATAAAATACTACTTTAAATACTAGGATTGAGTGCACAATTTTATTTGACAGAGGATTTCACTGCTAATATAATTGAAATCCACTTACTTAGATTTCCTCCCTTTGAATGTCAATAGTCTCCACTGGGTTTTGGACAGATAATTCCCAATTGAGATGGATAGTCAGTGTCTGACAGGAAGGCACTTTGTGTTGTTGACTGAATGAAGATCAATATATTCTACAGGTCAGGAGCATAGACACTGAACATGCTGATAGGAGCCTAATTTGTATTCCAAGGTTATTGAGGGCCGCCCAGCTTTGTCAGCACTTGGGCACAGGAAACAGGGTGAGGCTTCTCTGGAACATTAATTCTTGATCTATTCAATTGCTTAAACATAACCCCAGTTTAAGGCTGAGAGTTTTGTGCTTTAAATATTGAAAAATATCCTTGCTTGGATAATTTCGAGGGCACAGATAGTTAACAACCCACATTTATCACTGAAAAACTGTAACATTGATCAATAACTAACTTTTTTTTGTAAGATTGCATCTTGATGACTTTTCCTCTAAAATTATGTGTATGCAGATCAGCAGGTTTACCATTAGCTGGGAGCTTGTTAGAAATGCAGAATTTCATGTATCACCTCAGGCCTCTTGAATTTGAATCTGCATTTTAAAAAGATTTCCAGGTGATTCATAAGTATATTAAATTTTGAGAAGCACTGCATTAAGTGTGAGTAGGGAAAGGAAGCTTGAGGCAATTCATTGAATTAATTGGTTGAGTAAAGAATTCAAACAGTATCCAGCTGGATGACCCAATTCACAATTTTGGTTTTATTATCAAGGTTTATATATTTTCCTATAATATGAGTTGATTTTATAAAAGCATCACTACTACAAAACAAATATTGTAACTATTAGAAGTTAACACCTTCAATTTTCCCTGGTTGCCATGAGTCTCCTTCACTGCTTAAAAATATCACCATTCTAATCTTTAATTTACTTAAATTTTCCTTTTTTCTTTTTAGTAATGTACTAATGTATTAATTTGCTTCCAATTTTCTTTTTTACTTCAATTTTTATTTCAAATCTCAGTGCTACTTTTTACAGAAACTTATGGACCCTCACAAGATCTTAGATGGATGTCCCTATGTTATGAACATTAAATGCAGCTATGAAATGACTTTGAAAACAATAAAAGTTTTGAAATACTTTTGACAGTATGCCAGATCTACTTCAAAAGCTTCATTAACTGTAAGCTGAGTTGATGAAGTTGAAAGAGGTGACAGTTTTCAAAAGCATGCATTAAAACAAATTCCAACACATTTTTTGTCTATGAATTATAATTTAAAGCATGAAGTTCGGGAAATCTTAGCTGTACTTTTAAACTCATTTTTTCCCCAGATGATTTGAGAGGCTGGCATTTGTAGGATCTTCTTCTGTATCCACAACATAATCTATTATATAATTTGGTTATTAAAGATTTCAAAATTTCAGTTGGGTTTAGTGTACCATGTTCTGAATTGTGTGTGGTGTTGGAATACCAGGCAATGTTCTTGCCTGTTGTATTAACCATTATGACACATCTTCTGTAATGTTCAATTTTTCAGTAATTTTGAATGATTATTTATATCTTATGTAATTAAAATGAAAAGTTTCCCGGAGAAACAAGATGGCGGAGGAGTAAGTGGAAGCTACACTAACCTTCTCCCAGAACTAGTCTGGATTTACAACTTAATTTTGGAGAAATCATCTGGAATAACCAACTGAACACTAGCTGGAGAGAAGTCTTATAACCACAGAGAGATAGAAAAGGCCGCTACATCACAACGTGATGGGTAGGGATTGCGGAGATTCGGAAGGGCTGGCTGGGCTCACATGGGTGGCAGCTGAAGGAACTGAGAAACAGCTCAGCAGCCAGGGATTCCCCCTGAGAAGGGCAGGGTCTAAACCCTCAGCTGGGCTTCCCTGCCTACAGCAACAGAGTGGAAAGTAAAATAGTATCCAGCTGAAAAATGCGAAAAGCCACAGGGTTTCTTGCTAGCCGGGGAGAAACAGCTGGAGAAAAAGAGCTCTTAAGCAGATCACATATGAAAATATTTTGCCCCCACTTACCCTGGGCTCAAGCAGAGGGAAGGCAGAGAGGACTAGAGACGCTTGGAGAGAGTTTGGTGTGGTGGCTTTGAGGGGAGAACTGGGGGAGCAGCCGACGGGGTCCCAGTGCTGACTCATCCCCACACTGCAGGCAGACCATTCCCGGCCAAGTGGCGTCAGCCTGAGGGGAAGCAAAGGCCCTGCCTACAGGAATTAAGCTGCCACACCCACGGTCCTTAAGCCTGATGGCTAATCACAGATTGAATAGATTAACAACTAAAGAAGCCAGACAAAGGCAGTAGATCCCTGGAAGTCTCCAACAGGCTGCCTAGGCCCAGACTGGTACAGGATCTGACGCCACCAGGGGCAGAGCCAGGAAGTGCAGATCATTCTAAGAGGCACCAACAAACAATAGGAGTCACAAAAATGGGGAGACAGAGAAACAACCCCCCATTGAAAGGAAAGGTCGAATCCCCAGAGAGAGTGCTAAATGAAATAGAGGGGAGCAAACTATCAGATATGGAATTCAAAACATGGATTATGGAGAAGCTCAATGAGCTCAGCAGAAACTACAAAGAACTCCAGAAAAACTACAGGGAACTCTAGAAAAACTACAAGGAACTTACTGAGAATTACACCAGCATGAAAAAGGACATGGAAGCTATGAATAAGAGCCAGGAGGAAATGAAGAATACAATCTCTGAATTGAAGAACATAGTAGAAGGAATTAAAAGCAGGCTAGAGGAAGCAGAAGATTGGAGCAGCGAGCTGGAGGACAACTTAGACAAAAACTCCCAGACAGTGCAACAAAATGAAAAAAGACTGAACAAGACTGAAGAGGCTCTAAGACAGCTGCAGGATAACATGAAACGTAGTGATATCCGTATCATAGGAATTCCAGAAGGAGAAGAAGAAGAGCAAGGGATAGAAAACCTCTTTGAAAAACTAATGACAGTAAACTTCCCTAACATAAGGAGAGAAAGAGTCACGCAAGTCCAGGAAGCACAAAGGGTCCCAATGAAGATGAACCCCAACAGGCCCACTTCAAGACACATGATAATTAAAATGGCAACATTCAAAGACAAAGAGAGAATCCTAAAAGCAGGAAGAGAGAAACAGCTAATAACATACAAGGGAGCTCCAATAAGGCTATCATCAGATTTCTCAGCAGAAACACTACAAGCCAGAAGGGAATGGCAAAAAATATTCCAAGCAATGAAAAACAAAGGCCTACAACCAAGAATACTCTACCCAGCAAGGCTCTCATTCAAAATGGAAGGTGAAATAAGGAGTTTCCAAGACAAAAGAAGGTTAAAAGAATACATCTCCACCAAACCAGCATTGCAAGAGATGCTAAAGGGTCTGCTTTAAGAAGATGAAGAAACGGAGAGAGACAGAGAAGAACACGAGTACAAAGAGGGAAAATGACAATGAATAAGTACTGAAAGAAAGAAGGAACTTCTACCATTTGCAACAACATGGTTGGAACTAGAGAGAATTATGCTTAGCGAAATAAGCCAGGCAATGAAAGAAAAATACCTTATGCTATCACTGATTACAGGAAACTAATGAACAACACAAACAAATGAGCAAAATTGAACCAGAGGTATGTAAACAAGGAATAAACTAACTAACAAAGGGGGAGATGGGAGGGAGAGAAGGGGTAAGAAGGGGATTGGTCTAGTCAAAGAACATGTATAAATGACCCATGGGCATGGACAACAGGGTGGGGACTGAATGTGGGAGAAGAGGGGCAGGGTACAGGGAAGCAAGAGGGGGAAAAAAGTGGACAACTGCAATGGAAAAATAAACAAAAAAAATTTTTAGTGGGGGAAAAAGTGAAAATATAAAGAATAGAAATGCAAGTTCAGTGAATATTAGAAGGACAAGGATTTTCCTTCACACTGTATATTTTTCTCCCTATCTGATACCTCCAGAGTTTGGCATTCTAGAGAAATAAGTAATGACATAGGTTTCTTTGCATAAAACTAATAAGACCAGTTGTTAATAGAGTTTTTTTTTTTGTTTGTTTTTTTTTAACTAAGACTTTGACTGAAATGTTATGCCTGAAGGAGACATGCTTGGGCTTTGGTTGTTACCAAAAAGCCCTGAAGAACTGGGATTGACTTTCAAAGGTAATAAAAGCCCAGAAGATAAAAGGCCTGGTATCTCGGATGGATGCGCGGTCCATGGCAATCTTTCCAGGGAAGGAATGAAGGTTGTTTTCCTGAAAGATGGCTAGATGGGACCTTAAGGCACAATGGAAAACCAGAAGGACTTGGAGAAGACAGGTGTTTACAGGCAAGGCTGAATGCCAGGTATGTGGTTCTGCTTCTGTGCCCTGAAGGGCAGACTGAAGGTCACCCTAAATGTTCCTTGCATAAGTTCCAGCAAAGCAGAACTAAAGATCATGAGTGATCATTTTCTGCTCTTGTTGTGTTTATGCAAATGAACAGGATAAATTAAAAATGGACTTAATGCAGTCCCTTTAATGACAAGGAGGATAATCTTAGGGAGAAAAATCGTGATTCAAGGAAAATCAGAATGTTCAGTGGTAGACTATAAAGTAGTACAGCTAACCGTCTTAAAGTTTATCTTCATTTAAAGTTTGTTTTGATTTGAAAATTAAACTATGTCTGTGGTATTATCAAAGATGTTTAATTTATGGGCAAGAAGAATGTCAAATGCCTTGCAACTGAATGTCTTTCTGATATGACAGTCCTACAGATTTAGAGACTTGTATGTGGGTTATGTTACATAAATTAACATGTGTTTTCTGTTTTCAAAGGGCAGAAGCCTATGATCTCATTACCTGAGTGATTGTCTGTATGTATAGGCCTCACTTAATCCTGTCTGCATCGCTGCCTCCTGAGACTCAGTGGTTTGGCTGAACTAAGTGACTGGGTTGGTGAAGAATGGGGTGGTCTGTGGGCTTCACTTTAAAACTGGTTTCTCTTTTCTGTCCTAATGGCTTGGACAGAAAGAGCCCAGAGGTCTGAGAGGGGGGAAACCTAAACTATTTCCCTCAGTCCAAACTAAGTATAATGGGCAAAAGGGTTTTGGACAGGTGAGATGTACCTGGCACAGCTTCCTCCAAAGAAGCCCTTCTTTTCCCTAATGTGAAACTTTGAAAAGTTAATACCTGCCTTTTGTCATCTAATGGTTATGGATTGAATGATGTCCTTTAACCCCGTTGCCAAATCTGTTGCCTCCAGAATACAACAAGGATGCCAGCCTGTTAAATCAAGCATGCCATTATCCGGGGACAGCCAACCAACCTGGAGTCTGCATGATCCTTCCCCATGTGGGAATGCCACCCTCCCGTCCACACCCCCACTCTTATTAGGGATTTCTGGACCCAAGGGTAGGTAGGACAACGACCATGTCCAGTTTGAAGCAGCTAGAGGAGCTCGAGACCTTCACCCATTGTCCTTTATAAGATTATAAAGGGCCTTAAGTCTGAGAGAAAGGGATTGTTATATTTTATTGTTAAAATAATTAATTAATTAAATATTAAAAAAGAAGAAGAAGAAGAATATATGAAAGGGTGAGGCAGGAGAGCTTGTATGTACGACCCATGTGCATGGACTTGGGGGGGGTTGTTGGGGGAGGGGGGTGCTGGGCGGAGGGGAGGAAAGGGGAAAAAATTGGAACTATTGTAACAATATAATCAATAAAATATACTTAAAAGAAAAAATAAATAAAATGAAAAGTTTCCCAAGTGCCTTAGTTTTTAAGTATATTTTATTAATTTTTCTCACTTGCTCCCCTCTGCCCAGTACCCCCCTTTCCCCAGACATCCCACCCCCCTTAGTTCATGTCCATGGGTTTTGCATATAACTTCTTTGACTTCACCCTCTCCTATATTATTCTTAAGTTCCCCCTGTCTATTTTGTATCAATCAATTATGTTTCCTAATCCCTGCACCATTTCCCCATTTCTCCCCCTTCCCTTTCTCAGCTGATAACCCTCCAAATGATCCCCATACCTATGATTCTGTTCCTATTCTGGTTTGCTTAGTTGGATTTTGTTTTTATTTTTTAGAGTCAGTTGTTGATAGTTGTGAGTTTGTTGTCATTTTAGTGTTCATAGTTTTGATCTTCTTTTTCTTAAATAAATCCCTTTTACATTTTATACAGTAATGGCTTGGTGATGATGAACTATTTGAGGTTTACCCTGTCTGGATGCACTTCATCTGCCCTTCCATTCTAAATGATAGCTTTGCTGGATAGAGTAATCTTGGTTGTATTGTAGGTCCTTGCTTTTCATCACATTGAATACTTCTTGCCAGTCCCTTCTTGCCTGCAAAGTATCTTTTGAGAAATCAGCTGATAGTCTTATAGGCACCCCTTTGTAGGTAATGCTCTGCTTTTCTCTTGCTACTTTTAAGATTTTCTCTTTATCTTTCACCTTTGGCTTTTTAATTGTGATGTTTCTTGGTGTGGTCCTCTTTTGGATTCAACTTTTTGGGACTCTGTGCTTCCTGGACTTGTATGTCTATTTCCTTCGCCAAATTTGGGAAGTTTTCCTTCATTATTTTTCCACATAAGCTTTTAATTTCGTGCTCTTCCTCTTCTCCTTCTGGCACCCTTCTGATTTGAATATTGGCACATTTAAAGTTGTCACAGAGATTCCTAAGCCTCTCTTCATTTTTTCAATTCTTGTTTCCTCATTCTGTAGTGGTTGACTGTTGTTTTCTTCTTTATGTTTGAAATAATTGATTTGAACCCTGGTTTCCTTCCCTTCACCATTGGTTTTGTGTGAATTTTACTTCATTTCATTTAGCATAGCCTTCACTTCTTCTCTTATTCATTTGCCATACTCAAGCATATCTGTCAAGCCTGTGAGCATCTTTATCACCAGAGTTTCAAATTCTGCATCTCTTAGGTTCGCTATCTCCTCATTACTTAGTCTTCCCACTGGAACCTTGATCTATTTATTCCCTCTTTTGGGCCATACTTCTCTGTCTCCTCATCTTGACAGGCTCCTTTGTTTATTTGCCTCCGTGTCTTAGGTAAAGCTGTCACAGCTGTTACAATGTAAGTGATGGAGCCTTAGGTACTTGTCAGTACAGGGTGACCTGTTTCACCACGTTGAGGTGCTGTATGTGGCAGAAGGATCAGAGAGGGAACAATGCCACTTGCTCAGCACTTGCCCCCTTTCCAAGCACTTCTCCCACTTCCGCACCAGACTGGTGCCCCTCTTGGTGCTGCCCTGGCCGTCATTCCCAGAGTGGATGGGTCTGCGGGGATATTCTAGGACTGTGGGGGCCCTTTAAACAAGCAGACTCCACTGAGAGACTGGCTGTTTCTTCCTCTGCCTAACCCCCATTGGTTTGCACAGTCAGAAGCAATGAGGCTTGATTTTCTTAGGCGCTGGGACTGTGAGTTTTTCGGTCTGGGCAGGAGCAGGAAATGCTCCCCAGGTGTTCCTCCTCACTTTTTAAAACATGTGACTGTTCTTTCTGCCAGTCTGCTGCTGCCGCCGCCGCCGCCGCCGCCGCCGCCGCCGCCGCCGCCACCGCCGCCACCGCCGCCACACTGCGTCCTCTTGGCCCTCTCACCCCACCTACCTGTCTGGATGAGTATTTCTTTATATCTTTGTTTGGTAGGACTTCCATGCAGCTTGATTTTCTGGAACTTCTGGTTGTCTCTAGTTATGAGGTAGTTGTATTCCTTCTTAGTTGTGGAGGGAGACCCAGCATGTCTGTCTAGGCCTCCATCTTGGCTGGAAGTTCAAGTACTTTATTTTTTAAAAAGATTTTATTCATTTATTTTTAGAGAAATGGGAAGCGAGGGACAAAGAGAGGGAAAGAACCATTGATATGTGAGAGCTACATTGACCTATTGCTTTTCACACAGTCCAGGCATGTGCCCTGACTGGGAATTGAAAGGCGACCCCTTTGGTTCACAGGCAGCGCTCAATCCACTGAACCACACCAGCCAGGGCCCAAGTACTTCAAAATGTATTATCTTATTTAGTTTCCACTGCCACTCTATGTGGTAGCTTTTATTATCCCCATCATAGAAATAAAGAATCTGACTGAAGATGATTAATTACACTAATCACATAGGGTGAAGAGCTTGAAACCAGGTTGTTTGACATCTAATTCAATGTTTTCTCCATCACAGAATTTTTCTTCTCCTTCTGTTGATTTTATTTATCTCAGAATTTTATTAAATATCATGTTATACAGAGATAGGAGTCAAATGCATATAACTGAAAGAAATTGGTCTTTTACTCTAAACTGTATCTATGTTCTGCCCTAATGCTAACTAAGAAAAAAGATTTCTAAGTTTAAAGTTTTCTCTTTCAATTCAGTACTAATTTGTCTTTCAATTTAATGAATATAAGATTTAAAAATAAAATAACCTTTTATGATTTTTAAAATAGATTCCTATTCAAAGGAGAATGAGGTAGAACTCATTTCAGATTTATTACCATTTTAAACAAGAAGTTTTCCCCTAGTTATGAAGAAATTCAGGAAACTAGGCAATAAATAATGGCTATTTGTACCACTTGAAAGGCTTTATTAATAAGTAATGTCAAACCATCTAATGTTTTTCCTCAGAGTTATTACTCACTAACACTTTAAGGATTTCTATTTGTTATGTTGTTTCTAAAATATGGATAGAATTCTTATATTCAGAAAAATATTTTTTGTTGAGTTTGAGAATAAACTCAGTTTATGTATCATTTTCATTTTAGCTTTGAAATTAGTATTTATCATAAAATAATTATTCCTATGGTTTTAAATTGCCCTTTTGTTTTTTAATATACTCATTTCATTTATTTTTATTGCAAACTTAATTCTATACTCTTTAGTATCTAGGCTAATTGTTTATCATGAATTGATTTTTGTTCTTATACATTTTCCTTCCTTTGGGATGCTAATTAACTTTATATTTTTTATTCGGCAGCCGTCCGTCTCGAGAGACGATGGTGTAGCTTCTTAAGAGTCTATCTGCACCGCCGAGAATGGCTGTGCAGTCCGACTCGGGAGTGACACGGTATCTGTCTCCTCCCGTGTTGAATCGGCATCTTACGATGACGCTTGAGTGTCCTCTCCAGTGAAGCTGAAGCTACAGAGCCTGGGCAGGGTGATATGGAGGGTCTGCTGTTGCCCATGCAGCAGACCCCCCCTCTCTTCGCAGCTGAAGGGTCCAAGGGAAAGACGGAGTCAATACAGCTTGGCTTCAGGTGCGCCGCAGGAGTTGCCGGTGTTGACTACAACGTCAAACCGCCTTAGGGACTCCGGCTCCGGATTTTCTGTCGGGGTTTACTCCCTTAGCCTTTCCCCTGAAGAGGTATGCCGCAAGGCAGCGGAGGTTTTTTTGGAGTCAGAGTTTTCCTTCTCTGATGTGCCCTGACTGGAAGATCGAACCAGCGACACTTAGCTCGCAGGCCGATGCTCAATCCACTGAGCCAAACCAGCCAGGGTATATTTTTTATTAGTTCTAAAATAACTAGTGTCCACATTTAGGATATTTTTAGGCTAGACTTTTCATCCTCTTTATTTGCCTTCAGTATATCTGCAGTTAAATGTCTGAAAATCAACTGAGATTTTTAAGTTGAAAACAGAGTTTCTCTTCCTAACTATATAAATAGGTATGTAACCATTTCTAACTGCCCAGAGTCACCATCTTTATAGGGTGTCATAGTTCTACTTTAGATTGATTATGTGCTGCTTCTTTGCATTCATAATTCAATTAGTTACCCACTCCTATAGACTAAATGCTTGTCCTCCACTCCCCCCAAATTCATATGTTGAAGCAGTATTACCCAATGTGATGGTATTTGGAGGTGGGGCCTTTGGGAGTTAATTAGATCATGAGTATAAAGCCCTCATGAATGGGATTGGTGCACTTAATATTTCTTTTTAAAAAACAATTAAAAAATTTAATCTTTATTGTATTTGTTTACATTATCTTTTAGTCCCCTTATAACACTGTCCCTCCAGGAATCACCACACTGTCATCCATGTCCAGGCGTCCTTTTTGTTTTTTATTAATTTGCTATATTAATTTACTATAAAGGTATGGGTTCATTTCTGGGTTCTCTATTCTGTTCTATTGATCTGTGTGTCTGTTTCATGCCAGTACCATTTGCTGTTTTGATTTCTTTGGACATACAGTACAATATGATTAGGTAGCATGATTCCTCCAACTTTGTTCTTCATTTTTTTGCTCAATTTGTCCACCCTCTAATCTCCCCTCCACTAGCTGTCATATTCTCTCCATCTATGAGTCTGTCCTCATTTTCTTTGTTAGTTCAATGTGTTTATTGGATTTCACATATGAGTAAAATCTCATGGTATTTGTCTTCCTCTGACTGGTTTATTTCACTTAGCATAATGTTCTCCATGTCCATTCGTACTGTTGTAAAGGATAAAATTTTCTTTTTTTTTTTTTTTACAGCCAAGTAGTATTATGTAAATGTCCCATAGTTGTTTTATCCACTCATATATTGATGGACACTTGGGGTGCTTCCATATTCTGGTGATTTTAAATAACACTGCAATGAATATAGGGGTGCTTATGTTCCTTTGAAAGTGTTTTGGGTTCTTTGGATATATTCCCAGAAGTAAGATCACTGAGTCAAAAGTCAGTTCCATTTTTAATTTTTGAGGCATCTCCATACTGCTTTCCACAGTGGCTGCACCAGTCTTCATTCCCACCAACAGTGCAAAAGAGTTCTCTTTTCTCTATATCCTCACCAGCACTTGTTGTTTGTTGGTTATTGATGATGTCCATTCTGACAGTTATGAGATGGTATCTCCTTGTGGTTTAATTTTGCATTTCTCTGATGATTAGTGACATTGAGCATCTTTTCATAAGTCTATTGGCCATCTGTATGTCTTTGGAGAAGTATCCTTTGCCCACTTTTTAATTGGGCTGTTTGCTTTTTTTAGTATTGAGTTTTGTAAGTACTTTGTAAACTTTGGATATTAACCCCTTATCAGATGTATCAGCAAATATGTTCTTCCATTCTGTGGGTTGCCTTATTATTCTGTTGATTATTTCTTTTGCTGTGCAAAACCTTTTGAGTTTGATATAGTCTCATCTGTTTATTTTTTCTTTTGTTTCCTTGTCTGGGGAGATATATCTGATAAAAAATTGCTACAAGCAATGTCTGAGATTTTACTGCCTGTGTTTCCTTTTAGGATTTTTATGGTTTCAGATCTAACATTTAAGTCTTTGATACATTTTGAATTTATTCTTGTTCATGGTGTAATGCAGTGCTCTAGTTTCATTTTTCTGCATATATCTTTTCAGTCCTCCCAACATCATTTATTGAATAAACTGTCTTTAGCCCATTGCATGTGCTTGCTTCCTCTGTTGAATATTAGTTTACTAAAAAGGTGTGGGTTTATTTCTGGGTTCTCTGTTCTGTTCTATTGATCTATGTGTCTGTTTCATGCCAGTACCATGCTGTTTTGATTACTATGGACATACAGTACAATTTGATTAGGTAGCATGATTCCTCCAACTTTGTTCTTCTTTCTCAGGATCACTGTTGCTATGCGGGGCCTTTTGTGGTTTCTTATAAATTTTTGAAATATTTGTTCTGGTTCTGTGAAATATGCCATTAGAATCTTGATAGTAATTCCATTGAATATATATGTTGATTTTGGTAGTCTGGCCATTTTAATGATGTTAATGCTTCCTGTCTATAAACATGGTATGTGCTTACACTTCGTTGTATCTTCTTCAATTTCTTTGTTCAGTGTCTTATAATTTTTTGAGTACAGGTCTTTTACATCTTTGGTTAGGTTTATTCCTAGGTATTTTATTCTTTTTGAGGCAATTGTGAATGGTATGGTTTTCTTAATTTCCCTTTCTATTAGTTCATTATTGGCATATAAAAATGCAATTTCTGGATATTAATTTTGTATCCTGCTACTTTGCTGAATCCATTTATCAATTCTAGGGTTTTCTTGGTGGAATCTTTGGAGTTCTATGTAAAGAATCATGTCATCTGCAAATAATGACAGTTTTACTACTTTTTTTTTTTTTTCCTAATTTGGATGCCTTTTTATTTCTCCTTCTTGTCTGACTGCTGTGGTTAGGACTTCCAGTACTATGTTGAATAACAGAGGTGAAAGGGAACATCCCTGTCTTTTCTTGATTTTAAAAGAAAAGTTTATAGTTTTTGACCATTGAGTATGATGCTGGCAGCGGGTTTGTCATGTATGGTCTTTATTATGTTTAGGTATGTTCCTCTATTCTTATCTTTCTGAGAGTTTTTTATCATAATGGATGCTGAATTTTATCCATCATTTGGAGGATTGTCTGTCACTGTGGGAGAGGGAACAGGAGAGTACAGTGATCCTGTAGTGGCCCATAAATCTCTGCACAGATATATCTTCTGCTCATATTTCATTCATCAGGGCATGTCTTATGGCCACTTATGATGTCAGTAGGGGGAAAGAATTACAATTCTACCATGTACCAGAAAGAGAAAACACAAGAGATATTTGTGAATAACACTAGTGACTACCCAAAGCGCCTATATCGGCACATGGCATATTGTTTCATTTATGACTTGGCCAATTTAGTTTCATGTTTTTCTACTACCTTTATCTTAGTATGCTTGAATTTTACTAAAATATTTAAAAGTATAT
This sequence comes from Furipterus horrens, assembly GCF_987537825.1. NCBI lineage: Eukaryota > Metazoa > Chordata > Mammalia > Chiroptera > Furipteridae > Furipterus > Furipterus horrens. The sequence goes on along the minus strand of NW_028327173.1, from coordinate 121,398,061 downwards.
TTTGACATTTAATCTAGTTTTTATTACCCATCAGAGGTGCATGTTTTTTGATTTATTAATATGTAACTAACTGGTTTTTTATTTTAATGTAAACTCTTTATGGTCTCATATATATGCTGTGAGATTCACATATATGTGTGTGTGTGTGTGTTTTTGTCAAAATACAACTTCTCCCAATATAGATGACTGATGTTGCTGAGCAGAGCAACTTGAACATATCTTTTCTAAGCAAGCCAGAGCATAAAGAATCCATAGTGAAAAAAATGAGTACATTTGATTATGCATGCATTTAAAATACGGTACAAATTAACATAAAAATATTCAAACCAAATGACATTTTGCAAAAAAATATTTTCAACACACAAAAATAGATAAAAATTTACATAATTACTATTATGCAGAAAGATCCCATAAACTAATAATAGAAATACAGTCTATTAGAAAAATGGGCTACAGATTAACAGGTAGTTGACACACACGTACATACACGTAGATGGACAATGAACATACAAAAAGATGCTGTCAGTGCTGACAAGAGAGGTGGAAATGGGCATGTCTATGTACTGTTGGTAAAGTTTAGAATGGTACAATCCTTTGTGGGTAAAGTGCTATAGTAAAATAATGGTACAATCCTGTGTGGCATGTATCTTAAAAATTTTAATATTTCATTTATTTATTTTTAGAGAGAGAAGAAGAAAGGGAGAAAGAGAAGGAAAGAAATATCGATGTGCAAGAGAAACATTGATCAGTTGCCTTCTGCATGTGCCTCATCTGAGGACCAAACCTGCAACCCAGGCATGTGCCATGACTGGGAATCAAACTGGTGACCTTTTGCCTCATGGGTGGGTGCCCAATCAACAGAGCCACACCAGTCAGGACTATTTAAAAAATTTTAAATGTATATTTATTTTAACCCAGCCACACAAGTTCTTCTTTTTTTTGCCTTTTTTTATTGTTGTTCTTTTACAGTTTTCCCAATTTTCCCCCTGTTGATCTCCTACAAAGGATAGTAATAGTCCTGAAGCATTGTTTGTAAAACAAGAAATTAGAAGCAATTTAAATGTCTCTCGATAAGAAAAAAGTATATCTATGAAACAGAACAGTGTGCATATATTTAAAAAATGAGGAAATAATGATAAAACAATAGACAAGATTTATTGAGTGCTTGCTATGTTCCAGATGCAATCCTAAGTGCTCTTTAAAAGGTAAATTTAGAAATGTAAACAAGGTAATATGCACATGATATTTTAATGAAAAAAGATTTCAGGCCAATAAATATGAAAATAAATGTGAGTAAATAAATGCAAGTATAAATGTATTATTGTACAGATACAGATAGTTACATATCTATCCTATGTATATGTAAACATATCTGTGTATATCTATATATCTGCATGAACATAGGAAAAGTTGGGAAGTCTACATTTCAATGTGTTAACAATAGTTAACCTTTGGGATTGAATTAGATGGGAGATATCTTTATTATTATTTTAAAAATATATATAATCATAAAGACATGGGATTGAAGCCCTGGCCCAGTGGCTCAGTTGTATGGGAGTGTCATCCCATACACCAAAGGTTGCAGCTTCGATTTTCAGTTAGGACACATACCTAGGTTGTGGGTTCAATTCCCCCTCAGGGTGTGTACAGGAGACAACTGATCAATGTTTCTCTTACTTTGATGTTTCTCTCTTTCTCTCTCTCCCTTCCTCTCTCTCTAAAGTCAAAACACATTCTTGGGTGAAGATAAATAAAAATCATAAGATTGTGTGTCTAATTTACTTTTTTCCTGATGAATTTTCAAATAAAAAGTTAAATAAAAACATGGTGGTGGTGATGGTACAGGAACAGTAGTGTTCTGCTTCATACAGTAAGAACAGCTTGATATGTGAATATAGATTTTGCTGGGAAACCACGGGGAAAGGACATTACTTTCATGGTATGCATGGAGAATTAGATGTTTCCCTAAGTAGAGAACCTTAATTCCATCAGTAATTTATAACTAAGAATACATTTAAAAAATAGGTATTAATGATTCCCCTCATTGAGATCAGAAGCTGCCAGGGAAAGGAAAATTTTGGTTGTTACAATTAAGGAAGAGCAGTATGGAGAGATACATTTTGAGGAAGCAAGTGTGAATGGGGTACCTGTTTGGACACTTGTAGTGTCTCATAGGAGCTCTGAATATCCGAGGATGGGATAAAGCAGGATAGGGAAAAGGTTTGATTACCCTTGTATATTTGTCTTTGGCTCTTCTATTTGCTCTTTGTCATGAAAATAGCTTGCAAATTCTAGATTCACAAGGCCTGAGTTTCAGTATTAGGTCTGGTACAGAAGGGGCAAATTTTTATTATCAAAGGTTCTGCTGCTCTTCAGCCAGCATCTCCTTAATGATTCTCACCTTTCCGTTCTTCTTCCAGTGCCACACAGACATATGAAGAGATGCTCAATGTCACTAATCATCAGAGAAATGTGAATTAAAATGATAATGAGATATCATTTCACACCTGTCAGAATGGCTATCATCAATAAATCAACAAACAACAAATGCTGGCAAGGATGTGGAGAAAGGGGAACACTTGCCCTGTTGGGGGAATGCAGACTGGTGCAGCCACTGTGGAAAGCAGTCTGGAGATATCTCAAAGAATTAAAAAAGGATTTGCCTTATGACCCAGTGATCCAACTTCTGGGAATATAGCCAAAGGAACCCAAAACACTTAATTTGAAAGAACACAAGCACCCCATGTTTATTGCAGTGTTATTTACAATCACTAAGATATGGAAACAGCCCAAGTTTCCATCAATAGATGAGTAGATAAAATAACTATGGGACATTTACACAATGGGGCAATACATGGTTGTAAAACAGAAAATTTTACCCTTTGAAACTCTATGGATTGACCTGGAGAACATTATGTTAAGTGAAATAAGCCAGTCAGAGAAAGATAAATACCATATGATTTCAATCATATGTGGAATCTAATGAACAAACTGAATTGACAAACTAAAATAGAGACAGACTCATAGATGGAGAGCAAAATGACAGCTAGTATTGGTGGGGGAGTCTAGGGGGTGGAGGGATCAAACAAAAAGAAAAGGACTCATGGACATGGACAATAGTATGGTGATTGCTGGGGGAGGGGGACATAAGGGGAAGGAGTGGTAATGGATAAAGTACATAAAAATTGAAAAAATAACATTAAAAAAAGAATGAAGTCTACTTCTTGCTCTCCATTCCTTAAAGACCACTCCAACACTTCACCAACACCTAAACTATAATAAGTAAAGTATGGCAAGAGACAAGCCAGAGAAGGAGTTAATGGGAAAGGGCAGAGGTCCAGTATGGAGACTGCTATGATATGGTAGAGACCAGCCTCTGGGTTCTGTATTCACCATCCACTTGGATCTGTCTCACATAGATTCTGATTTAGAGCTTATGGTATCACCTTTCAGCTGGCTTAAAAGTCCAATCAAACAAAACGAACAAACTCATAGACACAGACAACAGAAGGGTGATTATCGCAGAGGAATGGCGGGGTAAGGAGGGGATAAAGAGGGTAAAGACAGTGAAATATATGATAACAAAAGGAGACTAGAATTTGGGTAGTAAACACACATTACAATATACAGATTATCATAGAATTGGACACCTGAAACTTACATAATGTTATTAACTAATATCACCTGAATAAATTAAAATTAAAAAGGTTTATACTAAGTACTGTTTGAGAAGTCCTTGAAAATAAGTTTATATTGGTCCAAGTAATTCTCTAGACCAGAAACAAAATCCTGTAGGAGGTATGTGTAATTGTATATAAATATGTAAAGTGGATCATGTTGAAACTCACATTGTCTGTTAAATCACCTTGTGAGCATAAAATGCATATACACATGCAAGACCTACTGGCTTGCTGGGTGTGACTCTTGTACTTCTAAATATTTTTCATTTATTTATTTTTTTTTGTGGTTTTGTTCATTGTGATTATCTTTTTTCCCCCTATCAATTTTTAATTTTTTAATGTTTTATTGATTATGCTGTTACAGTTAACCCAATTTATTTTCCCTTTGTTCCCCTCCACCCAGTGACACTCCTCCCTCCAGCTTCCCCCCCTCCTTAGCCCATGCCCATTGGTTGTCCATATAGTTCTTCTCAACATCTTCCTGTCTACTCCACTCCCTCCTACTATGCTTCTTAATTCCTGTACCATCTCCCTCCTTTTCCCCCCTTCCCCCTTCCAGCTGACCTCCCCCCAAAATGTTCCCCATACCTATGATTCCTTTTCCCCTCTCATTGCCTACTTAGTTTGCCTTTGTTTCAGTTCCCTAACTTCTGTTGTTGGTTGTTGTGATACAGTTTTTATTTTAATGTTCAGAGTTTTGATCCTCTTTTTCCTAAACAAGTCCCTTTAACATTTCATTTAACAGTGGTTTGGATCTGATGAACTCCTTCAGTTTTACTTTGTCCTGGAAGCACTTTCTCTGCTCTTCTATTCTGCATGACAGCTTCACTGGACAGAGTAATCGCGGTTGTAGGTTTTTGCTTTTCATTACTTTGAATATTTCTTGCCAGTCCCTTGCCTGCAGAGTTTCTTCTGAGAAAGCAGCTGACACTCTTATTGGGACCCTTTTGTATGTAATTCTCTTCTTCTCTCTTGCTGCTTTTAAGATTCTCTCTTTAGCCTTAATTTTTGACATTTCGATTATTATGTGTCTTGGTGTGTTTCTCTCTGGGTCCAGTTGTTTTGGAACTCTCTGTGCTTCCTGGACCTGCAAATCAATTTCCTTCCCCAAGTTAGGGAAGTTCTGTTTTATTATTTTTTCACATAATTTTTCAATGTACAGTTCTTCTTCTTCTTCACCTTCTGGCAACCCTATGATTTGGATGTTGGTCCGCTTATCGCTATCTGATAAGTTTCTGAGCCTCTCCTCATTTTCCTCACTTCTCGTTCCCTCTTTCTGCACTGGTTGACTGTTTGTTGCTTCCCTATGTTTCGATTTGTTGATTTGATCCCTGGTTTTCTTGCCCTTACCACTAGTTCATATATGTGTTTGTTCATTTCAGCAGGACTAGCCTTCATTCCTTCCCTGTTTTGCTTAAGATCTGCAAGCACTTTTATAAGCAAAGGTCTGAACTGTGCCTCATAAAGATTTCCTATCTGCTGCTTCGTTAGCTGAGAAATTTGCTGTCTGGTCAGCTGTATCACTGGGATCTCTATTATGACCTGTGCCATCCTGAACAGTTTTGTGTTTACTTTTGCTTCCTGGGAGGGGCTGTCACACCTCCTACGCTATAGGAAGCGGAGCCCTGTGCAGTCATCACAACCAGGCATTTTCTGCGGGGGTGGGGGTCCAAGATGGATTCCTGCCATTCAATCTCCGCTGAGAGACTGGGAGCCTCCTCCTCTGTCCCCACCCCCACCGGGCCTCACAGTCTAAGGCAATGGGGGTCTGCCTTCCCTGGCTTTGGAATTGCAAGCTGACAGGTCTGGTCTGCAGCCAGGGGTGCTCCCCAGGCACTTCTCACCTCCCCTTAAATACGGGTGTCTGTGCTTACTGCTGTTCTGCCGCCATCACTGCTGCTGCCGTGGACAGCACACCTTGACCTCTCCTCCCCGGCTTTGCCCCTCCTACCTGTCTGGATGAGCACCACTTCTTTATAACTTCATACATTGGACTTCCATTTCTTTTCTGGAACTTGTGGTTATTTATGGTTTTGTGGTAGATGTATTCCTTCTCAGTTGTGGAGGGAGACGAAGTGTGGTACTCTAGGCCTCCATCTTGGCTGGAAGTCTCCTCTCCCCATATTATTTTTAAAAATTGTTTTTCTATTACAGTTGTCCCACTTCTTCCCCTGTTGTTCTTCTCTGCCCCACCTACCTCCCCCCTCTCCCACAGTCAATCCCCACCCTGTTGTCCATTTTCATGGGCCATTTATACTAGTTCTTTGACTAGTCCATTCCCCTTCTTTCCCTCTTCTCCCCCTCCTCCATACCCTCCTGTCACTGTTAGTCTGTTTCTTGTTTTCTGCAGTATAAATGTTTAACTGGGTAATAGAGCTCTCCCCTGGTCCCTAACAAACTAACCTCTGAGCCACAGGCTTCATTTTTAGCTAGGACAAATCTCATCTTATTCAAACAATTTTTCTGTAAGTGGCTAAGTTTAGGAACTTATTGCTTTCTGTGGTCTCAATTGCCTAATAGAAGGTTATTTCACTTAAATCCCAGAACCCCTGTGGGAGAATTCCAAATGGTTACTGTGCCTGTGGACTAAATAAGGTGCCTACTGGCTTCTCATCACAAAGCAGAACTAGTTTTAACATCTTCACTCACACCACCTTAAACTTGAAAATTTCCTGCTTGTTGTAGCAAGAAAGGCAACTTAATTCTGCTTTTTCTAAATATTATGAGTCTTCTCTTGGATACAATTTAATTCCTGAATAGGACCATTGCTAGGAGATCTGACTGAATATGTTGTATACTGACTTAAGCATATATTGTGAAAACATGATTTATTTGCAAAGAAGTTTGAAAATGTGGTATTTATTAGGTATGGCTTTTTATGTGAAAGTTAAAAATACATACATCTTGTCATCTAATCAAGTGTGTAAAAAGATTGTGTAATAACTGTGCTTTTAAAAATAAGATTTGATATTTCACTGCATGCTCAGCAAAGTTAATTGGAGGCTTCTGCAGTTCAGGTATGGACAGTGGTGCAAGGAACCTGCACCTGCAAAGGCTTCATGTAACCAAATTCTCTAAGCACATAATGATTCTCCTTTTCATTTGTATAAGATGTTTTATAGATTACTCACTATTAATAGGCATTTATTAAGGCAATTATGAGTACATACTGCTTTTAAAGCTATAAATAAGCTTTCCCATTTCCCATGAGAGCTTATTATTCCCTTTAGGTGGAAGAGTTAATGAAGGCAAAGACTGAACATTGCTAGTAGGTGTTTTGTCTGCCTGGGCTATTGGTATATTGTGAAGGGATTAAACCTTTGAATAGAACATAATTTTGATATATATGACTCATGTCTAATAATGCTCAATTATTTTCCATATCAGCAAAATGAAATCATATTTACAGTTAAAAGATACTCTAATGGCTTTAAAACATGGCCAACCAATTTTCTGATACTCTTTATTAAGAGGTGGAATCCTTGTCTGCTTTCCTTGACTCAGGGGTCTGTTCCTCCTCCATCAATGGAATGCAGTGAAAGTCACGCCATGCTGGTCCCTGGTTCATACTTTTAGAAGCTGGTAGCTTCCCCTTCCTATGTTGTGTGATGCTTGCTCTTAGAACCCAGCTATTATACCATGAGGAAGCCTAAGCATCTAGTGTATAGCTCTAGCTGAACTTCCATGTTATAGCCAACATTGGGACAGCTATTGTGAAAGTGGATCCTCTAGTACTCAGCTGAGCTGCCCTTGAAGATACTGTGTGAAGTACAAATTAGCTGTCTTCGTTGATTCTTGCACAAATTGCAGATTTTTAAACAAAATAAATGATCATTATTGTTTCTAAGACACTGAATTTTGAGTTAACTTTTTTACACAATGGATCACTGCAACATGCTCTAAGGAAATGGCAATGTTCCCAGTTTTCTTCTTTTCAGTGCAGCTAAAGCTAGGTGCTACTTTATATCTCAACGCTGATGTTACTGGCTTGAAAAGGAAGAAAGTGAACACATCAAGGTTGTGGGGAAGGCTCCCAACTCTCACTAAATATTGATGGAACTATACTTGTTCTGGGATGATGAATCACACCCTAGTCTCATTTATTGAGTATCTACTCAGTGCCAGGCACACTTGCAGCTCCAGTGGAAGCAGCTTTGCTGTTTTCAGTTTTGTGTGAACTAGTAATTTGCCATGCGGTACTTGATAGATTATTCTGTGCTAGTGAAGTCCACTTCCTCTTCTGTGAAATGAGAGGGCTTCGACAAATGTTCTCTCAGGTCCTCCAACTCTAATAGAATGTTAGTTGTGACTGTAAAACTTAAGCTGCTCCATTTGAAAATCCAAATGTTTATTGTCCCCCCAAAGGACTCCTCCCTTCATTATTCAAATGTTCTTCCCTTTGTAGAGAGGATTTTATTTAAAATAAGAGTTGAAAGTAAAGTTCACTAGGTTTGTACCTGATGCTCTTTAATTGAAGACAATTCTCCAATCTAAATTTAAAACTACAAACCAAAAAGAACCTAAAATCTGAGATGAGAAAGCTCTGATTGGCATGTAAAAATGGAGCCAATAATATTTTTCTCATAGGGTTGTTAAAAAGTAACATATGTAAAGTCTATGTTTTGGGACCTGACAGCAGACACCAAACAAAAATTGTTCATTTTTTCTTGAAAGCAATCAAGACTAATCATTTGAAATGTAAAATTTTGGTCATGGAGATGCCCCAAATATTTTCCTAGTTTAAGTTCTTAAATTACCTATACTAAAAGATTGTTATTTAATATATTATACTTCTTTTGTCCACCTATTTGATAAATATTGGCTGTCTGGTGTTTGATTTTACTAAATTAGCTTTCTTATTGTTTAAATCAGGAATTATTCAAGAATGCAAGCCAGAATATATATAATAAAAATTTATCCTAAGAAAATGTATATAGAGATGAATATTTTATAAAATTTATAAAACTAATTTGCAGTGTTCTTATATTGGAAAAATTTTAATTAAAAATATTGTTATTCCTAAAATGTGTTACCTACTGCTGTGTAACAAATTATCCCAAAACTTTAAAGCAATGATAAATATTTATTATCTCACTCAGTTTCTATGGATCAGGAATTTAGAAATAGCTTGGATGTTTCTGGATTGGTTCACTCATCAGATTGTAGGCAAGATGTCAGCCAGGGCTGCAGTCATCTGAAAGCTTGACTGGGGCTGGGGGATTTACTTCTACTGGTTAATTCAGGGACTGAAAAGTTGGTGCTGGCTATTAGGAGACATCAATTCTTTGCCATGCAGATCTCTCCATTGGGCTACTTTAGTGTCCTATAACATTGTATTTGATTCTCTCTGAGAGCAAGGAGGAAGCCACAAAATCTTTTATGACCTGGCCTTGTAAATCACACTCTTCCACTTTTGCAATATCTTAGTCACACTAAGTCCTATTCAGTTTGGGACAGGACCATTCAAGGACTAGATAACTAGGAAGTGAGAATCATTTTTCATCATCTTGGATGATAGTTGTCATGCCAAGGTTTTGGCTTAGGCTCTTTCCTCTTATCACTCTGCATATTCTCCATGGACAAACCCATCTATATCTGTAGATTCATATATGACTTTTAAGCCCATTACTCTCAAATAATATAAATTAGCCCATATTTCGCTTCTGTTCTTCAGACTTCAGTGCATAATACCTATTGGACATTCATTTTGTCCAGCTGGCATTTACTGAGTAGCTGCTAGGAACTAGGCTTTCACCCAGTCCAGGTAAACAAGGCAGGCCTCCTACCCTCATGGAGATTACAGTTTAGTGAAACAGGAGGAAAATAAGCAAGTAAATAAAAATATTTATAGCTTGTGCTGCTTGATAATAGTGTGGGGGGTGTGAGAGGGGAGGAGAGGGGAGGAGAAGGTTAGCTACTTTAGATGCAGTGGACAAAGAAAATCTCTTTGAAGAAGTGACATTTAAGCTGTAATTGGAGGGATAAGTTGTAAAAGATGGGGGCAAGAAGCTGTTTCAGGCACTAAGAACAATGAGTGCAAAGGCCCCAGGCAAGGAAAGGCATAGGATGATCTAGAAAATGCCAGAACTCTTGTGGCTGGAGTGCTATAAGCGAGAGACAGTATGGCAAGAGATAGAATTGGTGAGGTAGACAGGGACTAGACATCTCTGTCCTTGTAGTCTAGGAAGAGAAAGAAGTTTTAAGTAGGGTACAGTCATGTGGTGTGTATAATGTAAAAAGTCCATATGTAAACTTGATATTCTCATCCCCCACTCCGAATTGCTGGTTCTCTAGTGCTTCTTGAATCTCTGAATAGTGGCCGCTTCCAGCAGTTGTAAATAGGGCACTGCAGGACTTGGAGTTAGCCCTGCCTCTTTGAGTTCTGGCTCTACCACTCACTAGTGAGGAGATCTTGGAAGTGTTATTTACAATACTTTGATCTTCAATGTCTTCAGCTTTGAAGTGGGAACTGTGTTGAGGATTAAATTGGCACCTGGTTGCATTTGAACCAAGGTAGCAGTGATGATTATTTTCTTTAAATAGTGAAACTAGCCCTCTGAGGTATCCTCAATTCATATTCCTTACCTACTTCTAAATGGAACCCTGGCTGGTTTGGCTCAGTGGATTGAGCGTCGGCCTGCGAGCTAAGTGTCGCTGGTTCGATCTTCCAGTCAGGGCACATCAGAGAAGGAAAACTCTGACTCCAAAAAACCTCCGCTGCCTTGCGGCATACCTCTTCAGGGGAAAGGATAAGGGAGTAAACCCCGACAGAAAATCCGGAGCCGGAGTCCCTAAGGCGGTTTGACGTTGTAGTCAACACCGGCAACTCCTGCGGCGCACCTGAAGCCAAGCTGTATTGACTCCGTCTTTCCCTTGGACCCTTCAGCTGCGAAGAGAGGGGGGGTCTGCTGCATGGGCAACAGCAGACCCTCCATATCACCCTGCCCAGGCTCTGTAGCTTCAGCTTCACTGGAGAGGACACTCCAGCGTCATCGCAAGATGTCGATTCAACACGGGAGGAGACAGATACCGTGTCACTCCCGAATCGGACTGCACAGCCATTCTCGGCGGTGCAGATAGACTCTTAAGAAGCTACACCATCGTCTCTCGAGACGGACGGCTGCCGACGATGACTTCTAAATGGACTACCAAAATCCTATTTTCATGGCTAACAATGTAGAATACAGAATCTGTTGCTCTCACTACAGGGCAAAATAATTTTCAGGCTGAGCCACACACTAAAACATAGCTTAAAACATGAAGATTAATTAGCCTTATTTTTCCTTTCCCCTAAATTGGCTCAAGGTTCTTGTTTCTAGTCTTTAAAGTTGCTAGGCTCATTATGACCAGGCTCTGAGAATAAGCCTTTGTTATAAGTTCAAATTTTCATGAACCACCAGATAGTAAGCTCAGTACTTCTTTTTCATTGTGTATTCTTCAGAATACTAGTTCCCAAAGATTTCTGTCAAAGAACTGATTTAATGGAGACACTGTAAGTCCCCTTCTCTTAGAGACTTATACTTATGATAAACAGCTAAGTCTCTATAAAAATCTGTTTAATGATGTTTAATTTAGTATTTACCAACATATCTGACCATAGAAGTCTCCCCCCATTTTCCCCCACAGAATATGTATGGAAGCCTCCCCTCATTTTGGGAAATTCCATGTTGAGCCATTATCTCATTCTCCTCATTTGCAGCTCCCTTGTGTTACTCCAAGTGCTTTCAGTCTTGGTCAAGTAGCATCAGTTTCCCCATCTTAGCTTTCCCTTCATCCTACCTGATTATATTGTTTCCACATGCTCTGTTACCTGTTCTTCTTTGTCACCACCAGTCATGTCCTATCTTTGTTTATGTCCTTTCTGGCCTCCACTTTTATTGGTAACATTTAATTTTTTCATTTTGTAGTTATTCTCTAAATAATCTCTTATTTTCTGGGTTATAATATATATTTATTTTTGTCATGTTTATTGGGATATAATTCATATAAAGCATTATATTAGTTTTAGGTGTCAGCATAATGTTTGATATATATATATATATATATGTATTTATTGTGAAATGAACACCACAGTAAGTCTAGTTAATATCTGTCACCACACATAGTTACATCGTTTTCTTGTGATGAGAGCTTTTAAGACTGCTCTCTTAACAACTTTCAAGTACATAGTACAGTGTCATTAACTGTAATCATTATGGTATACATTACATCCTCATGACTTATTTTATAACTGGAAGTTTATACTTTTTGATCCTCTTCACTCACTTTGTCCACTCCTTCACCTCCTGTCTCTGGCAACTCTCAATCTATTTTCTGTATCAATGAGTGTATTTTATTTCATGCTTTTAAAAGACTGAACATATAAGTGAGATCATATGGTATTTGTCTTTCTTTGTCTGAATTATTTCACTTAGCATGATGCCCTCAAGTTTCATCCATGTTGTCATAAATGTCAAGATTTCATTCTTCTTTATGGATAAATAACATTCCATTTATCTATCTAATCATCAATCTGCATATGCACCACATTTTTAAAAGAGATTTATGATGAACTTCATTATAGTGATATAATAAAAAGTAATGAAAGATATATGGACTATGCTTTTTCTTTATTCCAGCATGAAATTTTAGTTTATTTTCTTTCAATCTTCCTGTGTTCAAGTTTTTAAAAAATATTAACTTTTTAATTGTTTTTCTATTACAGTTGTCCCACTTTTTCCCCCTTTGTTTCCCCTCACCCCGCCAACCCCTTCACCCACAGTCAATCTCTACCCCGTTGTCCATGTTCATTCTGACTGGTGTGAAGTGGAATCTCATTGTGGTTTTTATTTGCATCTCTCTGATGGCTAGTGATGTTGAACATTGTTTCATATGCCTATGGACCCTCTGTAGGTTCTCTTTGGAGAAATGTTTGTTCAGGTCTCTGCCCATTTGTTAATTGGGTTGTCTTCTTGTTGCTAAGTAGTGTAAATTCTTTATATATTTTGGAGATCAGTCCGTTGTCTCAGGTATCATTGGCAAATATGTTTTCCCATACAGTTGGTTCCCTTTTCATCTTGCTGATATTTTCTTTTGCTGAGCAGAAACTCTTTAGTTTTATGTAGCCCCATTTGTTTATTCTTTCCTTTATTTCCCTTGCATTAGGAGATATATCAGTGAAAATATTGCTGCATGGGATATCTGAAATTTTCATGCCTATGTTCTTCTCTAGGACTTTTATGGTGTCACATCTTATATTTAAGTCTTAGGTCCATCTTGAGTTTATTCAGGTGTGTGATGTAAGTTGGTGACCTAGTTTCATTTATTTGCATATCCCTATCCAGTTCTCCCAACACCATTTGTTGAAGAGGCTCTTCTCACTCCACTTGATGATCCTGTTCCCTTTGTCAAATATTAGTTGACCGTATAGACCTGGGTTTATTTCTGGGTTCTCTATTTTGTTTCATTGATTAATATGTCTGTACTTATGCCAGTACCAGACTGTTTTGATTACAGTGGCCTTTGATATCATGTATTGTGATTCCTCCTACTGTGTTCTTCTGCCTCAAGATTGCTGTGGATATTCAGGGTCTTTTTTGGTTCCACTTTAATTTTTGAAGTATTTGTTCTAGGTCTGTGAAATATGTCAATGGTATTTTAATAGAGATTGAATTGAATCTAAAAATGGCTTTGGTTGGTATAGACATTTTAATGATGTTGATTCTTCTCATCAATGAACATGGTATATGCTTCCATTTATTTATATCTTTCTTAATTTCTTTCTTCAGTGTTCTGAGTTTTTGCGAGGACAGGTTTTTTACCTTTTTGGTTAAATTTATTCCCAGGTGCATTACTTTTCTTGTTGCTATAGTAAATGGGATTTTTTTCCTAGTTTCTATCTCTGATATTTTATTGTTGGTGTACAGAAATGCCTGCTATTTCTGAATATTGATTTGTACCCTGCATTTTGTGAAATTCACTTGTTAGTTTGAGTAGTGTTTTTTGTGGTATCTATAGGGTTTTCTATGTACACTATCATGTCATCTGCAAATAATAACAGTTTTACTTCCTCTTTTCCAATTTGGATGCCTTTTATTTCTTACTTGTCTGATTGCTGTGGCTAGAATGTTCAAGACTATGTTGAATAGAAGTGGAGAAAGTGGACATTATTGTCTTGTTCCTTATTTCAGGGGGAATGCATTCAGTTTTTGCCCATTGAATATGATGTTGGCTTCAGGTTTCTCATATATGGCCTTTATTATGTTGAGGTAATCTCCCTCTATTTTTATTTTGCTGAGTGTTTTCATCATAAATGGGTGTTGTACTTTATCAGATGCTTTTTCAGTTTTTATTGATATGATCATGGGATTTTCATCTTTCATTTTGTTTATGTGGTGTATTATGTTTATTGATCTGTGAATATTAAACCATCCTTGCATCCCTGGGATGAATCCCACTTGAGTTTGGTGTATGATCTCTTTAATGTGTTGCTGGATCCTGTTTGCCAATATTTTGTTGAGGATTTTGACATCTATGTTCATCAGCAATACTGGTCTGTAGTTTTCTTTCTTTGTTGTGTCTTGACCTGATTTTGGAGTTAGGGTAATACTGGCTTCATAGAAAGAGTGGGAGTCTTCCGTCTTTTTGGATTTTTTGGGATAGTTTGAGAAGGATAGGCATTAGTTCTTCCCTAAATATTTTATAAAAGTCACCTGTGAAGCCATCCAGTCCAGAGCTTTTGTGTGCCAGGAATTTTTTTAAAATGTATTTTATTGATTATATTGTTACAATAGTTCCAACCTTCTCCCCCCTACTCCCCTCCACCCAGCACCCCCCTTCCCCAGCAATCCCCCTCCCCCAAGTCCATACCCCTGGTTCGTAAAAAATAACTATCCCTCCCTCTAGTTGTTATCAATCTATTCAGGCTTTATACTTCTTCTTGATTCAGTTTTGGAAGATTATATGTTTCCAGGAATTTGTCCATTTTATCCAGGTTGTCAAGTTTCTTGTCATAGAGTTGTTCATAGTAATTTCTTACATTTTTTTTGTGTCTGTGGTATTGGTTTAGATTTCTCCTCTTTCATTTCTTATTTTGTTTATTTGGGTCCTCTCTCTCTTTTTCCTGATGAGCCTGGATAAAGGCTTGTTGATTTTGTATGCCTTTTCAAAGAACCAGCTCCTGGTTTTATTGATCTTTTGAATTGTTTGTTTAGTCTCTATGTCATTTAATTCTGCTCTGATCTTGATGGTTTTCTTCCTTCTATTCGCTCTGGACTTGTTTGTTGTTCCTCTAATTTCTTGTAGCTCTAGGGTTAGATTTTTAATTCGAGATTCTATCCTTTTTAGGTAAGCCTGTATTACTATGAACTTTCCTCTCAAGACTGTGTTTGCTGTATCCCATATGCTTTGGTTTGTTGTGTGTTCATTATCATTCATTTCCAGAAACTTTTTGATTTCTTCCTTGATGTCATTGTTAACTTATTCATTATTTAATAGCATGTTACTCATTTTCATTTCAATTTGAATGTTTTTGAGCTTTTTCCTTGAGGTTGAGTTCCAGTTTCAACTACCGTGATCTGAGACGATGCTCGATATAATTTCAATGTTCTTGAATTTGTTGAGGCTTGTTTTGTTTCCTACCATGTGGTGTATCTTTAAAAATGTTTTATGTGCTTTTGAAAAGAATGTATATTTTTCTTCTCTGGACGTGAAAGTTTCTATATATATCAATTAATTCTATTTGATCTAGAATATTCATCAATACCTCAATATTGTTAATGTTTCCTCGCTTCGAAGATCTGTCCATTGTTGACAATGGGATGTTAAAGTCCCCTTCTATGAATGTGTTGCTGTCAATATCCTTCTTGTAGTCTTTCAAGATTTTCCTTATATAGTTGGGTGCTTCTCTGTGGGTGCATATATGTTCACTAGGGTTATATCTTTTTGATGGATTGTTCCCTTAAGTACTATTAAATGTCCTTCTTTGTCTTTTTATGGCCTTTGTTGTGAAATCTATTTTGTCTGATATAAGTATTGCTACTCCACCTTTTTTTTATGTCTATTTGCTTGAAATACTTTTTTCCAACCTTTCACTTTCAATATCTGTATGTCTTTTGTTTTGAGGTGTGTCTCTTGTGGACAGCATATATGTGGATCATATTTTCATATCCATTTCACTACTCTATGTCTTTTGATTGGAGCATTTAATTCATTTACATTTAGGGTTATTATTGATAGGTATTTATTCATTGTAACTTTTCCCCTTTATACCTGTGTTCATGTTCCTCTCTCTTTTTCTTTTTCTTCTTAAAGCATTCCCATTAGTATCTCTTGCAATGCTGGGTTGGTGGAGATGTATTCTTTTAGTCTTCCTTTGTCTGGTAAACTCCTTATTTCACCTTCCATTTTGAATGAGAGCCTTTACAGGTAGAGTAGTCTTGGTTGTAGGCCTTTATTTTTCATTGCTTGAAATATTTTTTTGCCATTCCCTCTGGCTTTTAGTGTTTCTGTTGAGAAGTCATCTGATAGCTTTATTGGGGCTCTCTTGTATGTTATTTACTATTTTTCTCTTGCTGCCTATTGGATTCTCTCTTTGTCTTTGAATGTTGCCATTTTAATTATGATGCGTCTTGGAATGGGGCTCTTTAGGTTCATCTTCATTGGGACCCTCTGTGCTTCCTGGACTTGCATGACGTCTTCCTCTCATCAAGTTAGGGAAATTTTCTGTCATTACTTTTTCAAACAGGTTTTCTATCCCTTGCTCCTTTTCTTCTCATTCTGGTATTCCTATGAAATGATATTATTATGTTTCATGTTGTCCTGCAGCTCTCTTAAAACCCCTTCATTCTTTTTCAGTCTTTTTTTGTTTTCTTGCACTGTCTGAGAATTTTTTTCTACGTTGTCCTCCAGCTCACTGATCCAATCTGCTTCCTCTAACCTACTTTTGATTCCTCCTACTGTGTTCTTCAATTCAGAAACTGTATTCTTTATTTTCTCCTGGTCTTATTGATAGTTTCTATGTCCTTTTTAGTGCTAGTGTAATTCTCAGTAAGTTCCTTTTAGTTTCCCTGGAGTTCTTTGTAGTTTTCTTTGAGTTTGCTGATCTCATTGTGCTTTCCTGTTCTCATTGAGCTTCCCTATAATCCATAGTTTGAGTTTTATGCCTGATAGTTTGCTTTCCTCTATTTCATTTAGCACTCTTTCTGGGAATTCCTCCTTTCCTTTCGATGGAGGGTTGTTTCTCTGTCTCCCCATTTTTTGTGAGTCTTCTAGTTCTTTTCTGCTTCTTAGATTGATCTGCACTTTCCGGATCTACCCCTGGTGGTGTCAGATCATGTCCCAGTCTGGGCCTAGGCAGCCTGTTGGAAACTACTAGAGATCTACTGCCTTTGTCTTTCTCCTTTAGTTGTTAATTTATTCAATCTGTGATCAGCCTACAAGCCTAAGCACCAAGGGTGGGGCAGATTAATTCCTGAGGGTGGGGCTATTGCTTCCCCTCTGGCTGATGCCACTTGGAGTGAAGTGGTCTGCCTGCAGTATGGGGAACGAGTCAGCACTGAGACCTGGTCGGCTGCTCCCTCAGTTCTCTCCTCAAAGCTATTGCCCCAAACTCTCCTTAAACCTCCCCTAGTCCTCTTTGCCCTCCCTCTGCTGGACCCCATGTAACTAGGTGCCAATATATTTTCATAGGTGATCCCTTTAAGTGCTCTTTGTCTCCAGCTGTTTCTTTCAGGCCAGCAAAAAACAAACAAAAAACCAGAACAAAACCTGCAGCTTTTCACTTTTTAAAGCTGGATTCTATCTTACTTTCTGCTCTGTTGCTATAGATTGGGAAGCCCAGCTAGGGGTTCAGACCCTGCCCTTCTCAGGGGGCACCCCCGGCTGCTGATCTCTTTCACAGTACCTTCAGCTGCCATCTGTAGGAGCCCAGTCAGCCCTTTTTTGTCTCTGCACTTCCTACCAGTCATGTTGTGTTGAAGTGGCCTTTTCTGTCTGTCCGTGGTTATAAGGCTTCTTTCCAACTAGTGTTCAGTTGGTTATTCCAGATGATTTCTGCATAATTAAGTTGTAATTCCAGATTGGTCCTGGGAGGAAGTTAGTGTAGCTAACTCCTCTGCCATCGTGGATCCCTATATACCACATTTTTAAATCCATTTATTCATCAATAGACACTTAGGTTGCTTCCATGTCTTGGTTATTGGAAAATGGGCTATTATATTAATGTTTTCCAAACTCTGTTTTGTTGTGGCATCAGAAGGGATATTATTTATAGAATATTAGAGGTGTTTAGCATTCAGTTTAGTTTTAGTTGTTGGTACAAGTTCTTCCATGTCTCCTAATCCTTTGTCTATTACCCTTAATTGAACATTTGAGTACAGGTATACCTCAGAAGTATTGTGGGTTTGGTTCCAGACAAATGCAATAAAAGTGAGTCTTATGAATTATTTGGTTTCCTACTGCATATAAAAGTTATACTCACAATGTAGTGCAGTCTATTTAGTGTGCAATCACATTATGTCTACAAAAAATTGTACATCCCTTAATTTAAAATCTTTATTGCTAAAAAATGCTAACCATTATTTAAGTCTTCACTGAGTCATATTTTTTTGCTGGTTTGCCTTCACATTGAAGGCTGCAGCCTAATCATGGTTGTGGTTGTTGAAAGTTCAGGTGGCTGAGGCAATTTTGTAAAATAAGACAACACTGAAGTTTACCACATCAACTTATTTTTCCTTTCACAAATTATTCTCTGTATTTTGTGGTGCTGTTTGATAGCATTTTACCCACACTACAACTTCTTTCAAAATTGCAGTCAGCTCTGTCAAACCCTGTCTCTGTTGCCTCAACTAATATTACATAATATTCTAAATTCTTTGTTATCATTTCAATAATCTTCACAGCATCTTCACCAAGACTAGTTTCCATCTTTCTTAACTCATTCATAAGAAGCAATTCCTCATCTGCTAAAGTTTCATCATAAGATTGCAGTAATTAGGCCACATCTTTTTCAAAGTTTTTTTTATTTTTTATGCAATTACAGTTGTTAACCACTTTCTCTCCCCTTCCCCACCTCCACCCAGCCCCTCTTCCTCCCTTCCCCAGTCAATTCCATATGCTTGTCCTAATTCTGTCACATCTTCAGGCTTCATTTATAATTTAAGTTCTCTTACTATTTTTACCACATCTGCAATTACTTCCTCCAGTGAAGACTTTGAACCCCTCAAAGTTGCCCATGATGGTTGGAATCAACCTCTTCCAAGGTCTTTTTGGTGTTGATATTTTGACCTTTTCCATGATTCATAAATATTCATAATGGCATCTGGAATGGTGGATACTTGCCAGAAGATTTTCAGTTTACTTTGCCCATGTCCATCAAAAGAATCACTGCCTATGGCAGCTATAGCCTTACAAAATTTATTTATTAAAAATAAGACTTGAACGTCAAGATTTCTCCTTGATCCATAGACTGTAGAATGGACGTAGTGTTAGCAGGCATGAAAATATTAATCTCATTGTATGTTCTATCAGAGCCCTTGGGTGATCAGATGAATTGTCAGTGAACAGTAATATTTTGAAAGGAATCTTTTTTTTCAGAGCAATAATTCTCAACAGTGGGCTTAAAATATTAGTAAACAATGATGTAAGCATGTGCATCATTATCCAGGCTTTTTTGTTTCATTTATAGGGCACAGAAAGAGTAGATTTAGTCTGTATATATACACAATTATTGTTGTATTTGTTGAGAATGATGTGTAATGTGCCATTGTTCTCAAAGTTTATATACACTTAAACATTATTGCTAACTATGGGTTAAAAGGCATATCTTTTTTCTTGAATGAAAGTAATTTTTAGTTTCAACAATTAGGTAAGAGAAATTTTGGAGTCCTGAGGAAGAAATTTATATTGCTTTGGCTAAAATCACACAAATATTTTGACTGCTTGTTTTCTTACATTTAAGTTTATTTTTGAAAATTCCCCTAAGTATTTTGTCCTCTAAAATAAATTCTGTAATTCATCCTGTTTAAGGATTCTCCCATGTAATACTTCTCCAACTTTAAATCAATGTGCTTCTCATATCAAAGAAGGGTGAATTCATGAAGATCTGGGATTTGAAGGTGTAGTTTAAAAGAATGGTGCTCAGGATGAAACTGATTGTCTTGGAAAATTGCTTTATTCTCTTGGAGATGAAAACTTAATTTATTCAAAGGATCAATGAAATTGGAAATTCACTGTGAAAGTCTTATCCATACAGGGCAGTAATGATGGCATAGCACTAATCTAGAGAATAGCAAATCTTTTTAAATGAATGGCACATAAATAAATGCAGTGCAAACAGGCCTTTTATGTACTACATGCCCATCTTTTATTGTTTCAGGGTCATTTAATGATGAGGCATTTTACAAATGAAGCTATCCTATACAGTATAATCTCATACACACAGTGTAACTCTAAATTCATCACTGAAATCCACCCAGGAGAATATTCTTCTTAACTAGGCATTCTGTCAATACACAACTTAATCTTTCATTGTGATATACGGTCAAGGATTTTGAACAAAGATGAATGTAATTTATACAAAGTCACCTTCATGCAAATGGCAATTTTAGATGGAAGTGAAAAACACTCATTTCTTAATCATAGTTTCTTCATTTTTCCTGGTAGTTATAGTAGTACTGACAGAAGATTCAGGTGGTAAAAATTAATAGTGTATAAAAAAATATATTATTTTGAGTTGTCCTTTCTCTTTGCTGTTATTTTTAAAGATTTTTATAATTATGACCGCTGTAAAACTATCTCTTAAAGTTACTTCAATCAACTGTGAAGGCAGGTTGATACTAGAGAATTTTACTGTACCTACACAGGTTATGGCAATTATTATTTAAAAAATGTTAACCTTTGTTATTAAACTACATTTTAATATGGTTAAGAAGCCATCACTGGGGATGTTGGTGCTTCCAACCCTTACTAAAAGTTATATATTTAGAATCTGCATTAAACAGCATACAGTACCTTCTGTCTTAGGCATCATTTAACACAAAACTCAAAAAATAATATTTTATTTTTTATTTATTTTAGTTTTTTCCATTAAAAAAATTGCTGTTCTATTACAGTTGTCCCATTTTTCTCCCATTGCTCTCCCCTGTCCTGCCCGCCTTCCCTCTCTCCCACAGTCAATCCTTACCCTGTTGTCCATGGCCATGGGCCATTTATACTAGTTCCTTGACTAAACCCTTCTACTTCTTTCCCCTCTTCTCCCCCTTGCCTCTCCCCTCTCATCACTGTCATTCTGTTCTTTGTTTCTATGCCTCTGGTTCTATTTTGTTCATTTGTTTGTTTTGTTCATTACATTCCTGTATTAGGTGAGATCATGTGGTATTTTTCTTTCTCTGCCTGGTTTATTTCACTAAGCATAATACTCTGCAGTTCTGTCCATGTTGCCACAAAAGGTAGGACTTCCTGCTTTCTTTCTGCTGCACAGTATTCCATTGTGTAAGTGTGCCACAGGTTTTTGATTCATTCATCTACAGATGGGCACTTAGGCTGTTTCCAGCACTTGGCTATTGTGAATACCACTGTTATGAACATAGGGGTGACATACAATATTATATTAATTTTAATTAGACATTTATATAACTTATGAAGTGTCCAATGATTATACATTTATATAATTATGATATGATCACTCCAATAAATCTCATACCTATCAGACACCATACATAGTTATTACAATATTATTGGCTATATTCCCTACATTGTATTTTATATACCATGCCTATTTTATAAATGCCATTTTTTACTTCTTAATCGCCTCATCACCTTCATCCAATCCCCCAACCCCTCTACCATCTGATGACCATCAAAATGTTCTCTGTACCTATGAGTCTTTTTTTATTCAACTTGCTCTTCTTTTTCTTTTTCTTTTTTAGATTCCACAGATAAGTGAAATTATCTCGCATTTGTCTTTCTCTGTCTGACTTATTTCGCTCAGCACAATACCTTATAGGTCTATCCATGTTGTTGAAGATGATAAGATTTCACATTTTTTTTTGTTATGGCTGAGTTATATTCCATTGTATATATACACCATTTCTTTGTCCACTCATCTGTTGATAGACGCTTAGGTTGTTTCCATATCTTGGCTATTGTAAATAATGCTGCAATAAACATATAGATGCATTTTTTTTTATTTAGTGTTTTGAGTTTCTTCAGATAAATACCCAGAAGTGGAATTACAGAGTCCTTCTTTGTCTCTTGTTATAGTTTTTATTTTAAAGCCTATTTTGCCTAGTATAAATATTGTTACTCTAGCTTTTTTCCCCTGTTTCTATTTTTACAAAATAGCTCTTTCCATCCTTGTACTTTTGTCTGTGTGTGTCTTTCAATCTGAAGTACATGTCTTATAGACAGCATATGTAGGGTCTTGTTTTTTATCTATTCATACATCCTGTGTCTTTTGATGGAGCATTTAATCCTTTTGCATTTAAAGTGATTGTTGACATTTTATTATTCATATTTTGATCTTTTCTTCTATTTTATTTTTATTTTTAAGTATATTTTATTGATTGTGTTATTACAATAGTTCCAATTTTTCTCCATTTGCTTCCCTCTGCCCAGTAACACCCTTCCCCCAGCAATCCCACCCCTCTTAGTTCATGTCGATGGGTCATGCATATAAGTTCTTCGGCTTCACCCTTTCCTATATTGTTTTTAACATACCCCTGTCTATTTTGTACCAACCAATTATGCTTCTTAATCCCCGCACCATTTCCCCATTTCTCCCCCTTCCCCCTCCCAGCTGATAACCCTCCAAATGATCCCTATACCTATGATTCTGTTCCTATTCTGGTTTGCTTAGTTGGATTTTATTTTTATTTTTTAGATTCAGTTGTTAATAGTTGTGAGTCTTCTTTCATTTTAGTGTTCATAGTTTTGATCTTCTTTTTCTTAAATGAGTTCCTTAAACATTTCATATAATAATGGCTTGGTGATGATGAACTCTTTTAGCTTTAACCTGTCTGGGAAGCACTTCATCTGCCCTTCCATTCTAAATGATAGCTTTGCTGGAGAGGGTAAACTTGGTTCTACGTCCTTGCTTTTCATCACACCAAATACTTCTTGCTAGTCTCTTATTGCCTGCAAAGTTTCTTTTGATAAATCAGCTGATAGTCTTATAGGCACCCCTTGGTAGGTAACTCTGCTTTTCTCTTGCTGTCTTTAAGATTCTCTCTTTATCTTTCACTTTTGGCATGTTAATTATGATGTGTCTTGGTGTGGTCCTCCTTGGGTCTAGCTTGTTTGGGACTCTCTGTGCTTCCTGGACTTGTATGTCTATTTCCTTCACCAAATTTGGGAAGTTTTTCTTCATTATTTTTTCACATAAGCTGTACATTTCTTGCTCTTCCTCTTCTCCTCTGGCACCACTATGATTTGGATGTTGGCACGTTTAAAGTTGTCACAGAGGTTCCTAAGCCTCTCCTCATTTTTCTCAGTTCTTTTTTCCTCATTCTCTACTGGTTTACTGTTGTTTTCTTCCTTATGTTCCAAATCATTGATTTGAACCCCAGTTTCCTTCCCTTCACCATTGGTTTTGTGTGTATTTTCCTTTTTTTCATTTAGCACAGCCTTCCCTTCTTTCCTGATGTGTTTGCTGTACTCAAGCATATCTGTCAAGCCTGTGAGCATCTTTATCACGTGTTTTGAATTCTGCATCTGTTAGGTTGGCTATCTCCTCATTGCTTAGTTCTCCCACTGGAACCTTGATTCATTTTCTCTTTTGGGCCATACTTCTCTGTCTCTTCATCTTGATAGGCTCCTGTGTTTGTTTGCCTCTGTGTCTTAGGTGGAGCTGTCATTCCTGTTACATTGTAAAGGGTGGAGCCTTAAGTATTCATCAGTACAAGGCGACCTGTTTCACCACGTTGTGGCGCTGTATGTGGAGAAGGGGTCTGAGAGGGAACAATGCCACTTGCTCAGCATTTGCCCCTTTTCCAGACACTTCTCCCACTTTCTTATGGGACTGATGCCTCTAGCTGTTTCCACTTTCTTATGGGACTGACGCCTCTAGCTGTTTCCCTGGATGTTGTTCCCAGAGTGGGTGGGTCTGTGGACGTTCTAGGACTGTGGGGCCTTTTAAACAAGCAGACTCTGCTGAGAGACCGGCAGTTTCTTCCTCTGCCCCAACTCCCAATGATCTGCACAGTCAGAAGCAATGAGGCTTGATTTTCCCTGGCGCTGGCACTGTGAGCTTCGAGGTCTGGTCAGGAGCTGGGAATGCTCCCCATGTGTCCCTCCCCACTTTTTAAAATGTGTGACAGTGCTTTCCGCCATCCTGCCACTGCCGCCACTGCTGCCACCACAATGTGTCCATTCCGCTTGGGCTCCGCCCCTCCTACCTGTCTGGATGAGTATTTCTTCTTTATATCTTTGTTTGGTAGGACTTCCATGCAGCTTGATTTTCTGGAACTTCTGGTTGTCTATAGTTTTGAGGTAGTTGTATTCCTTCTCAGTTGTGAAGGGAGACCCAGAGTGTCTGTCTAGGCCTCCATCTTGGGTTGAATTCCCCTTTTAGTTTTACTTTTATTGTTTATGCTGTTACAATTGTTCCTGCTTTTTCTCAGTTTCCCCACTTGCATCCAGACTCATGTTCTTCCCATATTGTGGTCTGTTTTCATGAATTGTGCATAATGTTCTTTGGTTAATTTCTTCACCATCTTTCATCCCATCCCCCACCCTTGCCCACCACTCCTTTCCAGCAGCTGTAAGTCTGTTTTATGTATGTAAGCTTCTGTTATTAGAGGACATACAGAGTATCTGTAGACATATGAGAAAATGCTCAACATCACTAATCATCAGAGAAATGCAAATTAAGACTACCATGAAATATTACCTTATACCTTTCGGAATGTCTGCTATCGATAAATCAACAATTCCACTGGGAATATAGCCCAAGGGTCTTGAAATACTAATACAAAAATATATATGCACCCCATATGTTTATAGCGGTGCTATTTACAAGAGCCAAGATTTAGAAACAGTCTAAGTGTCCATCAGTAGATGAGTGGATGAAAAAGCCATGGTACATTTACACAATGCAATACAGTACTCCCTCACTTATCACAGGTATTACATTCTAGACCCTCCTGTGACATGTGAAAATCCATGAAGTAGAAACCTTACATTTATTTTTGTATTTATATATATTTTAAGGTTTTATAAACCCTTCCACTCACTTATAAACCGTTCCCAGTCCCTTATTAACGTTTCCCACTCCCTTGTTAAACTTTTCCACACTTTTATAAACACTACTTATGTTCTTAAACATATTCTACACTCTTAAACCTATGTAACTTCAACAACATACACATACAGTACCACAAAATCCTGCAATATGGTGAAAAATCCGTGATAAATAATTAAATATAATATTTTTAAAAATCTCGCAATACAGTGAGGCCATGATAAGTGAATCGCAATGTAGCAGTAAAAAATAAATAAATTATATTTTGCAACAGCATGAATGGACCTGGGGGAAATTATGCTAAGTGAATTAAACCAGTAAGTGAAAGAAAAATATCACATGATTGCACTTATATGTGGAATCTAATGAACACAAGAAACCAAGAAACAAAATGTTTTTTTTCCTTCTTCTTAAAGAAGACCCTTCAACATTTCTTATAATACTGGTTTGCTGATGAAGTTGAGCTTTTTCTTGTCTGAGAAGCTTTTTATCTTTTTTTTTTAATATTCTAAACGATAACTTTTCTTGATAGAGTAATTTTTGGTTGTAGGTCCTTGCTTTTGAACAATTTGAATATTTTGTGTAAATCCCTTCTGGCCTGTAGAGTTTCTGTTAAGAAATGAACTGTCAGTCTTATGGGTGATCTCTTATAGGTAACTAATTGCTTTTATTATGCTGCTTTTAAGACTCTTTGTCTTAAACTTTGGCATTTTAGTTATGTGTCTTGGTGTGGACCTCTTTGGGTTCATCTTGTTGGGGACTGTGCTTTTTGGGCTTATATGTCTATTTCCTTCACCAGGTTAGAGAAGTTTTCTGTCATTACTTTTTCAAATTGGTTTTCAATTCCTTTCTCTCTCTTCTTCTGGCACCCCGTGATGCAAATGCTGCTACATCTGAAGTTGTCTCAGAGGCTTCTTACACTATCATCATTTTTTTTTATTCTGTTTTCCTTTTCCTGTTCTGATTGGGTATTTTCTGCTTTTTTCTATTCCAAATCTCTGATTTGATCCTCTGCTTTATCTGTTCCACTGTTGATTCCTTGTGATGTATTTTTTATTTCAGTTATTGTCTTAATTTCTGACTTTAAAAAAATGTTATCTAGCTTTATTTTTGTTTCCTATCTCTTTGTTGAAGTTCTTACTAAGTTTGTCTACTCTTCTCCTAAATTCATTGAGTATCTTTATAGCCAGTGTTTTGAACTCTGCATCTGGTAGATTGCTTGTCTCCATTTTTAAAAATTCTTTTTCTGTAGTTTTGTTCAGTTCATTCACTTGGGACATGTTTCTTTGTCTCCTTATTTTGGCAGCCTCCCTATGTTTGTTTCTATGTATTAGATAGATATGCTATGTCTCCTGGTATTTGTAGAGTGCACAGCAAGTCCTCCCTGGCCAACTGAGCTGTGTGCTCCAGGTATGCTCTCCCCCACCTTGTGGGCTGTGTGCACCTTCCTTTTGTAGTTGAGCCTTGATTGCTGTTGGCATGTCAATGGCAGGGATTTACTTGCAGGCAACAAGCTGTGAGGACTTGCTATGATCACCATGGAGAACCTGCAGTGCAGGGGCTGACTCCATGGTATAAGACTTGCTTCAGTGGGGCTCTAGTACTCATTGAGTTCTCCCCTTTAGTGTATCGCTTGTGGAGGTGGTTTGGTGGTCTGACATGGTCTGAATCTGACCGGTGAATGCACTGACTCTGGGGCCTCCTAGGAGGTGCAGGCCAAAGTCAGTTGCCAACTGTATCCTGCCCAGGGCTACTAGAATGAGTTACAGAGTGACCTGAAGATGGCTTCTGTTTGTGCTGAACTTAGAGATACCTAGGAGAAGTCAAGCTGTGAACAAATGCTGGCTGTCTCTAGTGCCAGGCCTGGGGCCACTTTGTAACATGTACAGGGCATGCTGAGGCCAGATGCTGCTTGTTTGAGAGGTTTTAAGAAAGTGGGCAGCATGAGCCCAAACAGGCCATTTGTATAGGAAAGCTACTGTGAAGGGCTTGAGTGGACCCTGAAATTGGTTGGGGCAGTGTCTCAGGAAATCACCAGGGTGGATCAGACAGTGTTATCCAAGATGATGGAGACTCATAATGGCACTTGCCTGCCAGCTCTGTGGGAGGAGGGTTCAGCAAAGGAACAATGGCCTCTGCCAGTGCTTCCGTCTGGGAGAAAGATGCGCCTTCAGCCCTTGCCCTTAAGTCAGACAACTCTGTCTCTTCCTGTATGTCCCTGGCACCTTTTAAGCTGCTGTCTCAGCTCTGGAGCTCAGAGTGAGTGATTCTAGGTAAATCTGCATGCAAGCCCTTTAAGAGGCTCCAGCAACTCTCTGTCTCACTTAGCCACACTCCCCACTGGTTTTCACAGCCAGAACTTGATTGGATTTCTTTTCTTGGCACTGGGACCCTGGTCTGGGGAGCCTGGTGTGGGACTGGGACTGCTTGTTTCTTGGTGGTAATCTCTATGGATGAAATATTCCTTTCAATTTTTAACTACAGCATATGGGTACGGAGCAAGCTCATTCCTCATGTCCACCCCTTCTCCCAGTCTCAATGGGACTTCTGATATTTTTAGTTATAGGACATTTGTTCAGCTAGATTTCAGGTGGTTCTCAATGATTATTGTTCCATAGTTAAGTTATAATTCTAATGTAGTTGTGAGACGATGCTAGTAACAATATTTGCCTACTCTGCCTTCTTAACTGGAAGGTTGATATGAAACTTAAAGAAATACAATTTAAAATCAATGTGATTAACATATGTGACTCTAACATCCAAAATTACTTATATTTGCAGAGTAAGACCTGTTTTATTGTTTCCACTACATGTGTGATGATAATTATTAGCTGAATGCTTAATTAATCAACAATTAATTAGTGAACACCTAAACCCTGCAAACCTGGAAATCCAGGCTTGGAAAATTAATATGTGGTAGAATCAACATTTTGGAACCACTGATTATACTTGATTTTTATATTCTTCTTCAATGGTGACATATTCTTCCTGTGTTGACTTTGGTCTTGGCTACATGACTTGCTTTAATGATTGGAATATGAACAGAACTGAAAGCATTCAGTGAACTGAGGTTTTAAGAGGCTGTGTGGTGTCCAGTCACCTGTTACTCCCATTCCTTAACTAATAACTGGTTATTACTTTAGTCTGGACTCCAGAGTAAAACACATGAACACTTAGTTGGATGAAGACAGCAAGAATAATTATTTGTTCTTAGAAGCCATTGAGATATTGAGGTTGTTTGATACAATAAAACCTTAGGAAAGTTTTAAATGTGCAGTCATACATCACAACAATGAGGATATGTTCTGAGAATTATGTCATTAGGAGAGTTTGTTGGTGTATGAACATCACAGAGTGCACTACCCAAACCGAGATGATACATCTGACTACACACCTAGGCTATTTGGTATAACCTATTGCTCATAGGTTACAAACCTATACAGCATGATACTCTACTAAATGCTGTAGGCAATTGTAACACAGTGGTATTTTTTATCTAAACATAGAAAAGGTACAGTAAAAACACAATATAAAGATAAAAATGGTACATCTGTATGGGGCACTGACCATGAATTGAGCTTGCAGGACTGGAAGTGGCTCTGGGTGATTTGGTGAGTGAGTAGTGAGTGAATGTGAAAGACATTACTGCATATGTCACTGTAGACTTTATAAACACTGTACACTTAAGCTACACTGAATTTATAAAACTACATGAGATTAAATCAAGCACAAGGGGAAATGATGAAATCAAGACACACAGTAAAGTGAGATGTATGAAGCTGCTGCTGGTGCCACACTGTTTTAGAGCAAACTTTTTTTTAATAAGTAGAAAGAGTACATTCTAAAATAATGATAAAAGTATAGTATATTAAATATATAGGGTAGTAACATAGTGGTTTATTATCATTATTAAGTATTATCTACAGTACATATTTGTATGCTTTATACTTTTATACAACAGTCAGTGCAGTAAGTTTGTTTATACCAACATAACCACAAACATGTAAGTAATGCATTTGCTATGACATTATGATGGCTATGATGTCACTAAGCAATAGAAATCTTTCAGCTTCATTATAATCTTTTGGGATTACTTCTGTGTATGTGATTCTTTGCTGACCAAGAAGTTGCTATGCTGTGCATGACTATATACATTCAAATTTCACAGCCATCCTATGAGTTGGATATAGTATTTTATTTCACAAGTGAGGAAATTAAAGTGTCAAAGGGGTTCAGCATTTTTTCCGTGATTGCATTTCTGGGAAGCGGCAGATAGAATCCAAAGGTAAAAATATTTACACTACACCCTGCTTCCTAAGGTAGAAGTATAGAACAATGACAAAATCCCTGCCTGACAGTGAAGAAAACCAGATTCTAGTTGTAGGGAAATCACTAAATCTTTACTTTAGGGAGGGCATTTGGACTGAAGTCTCTGTTGGGGTCATAATTCTCTTACAGGGCTTCTGTTGTCTCTGATAGGTACACTGCACATACACTTGACATTTACTGAGGATTACTATGCATAAGATCACCCACAGTAAATATTAGCTATGGGCCTCTAATTCCTTTCAGAGGTAATGCTGTTATTTTGTAATATAATGAGAATGAAAAGAAAGCATTGGCTCTCAATTCTCAAAAGATTTATATAATTTGTGTGTCTCAGAGTATGAGGAATCAGATGTTCAGAAACTCTTAAAAAGCTCCAGGGATAATACCAGCTTCAATATAATGGTACTTAATGCACTTCTCCTGCAGAATGAGCTGAGCTGTCAATGTCTTATCTGAGTAATTGAGGGCAAAATTGTGTGTTTTAGAACTATCTGTGAATTTCATGGATAATTACACCAATTTCTATTTCACTGGAGACTCATAGAATGATCCTACAGTAAACAATTAATTATGACTTACTTAAACTTTTACAATGACTCCACCCATATAAATGTGTATATGGTATGAATAAAGCTTTCTTTGGATCATTATTGACCTTTTCAGTTTTCCCCTTTTTACTAGTATCATTTTTATTTTATGTATTATCATACACTCCTAGCATGAAAGGTATTACAAAATCACCAGTGTCATCAAGTCTTATTCTTGATACCCTATATCAGGCTACTTTGTGGGCCTCAGTTTCACTTATCATTTTCCATGCAGACAAGTAACAGGTTTTTCATTACTTTCTGTAGAAAACAGACACTTGTACATTAAGAATACATATGAATAGAAAAACCTTCTACATAAGAATAGAAAAATGTCTCTAAATTATCAAGAAAACTATGGTGCCTTAGAATTGCCTCTGAAACAACTTTCTTTGGCTTTCCTTTTTATTCTGTCAGATCAGAAACCTTTATTTAGCTGAGAGCTTTTCTTTTCAGATTCTCATGGGCAGAGCAGAATTGGTTTCTCAAGCACTAGCAAAAGAGTTGCCATGCATAGTTTTTTAGAAAACATCTACTTGTGCAACAGGACACCTAAAAATTCAACTTTTTATTTACCTACCACCCCACTGAAAATTCTATTTTTTTCTTTGTTGTTTAAATGGTGTGTCTAAGTACATCTTTTCATTGTGTTATTAAGGAAGTGGTAGCATTAAACTACTACTAGTTATTAATATCCATTAGGAATTAGCTTATCAGATGATTCATGCTACTACCACATTTTTATGGTAAATGAACTTTATTTTTAATAAATATTTTAAAATATTAAGTTAAAATTATTACACTATTTACTTGAATAAAATCAATTGTAGTATCAAATTAAATAATAGTAGCTAAACTAAAGAACGAATCAGTCAAGATTAAAGAGAGAACAATGCATCTGTTCTGTCTGGTTGTGGGTGTTCAGGACCTAGCTACTGTGGAAACTGAATCAAACCGGCAGGTGACCCTGTATGCTTGAGCTCTTACTGCGTGACCTTCCTCCTTCCTGAGGACCCTGATGACCCAGGGGACCCCTGACACTTTTAGGGCTCTGTGGGCTGTGGGAGTAGCAGGAGCAAAAGGGCGGCTTGGGAAAGGCTGGAACTTGGGCTGCACTGTGGCCAGCATTTTCCTGTTGCGATCATTTTCTTTCCTTAGCTCCTTGAGCTCTCTCAGCCGACACAGCAGCCACACAGGTTTCTAGGGCCCCTTTCGCATGGAAGGTGGTCTCCTTTCGGTGATGGGAAGTGCTTCTCTCTAACTCCTTGACCATGTCTCCCACCATCTTCCTGTAGAGTGGAGAGTGATATGTGGAGCTCATGTTTCTATACATGTTGAGAAGTTTCTTTTCCATTTCTAAGCAGCTCATTTCCTCCTCAAACACTTTTTACTGAAGTTGTGTTAAATGATCTTCAGGGGATTCAGGCAGAATCTGAAGCTTCAGCTTCAGCCACTGAACCTCACATTCTGGGTGTGAATTTTCACGCTGCAATGATGCTTCCTTCACGGCTAACAGCACAAGGGCTGCAATGTGGGAGGACTGGCTTCCACCACAGCAGTCTGAGGGAGTCCTTGGTTTGTTTCATTGGTCCAACAATTCTCAGGACGCCTTCCTCAGACCTCCTTGCAGTCAGAACACCTTTTGCCTAGAGTCTTCACACTTCTTAGAGTGTGCTCTCTTTACGATCAAAGACACCGCCACCACAGCAGAGATCCCTGGATCACCCAGGGGAATGCACGGAGACCTGGGACCTGTCTCAGGTTTTCAGAAATCAGCAGCAGAACATTGCACAGGTGCTCCAGGAACTGCTGGAAGGCAGATGCCATAGCAGACAGCAGGCCCGCCATGGCTGGTCGGGCTCATAGCTCTGCCTCCGAGTGCCAGTGTCCTGTGTGCCACAAGTCACCACTCAGAACCCTGCAGAGTTCTGTTTCTAGGGTAAACAGGTACCTAGCAATCAGGGCAGATCGGTTGGGCTGGGGGAGAGGCGACCAGCAGCTTCTACAAAGCTGTTTTCTTTAACTTTGCTCTGAAAAAGAGAGTGATCTCATGTATGCAGGCACTGGGGCAGGTGAAGAGGGCTGATTGCAGTCTAGAGTATGGAGAATGCACATATATGCCTTTGTGTCCCCCATGGTGCACCTTAACTATGGGCTGGCCACAAAGTTCATTTGTTTTTTTCACCTAAAATGTCTCTAGTAGCACTTAGTTGTCTTTAACTTCATTCAAAACAATTTTGTTAGATTGTTTTGTGACAGTTGTCATATCAGGGTGCATTAAAAAACTTATCAAAGTTGGTGAATTTTTTGCGTGGTCATTTTAATATTGACAATGGAAGAAAATAAGCAAAATTTTTAGCATATTATGCTTTATTATTTCAAGAAAGGTAAAAATGCAATTGAAACACAAAAAAAGATTTGTGCAGTGTATGGAGAATGTGCTGTGACTGATCAAATGTGTCAAAAGTGGTTTGCAAAGTTTCATGCTGGAGACTTCTCACTGGACAATGCTCCACAGTTGGGCAGACCAGTTGAACTTGATAGCAATCAAATCGAGACATTAATTGAGTATAATCAGTGTTATACCACATGAGAGATAGCTGACATACTCAAAATGTCCAAATCAATTAAATAAAAAATGTGTCTCTTATTTTATAGAAAAAACTAAATGGACCTTTTGGCCAACTCAATATTAACACATTGCACTTGTTACAATTGATGAACTGATATTGTTACATTATTACCAACTTAAGTTCATAGTTTACATTAGGATTCACTCTTTGTATTGTATAGTTCTATGAGCTTTGACAAATGCAGGATGTCATGTCTGCACATTATAATATCATACAGCATAATGTCAGCTCCCAAAATGCACCACCTACTCATCCCTCCTTCTTTTCTCTTGAACTTTTGGAAACCAATGATGACTTCTTGTTCTGAGGCTGCTTTGTCTGATATTATTATTATTAAAGTTTTTTTGATTTATTTATTGTTTTTCTATTACAGTTGTCCCACTTTTTCCCCCATTGCCCCCCTGCCCAACCCACCCCTTCTCCCACAGTCAGTCCCCACCCTGTTGTCTATGTCCATGAGACATTTATACTAGTTCCTTGACTAGACCCTTCCCTTACTTACCCACCTTCTCCCCTCCCTCCACCCCCTCCCCAACCCTGGTAGCTGTTAGTCTGATTCTTGTTTCTGGTTCAGTTTTGCTCTTTTGTTTGTGTTGTTCATTAGTTTCCTGTGTTAGGTGATATCATATGGTATTTGTTTTTTGTTGCCTGGCTTATTTTGCTAAGCATAATTCTCTCTGATTCCATCCATGTTGTTGCAAATGGCAGGAGTTCCTTCTTTCTCTCTGCTGCATAGTATTCCATTGTGTAAATGTTCCACAGTTTTTTGATCCACTCATCTAAAGATGTGCACTTAGGCTGTTTCCAGTACTTGGCTATTCTAAGTAGCACTGCTATGAACATAGGGGTCCATAGGTGTTTTTGAACTAGTGTTTCAGGATTCTTTGGGTATAATGCTAGCAAAGGAATTACTGGTTCAAAAGGCAGTTCCAGTTTTAGTTTTTTGAGAGTATTCCATACTGTTTTCTAGTATACATTCCCAACAAGACTTCACTAGGGTTCCCTTTTACCCACATCCTTGACAGCACTTGTTGTTTGATGATTTGTGAATGAGGCCATTCTAACTGGTGTGAAGTGGTATTTCATTGTGGTTTTTATTTGCAGCTCTCTGATGGCTAGTGATGTTGAACATTCTTTCATATGCTTATGGACCCTCTGTATGTCCTTTTTGGAGAACTGTCTGTTCAGGTCCTCTGCCCATTTTTTAATTGGGTTGTCTGTCTTCTTGGTGTTGAGTCATGTAAGTCCTTTATATATTTTGGAGATCAGTCCCTTGTCTGAGGTATCATTGGCAAATATGTTTTCCCATATGGTTGGTTCCCTTTTCATTTGTTTATTCTTTCCTTTATTTCCCTTGCATTAGGAGATATATCAGTGAAAATATTGCTGCATGGGATATCTGAAATTTTCCTGCCTATGTTTTCTTCTAGGACTTTTATGGTGCCACGGCTTACCTTTGAGTCTTTGATCTATCTTGAATTAATTCTGGTGTAAGGTGTAAGTTGGTGGCCTAGTTTCATTTATTTGCATGTCCCTGTCCAGTTCTCCCAACACCATTTGTTGAAGAGGCTCTTCTCACTCCACTTGATGATCCTGTTCCCTTTGTCAAATATTAGTTGACCATATAGACCTGGGTTTATTTCTGTGTTCTCTATTTTGTTTCATTAATCTATATGTCTGTTCTTATGCCAGTACCAGACTTTTTTGATTACCATGGCCTTGTAGTATAGTTTGACATCAGGTATTGTGATTCCCCCTACTGTGTTCTTCTGTCTCAAGATTGCTGTGGCTATTCAGGGTCTTTTTTGGTTCCATATAAATTTTTAAAGTATTCGTTCTGTGAAAAATATCACTGGTATTTCAACTAGGATTGCAATGAATCTATAAATTGCTTTGGGTAGTATGGACATTTAATGATGTTGATTCTTCTCATCCATAAACATGTTATATGCTTCCATTTATTTTTAACTTCTTTAATTGCTTTCTTCAGTGTTTTGTAGTTTTCCAAGTACAGATCTGTTACCTCCTTGGTTAAGTTTATTCTTAGGTACTTTCTTGTTGCTATAGTAAATGGGTTTTTTTCCTAGTTTCTATCTCTGATATTTTTTGTTGGTGTACAGAAATGCCTTTGATTTCTGAATATTGACTTTTTACTATGTTGTTTTGACAAATTCACATATTATGTTGAGTAGTTTTTCTGTGGAATCTATAGGGATTTCAATGTACACTATCATGTCATCTGCAAATAATGACAGTTTTACTTCCTCTTTTCCCATTTGGATGCCTTTTATTTCTTTTTCTTATCTGATTGTAGTGGCTATAATTTCCAAGACTATGTTGAATAGGAGAGGAGAGAGTAGACATTCTTGTCTTGTTCCTGATTTCAGGTGTAATGCTTTCAGTTTTTGCCCATTGAGTATGATGTTTAATTCAGGATTCTCGTATATGGCCTTTATTATGTTGAGGCAAACTCCCTCTTTTTATTTTGCTGAGTGTTTTCATCATCATTGGGTTTTGTACTTTATCAAATGATTTTTCTGCTTCTATTGACATGATCATGTGGTTTTTGTCTTTCATTTTGTTTATGTAGTGTATTACATTTATTGATTTGTGAATATTAAACCATCCTTGCATCCCTGGGATGAATCCCACTTGATCATGGTGTATGATCTTTCTAATGTGTTGCTGGATCCAATTTGCCAATATTTTGTTGAGGATTTTAGCATCAATATTCATCAGCGATATTGGCCTGTAGTTTTTTCTTTGTTGTGTCTTGACCTGGTTTTGTAATTAGGGTAATACTGGCTTCACAGAAAGAGGTTGGGAGTCTTCCCTCTTCTTGGGTTTTTTTGGAATAGTCTGAGAAGAATAGAAGTTAGTTTTTTCCTATATGTTTTGTAAAATTCAGCTGTGAAACTATCCAGTCCAGGGCTTTTGTGTGCTGGGAGTTTTTTGATTACTGCTTCGATTTCAGTAGTTGTTATTGGTCTATTCAGGCTTTCTGCTTCTTCTTGATTCAGTTTTGGAAGATTATATGTTTCCAGAAATTTGTTCATTTCATCTAGGTTGTCAACTTTCTTGTGATACAGTTGTTTGTAGTCATTTCTTACAATCCTTTGTATTTCTGTCATATCTGTTGGAATTTCTTCTCTTTCATTTCTGATTTTATTTATTTGGGTCTTCTCTGTTTTTTTCTTGATAAGCCTGGTCAAAGACTTGTCAATTTTGTTTATCTTTTCAAAGAACCAGCTCCTACTTTTGTTGATCTTTTGAATTGTTTGTTTAGCCTCTGTCATTTAATTCTGCTCTAATCTTGATGACTTCTTTCCTTCTACTCGCTCTGGGCTTTGTTTTTTGTTGTTCCTGTAGTTTCTTGTAGTTGTAGGGTTAGATTTTTTATTAAAGATCTTCTATCCTTTTTAGGTAGGCCTGTATTGCTATGAACTTTTCTTTCAAGACTGCTTTTGCTGTATACTATAGGTTTTGGGTTGTTGTGTGTTCATTATCATTTGTTTCCAGAAACTTTTTGATTTCTTCCTCGATGTCATTGTTAATCCATTCATTACTTAATAACATGTTATTCATTCTCCATGAGTTTGAATGTTTTTGAGTTTTTTTCTTGAGGTTGGTTTCCAGTTTTAAGCCATTGTGATCTGAGAAGATGCTTGATATAATTTCAATTTTATTCAATTTGTTGAGGCTTGTTTTGTGTCCTACTATGTGGTCTATCTTTGAAAATGTTCCATGTGCACTTGAGAAGAATGTATATTTTGCTTCTTTGGGGTGAAAAGTACTCTATATATCAACTAAGTCCATTTGATCTAGAGTGTTGTTCAGTGCCTCAATATCTTTGGTGTTTCTTTGCTTTGAAGATATGTCCATTGTTGACAATGGGGTGTTGAAGTCCTCTACTATCAGTGTGTTGCTGTCTATATCCTTCCTGAAATCTTTCAAAATTTTCCTTACATATTTGGGTGCTCCTATGTTGGGTGCATATGTGTTTACAATGGTTATGTCTTCTTGATGGATTTTTCCCATAACTATTATGAAATTTCCTTCTTTGTCTCTCTTTATGGCCTTTTCTGTGAAATCTGCTTTGTCTGATATAAATATTGCTACCCCAGCTTTTTTTATTCATGTCCATTTGCTTGAAATACTTTTTTCCATACCTTTACTTTCATTCTCTGTAGATCTTTTGTTCTAAGGTGGGTCTCCTGGAGACAGCATATATGTGGGTCATTCTTTCTAATCCATTCAGCTACCCTATGTCTTTTGATTGGTGCATTTAATCCATTTACATTTAAGGTTATTATTGATAGGTACTTATTCATTGTCATTTTCTCCCTTTGTACTTGTGTTCCTCTTTGTCTCTCTCTGTTTCTTCATCTTCTTAAAGCAGACCCATTAGTATCTCTTGCAATGCTGGTTTGGTGGAGATGTATTCTTTTAGTCTTCCTTTGTCTGGGAAACTCCTTATTTCACCTTCCATTTTGAATGAGAGCCTTGCTGGATAGAGTAGTCTTGGTTGTAGGCCTTTGTTTTTCATTGCTTGGAATATTTTTTGCCATTCCCTTCTGGCTTTCAGTGTTTCTGCTGATAAATCTGATGATAGCCTCATTGGAGGTCCCTTGTATGTTATTAGCTGTTTCTCTCATGCTGCTTTTAGGATTGTCTCTTTTTCTTTGAATTCAAGTTGCCATTTTAATTTTGATGTGTCTTGAAATGGGCCTGTTGGGGTTCATCTTCACTGGGACCCTCTGTGCTTCCTGGACTTGTGTGACTCTTTCCCTCATCAAGTTAGGGAAGTTTTCTGTCATTAGTTTTTCAAACAGGTTTTCTATCCCTTGCTCCTCTTTTTCCCCTTCTGGAAATCCTATGATATGGATATTATTACATTTCATGTTGTCCTGCAGCTCTCTTAACACCTCTTCATTCTATTTCAGTGTTTTTTCATTTTGTTGCACTGTCTGGGAGTTTTTGTCTAAGTTGTCCTCCAGCTCGCTGATCTGATCTTCTGTTTCATCTAGCCTGCTTTTATTTCCTCCTACTGTGTTCTTCAATTCATAAATTGTATTCTTCGTTTCCTCCTGGCTCTTATTGATAGCTTCTATGTCCTTTTTCATGCTGGTGTAATTCTCTGCAAATTCCTTGTAGTTTCCCTGGAGTTCTTTGTAGTTTTCTTTGAGCTCGCTGATTTCATTGAGCTTCTCCATAATCCATTTTTTGAGTTCTGTACCTGATAGTTTTCCTTTATTTCATTTAGCACTCTTTCTGGGCATTCTTTCCTTTCAATGGGGGGTTGTTTCTCTTTCTCCCTATTTTTGTGACTCTTCTTGTTTGTTGCTGCTTCTTAGATTGATCTGCACTTCCTGGATCTGTCCCTGGTGGTTCAGATCATGTACCAGTCTGGGCCTACGCAGTCTTTTAGAGACTACCAGAGATCTACTGCCTTTGTCTGTCTCCTTTAGTTGTTAATCTATTCAATCTGTGATCAGCCACCAGGCTTAAGGTCCCAGGGTGGGGCAGATTAATTCCTGTAGGCAGGTCTTTTGCTTTCCTCAGGCTGACGTCACTCAGAGTGGAATGGTCTGCCTGCAGTATGGGGAATGAGTAAACACTGGGACCCGTTCAGCTGCTCTCCAAATTCTCCCCTCAAAGCCACCACCCCAAATTCTCCCCAAGCGTCTGTAGTCCTCTCTGCCCTCCTTCTGCTTGAGCCCATGGTAAGTAGGTGCCAAAATATTTTTGTACGTGATCCACTTAAGAGCTCTTTTTCTCCAGCTGTTTCTCTCAGGCCAGCAAGAAACCCTGTGGCTTTTTGTTTTTCACAGCTGGTTACTATTTTACTTTCCGCTCTGTTGCTGTAGACTGGGAAGCCCAGCGCGGGGGTTTAGACCCTGCCCCTCTCAGGGGGAACCTTGGCTGCTTAGCTGTTTCTCAGTTCATTCAGCTGCCACCCATGGGATCCCAGCCAGCCCTTTCATGTCTCTGCACTTCCTACCGGTTATGTTGTGATGAAGCGGCCTTTTCTGTGTCTCTGTGGTTATAAGACCTCTCTCCAGCTAGTGTTCAGTTGGTTACTTCACATGATGTCTCCACAATTAAGTTGTAAATCCAGACTGGTCCTGTGAGGAGATTAATGTAGCTTCCACTTACTCCTCCACCATCTTGGATCCTTCTCGACAGTCCTATTCTTTACAAGGCGGTTCCCCTGATATTTCAAGTACCCAGCTGACACCATACATAGTTATTACACTATTATCCACTATTACCTTATGCTGTACTTTATGTCCTCATGACTGTGCTGTAAATACCAATTTGTATGTCTTTAAAAAAAATCCTCACTATAGGATATGTTCATTGATTTTTAGAGAGAGAGGAATGGAGTAGTGGGGTGGGGGGAGATAAAGAGAAAGAAAGATAGAAACATACCTGTGAGATAAAAACATTAATCAGTTGCCTCCTGCACATTCCTGAACCAGGAGTTGATCCCACAGCCTAGGTATGTGCCCTGATCAAAGATTGAATCTGCATACTTTTGGTTGATGGGACTTTACTCCAACTAACTAAGACACCTGGCCAGTGCTCAATTTTTATTTCTTAATCTTTTCACATTTTTTATCCATCCCGCCAAATCCCCTCCCATTGGGAAACCATGAAAATGTTTCTCTGTATCTATGAATCTGTTTATATTCTGTTT
This sequence comes from Furipterus horrens, assembly GCF_987537825.1. Classification (NCBI taxonomy): domain Eukaryota; kingdom Metazoa; phylum Chordata; class Mammalia; order Chiroptera; family Furipteridae; genus Furipterus; species Furipterus horrens. The sequence continues at coordinate 121,358,915 of NW_028327173.1, read as the reverse complement.
TTTCATTTATTTTGTTTTCCAAATTCCACATATAAGGGCAATCATCTGGTGGTTATCTTTCTTTGACTTATTTTACTCAGCATAATGCCTGGTAGGCCTATCCATGTTGTTGCAGATTTTATTTTTACCCATCCCCTCGTTTTTGTTTCTGTTTCTTTTTTTGTGGCTGAGTCATATTTCATTGTACCTATACACCCCTGCTTCTTTACCCATTCAGCTACTGATGGACACTTAGGTTGCTGCCATATCTTAACTACATAAATAATTCTGCAATGAATATTTGGAGCAAATATTTCTTTCTGATTTAGTGTTTTGGGTTTCTTCAGGTAAAAACCCAGAAATGGAATTGCTGGGCCGTTTGTCTCTTGTTATTGCCTTCAATTTAATGTCTAATTTGCCTAGTATAAGTATTATACCTTAGCTTTTTTTTTCATTTCCATTTGCAAGAAATGTATTTTTTCATCTTTTTATTTTCAGTCTGTGTGTGTGTGTTTTGATCTTAAGTGGGTCTTGTTTTGTTATCAATTCAGTCACTGTATGTCTTCTTATTGGAGAACTTAATTTCTTTGCTTTTAAAGTAATTACTGATAGATATGTATTTATTGCCACTGTATCAATTTGTATTTAAATTTTTTAAAATTTTATTTTAGAGAGAAGGGAAGGGAAGGAGAAAGAGATGGAGTGAAACATTGATGTGAGAGAGAAACATTCATTGGTTACCTTTCTCACACCCCCAACCAGAGACCTGACCTGCAACCCAGGCATGTGCCCTGACCAGGAATCAAACCAGTGACATTTTGCTTTGAGGGACGACACCCCCAACCAAATGAGCCACACCAGTCAGGGCAATCATTCTCATTTTTCATTTTTTCCCCTTCTTCTTAAAGGAGATTCTTTAATACTTCTTGTAATACTGGTTTGGTGGTGATGAACTTCTGTAGTTTTTTCTTGTCTGGGAAACTCTATATTTGTTCTTTGATTCTATATTATAGCTGTTTTGGGTAAAGTAATCTTGGTTGTAGGTCCCTACTTTTCATCATTTTAACTATTTTGTGCCAATCTTTTCAGACCTGAAAAGTTTCTGTTGAGAAATCAGCTGAGAGTCTTATGCAGTTCTCAACGATGCATGTTTTGCAGTTCAGTTTTAATTTTGATGTAGTCTTGGCAGGATGCCCATACTGGGTTTACCTACTCCACCATCTTGACTAGGAGCCTCTATTTTTAATATATTAAGGAACCTCCATACTGTTTTCCATAATGGATGTAGCAATCTTCATTCCCATCAACAGTTCAGAAGGGTTCCCTTTTTTCCCACATCCTTGCCAACACTTACCATTTGTTGATTTTTTTAACCATTGCCTTTCTGACAGGTATCAGATGATGTCTCATTGTGGTTTTAATTTTCATTTCTCTAATGATTAGTGACATTGAACATTTTTTCATATGTGTATTTACCATCTATATGTCCTCTTTGGAAAAGTGTCTATTCAGGTCCTCTGCCCACTTTTAAAAATTGGGTTATTTGATTTTTTTGTTGTTGAGTTGTGTGAATTCTCTATAATTTTTGGATATTAATTCCTTATTGGATGTATAATTTGTGAATATCTTTTTCCGTTGAGTAGGTTGTCTTCATTTTGTTGATGACTTTCTTTGCTGTACAAAAACTTTTTAGTTTGATGTAGTCCCATTCATTTATTTTTCTTTAGGTTCCCTTGCCCGAGGAGATATATAAGAAAAAGGTATTGCTAAGAGAAATGTCAAAGAGTTTACTGCCTAAGTTCTCTTCTGAGATTTTTATGTTTTTGGTCCTACATTTAAGTCTTTAATGCATTTTGAGTTTATTCTTGTATGGTGTAGAAAGATTGTCTAGTTTTATTTTTTGCATGTATATGTCCAGTTTTTCCAATGCTATTTATTACTCCATTGTATAGTCCTTCCTCTTTTGTCATAGATTAATTGATCATATAGGTATTGGTTTATTTATGGGCTCTCTATTCTGTTCCATTGATCTCTGTGTCTGTTTTTATGTCAGTACCATACTGTTTTGATTACTATCGTCTTGTAGTATAGTTTGATATCAGGTAGTGCAATTCCTCCAACTTTGTTCCTTATTCTTTTTCAAGATTGCTGTGATTACTGGGGGTTATTTGTGGTTTCATATGAATTTTAGAATTATTGATTCTAGTTCTGTGAAGAATGTCATTGCTATTCTAATAGGACATACTTGTCTTTTTCTTGACCTTAGGAAAAGTGCTTCTAGCTTTTCCACATTGAGTATGATGTTAATACTGCTACTACAGTGAGGGGATTCCTATTCTAGAAACAAGGAGAAAAGCGGTCCTTTACATTGCACCTGCTGAAAGCCAGGAATTGTAGTAGGTGTTTTAAGTGTATTATCACCTCTCAACTGAACAGCAGTTCTAGATGTTAAAGCTTAGCAAGCGTATAATTTCCCCATGTTCACAGGGTGCTAAGATTCATATTTGTATTACCTGACTTCAAAGTCCATGCTTGTCCTACTGTACTATGCTTCTAGGGGGTGTTCTAAAGGAAAATGCAGTATTTCCAGGTTAAGTCCATGGCTGGGAGGGAATCTATGATGAGCTGCCTGAGGACCAAGAAATGGAGAACTGTAGTCCAGGAACCCCCAAATGGGGAGCTTATTAAGTGTTTGTGATACTCTGGAGGGAAAAAAACCCCACAACAACACCTGGTGGACTAGCTGATGTGGATATGCCATTTATTGCTCACATTACAACGGAGTGAACTGATGGCAGTGGGTCAGTGCAAGAGAGACCACATGTCTTCCAGTCTGAGGCTCATTATAAGGGGTCATAAGCAAGGAGGCATGTGGCCTACATGTACTCTAAACTACATTATCTCAGTGTGTATGTGCAGAAAAAAAGGTCAAGAAACAGTCACAGGACCAGAAGTCACTTCCAGATGGAGATTAGGAGGGGTTACTAACAATCTATTCCCAAAACAATGCACATTCCCTCTGGCCAAAGGCCCCTTCCACCACTCATCATGGGTGGTGGAAGGGGCCATGTCTTGAGCTCCTCTACAAGGGTGGTAGAGGAGAATCAAGAGAATGATAAGGACTGGACAGAAGGATAAGTGTGGCAGGAGAAAGTGAGAATGCTATGAGGATGTTTTCCCTGTACTGTACCAGAACTTTTCCCAGAACAAGTCTCGATTGTAAGAACATTTTCCCCAGCATCTTTTAGCTTTATAATATGGTGAGAGTTCTTTTTTTGAAAGTATATTTTATTGACTATGTTGTTACAGTAGTCTCAATTTTTTTCCTTTGCTTCCCTCTGTCCAGTACCCCCCTTCCCTTCAGCAATCCTACCCCCTTAGTTCATGTCCATGGATCGTGCATATAAGTTCTTTGGCTTCACTCTTTCCTATATTATTCTTAACTTCCCCCTGTCTATTTTGTACGAATCCATTACACTTCTTAATCCCTGCATCATATCCCCATTTCTCCCCCTCCCCACTCCCAGCTGATAACCCTCCCAATGATTCCCATACCTATGTTTCTGTTCGTATTCTGGTTTTCTTAGTTGGATATTTTTTTTATTTTTTAGATTCAGTTTTTGATAGTTGTGAGTTTGTTGTCATTTTAGTGTTCATAATTTTTATCTTCTTTTTCTTAAATAAATCCCTTTGACATTTCATATAGTAATGGTTTGGTGATGATGAACTCCTTTAGCTTTACCTTATCTGGGAAGCACTTCATCTGCCCTTCCATTCAAAATGATAGCCTTGCTGGATAGAGTAGTCCTGGTTGCAGGTTGCCTTTCATCACATTAAATACTGCTTTCCAGTCCCTTCCTGCCTGCAAAGTGTCCTCTGAGAAATTAGCTGATAGTCCTATAGGCACCCCCCATGTAGGCAACTCTCTGCCTCTCTCTTGCTGCCCCCAGGACTCTCTCTTTATCTTTCACCTTTGGCATCTCAATCATGATGCGTCTTGGTGTGGTCCCCTCTGGGTCCAGCTCACCTGAGACCCTCCATGCTTCCCAGACCTGTATGTCCATCTCCTTCACAAAATTTGGAAACTTTTTCTCATTTCTTTCAATTCTTGCTCCCTTATTCTGCACTGGTTGATTGTTTTTTCTTCCTTATGTTCCAAATCATTGATTTGAACTCCGGTTTCCTTCCCTTCACCACTGGTTTTGTGTGGATTTTCCTTCGTTTCACTTAGCATAGCCTTCATTTCTTCTCTTATGCATTTGCCATACTCAAGCATATCTGTCAAGCCTGTGAGCATCTTTATCACCAGTGTTTTGAATTCTGTGTCTGTTAGGTTGTCTATCTCCTCATCTGTTAGGTTGGCTATCTCCTTGTCGCTTATTTCTCCCATTGGAACCTTGATCCATTCCCTCTTTTGGGCCATACTGTAGTGGCAAGAAAGACCCCCACTAGTTTCGCCTTTAACCTAGATTTTTGTTGAGCTCTCTTTTGCAACATTTCCGGCAGTTAATTGCACCTGGTTTTGTGTAGCGAATATGCTTTGGCCAGACGAACCCACATCCTGAAACATGCTGACTAGCTCTGGAGCCACGTGTCCAGGTTACAACAGACCAGCTCCCTGACCTCCTCCCCCTCTTCCCCTTTCCCCTCCAAACATTGAGTATAAAAAGCCTGCCTTAAGCCCCATACAGGGTTGGTACCATTTTGGAGACAGAGTTATTTGGGATCAGTGGCTGGCAATAAATCCTTTGCTTTCCTTATCCACTGTCTCCAAGTGGTTTATTCTCGCTGAATCTGCCATAACAATACTTTTCTGTCTCTCCATTCTGATAGGCTCCTGTTTGTTTGCCTCCATGTCTCAGGGAGAGCTATTGCTCCTGTTACATTGTAAGGGGCAGAGTCTTAGGGATTCATCAGTACAGGGCAACCTGTTTCACCACGTTGTGGCACTGTATGTGGGGGAGGGGTCTGAGAGGGAACAGTGCCCAGCACTCACCCCTTTTCCAGGCATCTCTCTCACTTCTGCACCAGACTGGTGACCCTCTAGCTGCTGCCTTGGCCATTGTTCCAAGAGTAGGTGGGCCTGCGGATGTTCTAGGACTGTGGGGGCCCTTTAAACAAGTGGACTCTGCTGAGAGACCAGCAGTTTCTGCTTCCACCCCAACCCCTCACTGGTCTGCACAGTCAGAAGCAATGAGGCTTGATTTTTCCCAGTGCTGGGACTGTGAGCTGCAAAGTCCGGTGAGGAGCTGGGAATGCTCTCCAGGTGTCCCTCCTGACTTTAAAATGTGTGACTGTGCTTTCTGCCGGCCTGCTGCTGCCACTGCTGCCACCACACCACATCCTCTCAACCTCGGCTCCACCCCTCCTACCTTTCTGGGTGAGTATTTCTTCTTTATATCTTTGTTTGCTGGACTTCCATGCAGTTTAATTTTCTGGAACTTCTGGTTGTTTCTAGTTTTGAGGTAGTTGTATTCCTTCTTAGTTGTGGAGGGAGACCCAGAGTGTCTGTCTATGCCTCCTCCATCTTGGCCGGAAGTATACCTGGTGAGAGTTCTTATATATCATTACATATTTTATTTTTGAGGAGATACTCAAACGATTATCATCAGTGAGAGAATATCTTGGGACATAATAAATAGTTTTTAAAGTTGCACTTTTCCCTTTTGGAGTCACTGCTCCATCTTGCACTGACATTCTTCACTCCAACTTTCCAAAAAATTTACCAGCTTTGGTGAGCATATACCATGCAGAATGTATTCTCAACTTTGCCAAAGCACATTGATCTCCTTTCTCTAGAGAGTTCTATTTAGTCTTGGCCTTTCCATTTCTTGACCTTCCATCAAAATTTTCCAGTCAGATAATTCATTTCTAAAGAAATACATACTAATATTCTATTTCTGTTAAGTTAAATGTTTATTCAATGCATATAAAATAGATGTACTTGGCCAGGGTCTACTGGATAAAATATCTTCAAGTTTAATTGAAATAATTTCTGACCCATTGGAGTCATAGTATTTTATTTTGAAACTTTTTATTGTATTTTTTCCCCATTACCATTTAACTCCCTTATACCACCTTTCCACCTGCAATCACCACCCTGTTGTCCATGTCCATGAGTCCTTTCCCTTTTACTCAATCCCTCCAACCCCTAACAGCACCTCCCCCCCACCATAGCTGTCATCCAGTCTCTGGGTCAATCTCTATTTTGCTTATTACTTCAGTTTTTTCACTAGATTTTACATATGAGTGAAATCATATGGTATTTGTCTTTCTTTGGCTTATTTAACCTAGCACAATGTTCTCCAGGTTTATCTGTATTGTCACAATAGGTACAATTTTCTTTTTTTTTTATGGTTGAGTAGTATTTCATTGTGGAAATATCTCATAGTTGTTTTATCCACTCATCTACTGATGGATATGTGGGCTACTTCCATATCTTGGCCATTGCAAATAATGCTGTAATGAACATAAGGGTGCTTATGTTCTTTCAATTTAGTGTTTTGGGTTCCTCTGGATATAGTCCTAGAAGTGTGCTTTCTGGATAAAAAGGAAGAATCATTTTTAACTTTTTGAGCTATATCTATACTGCTATCTACAGTGGCTACACCAATGTACATTCTCACCAACAGAGCAAAAGGGTTCCCCTTTCTCCACATCCTCTCCAGCACTTGTTTATTGTTTTATTGATGATGGCCATTCTAACTGAGATGATAGCTCATTGTGATTCTAATTTGTATTTCCCTGATGATTAGTGATGTTGAGCATGTTTTCATATGTCTATTGACCACCTGTATGTCCTCTTTGGAGAGGTGTCTATTCAGGTCCCTTCCCCATTTTTTTATTGGTTTATTTATTTATTTATTTATTTATTTTTGCATTGAGTTTTGTAAGTTCTTTATAAATTTTGGATATTAACCCCTTGTCAGATATGTCATTGGCAAATAAGTTCTCCCACTTAGTGGGTTATTTCTCATTTTGTTGATAGTTTCCTTTACTTTGCAAAATCTTTTTAGTTTGATGAAGTCCCACTGTTTATTTTTTTCTTTTGTTTTCCTTGCCTAAGAGGATATATCAGAAAAAAAATATTGCCACAACCAATGTCTGAAATTTTGGTGCCTATGTTTTCTTCTATGATTTTGGGTCTAACATTTAAGTCTTTAATCCATTTTGAATTTATCCTTTTGTGTGGTGTAAGAAGGTGGTCTAGTTTCATTTTTCTGCACATATCTGTCCAATTTTCTCAACATCATTTGTTGAATAACTATTTTTAGCCCATTGTTTTGCTTGATTTCTCTGTTGAATTTTAATTGACTATAAATTTGTGGGTTTATTTCTGGGCTCTGTTTTCTGTTCCATTGATCTATGTGCCTGTTTTTATGCCAGGACGATGCTGGTTTGTTTACTATGGCCTTATACTATATTTTGATATTAGGTTGTGTAATTTATCCAACTTTGTTCTTTCTCAGGACAGCTGTTGCTCTGTAGGGCCTTTTTGGTTCCATATAAATTTTGAAGTATTTGTTCTAGTCTAGTGAAATACATCATTGGTATCTAGATAGGAATTGCATTGAATATAAAAATTGCTTAGGGGAGCATGGTCATTTTAATTATGTTCATTCTTTCTATACATGAACATGGTATGTGCTTCCACTTACTTGTATATTCTTCATTTTATTTCTTCAGTGTCTTATAATATTCCAAGTACAGGCCTATTACATCCTTGGTTAGATTTATTCCTAGGTATTTTATTCTTTTTTAAGTAATCGTGAATGGAATTGTTTTCTTAATTTCCCTTTCTGATAGTTCTTTATTGGCACATAAAATACAACTGATTTACGTATATTAATTTTGTATCCTGCTATCTGATGAATTCATTTATCAGTTCTAGTAGTTTCTTGGTGGAATCTTAAGGGTTCTCTTTGTACAGTTTTAAGTCATCTGCAAATAAAGACAGTATCACTACTTTTTATTTTTCAATTTAGATGCTTTTTATTTCTTCTTCTTGTCTGATTGCTATGGCTAGGACTTCCAGTAGTATGTAGAATAGGAGAACTGAAAGCAGACATCTTTGTCTTTTCTTGATCTTAAATGGAAAGCTTGTAGTTTTTGCTGGCAGTTGGTTTATCATATATGCCTTTATTATATTTAGGTATGTTCCCTCTATTCTCACCTTGCTGAGAGTTTTTATCATAAATGGGTACTGGATTTTATCAAATGATTTTTCTGCATCTATTGAATATGATCACATGATTTTTATCCTTCATTTTGTTTTTGTGGTCTATCACATTTATTGATTCGTGCATGTTGTACCAATCTTATATTCCCAAAATAAATCCCACTTTATCATGTTGTGTATATTTTTGATGTATTTATATATTTGGTTTGCTAACTTTTGTTGAGTATTTTAGTATCTATCTTCATCAGGAAAAGTGATCTATATATTTCTTTCTTTGTAATATTTTTATCTGGTTTTGAAATTATAATAATGCTGGCCTCATAAAATGAGCTCAGCAGCCTGCCTTCCTCTTGACTTTTTTGAAATACTTTGAGAAGGAGAGGTGTTAGTTCCTCTTGGAGTGTTTGGTAAAATTCACATGTGAAGCCATCCAGTCCAGGGCTTTTGTTTTTTGGGAGGTTTATTTTAATTTTAATTTTTATCATTGCTTGAATTTCACTAGTTGTAATCTGTTTATTCAGATTCTGTGATTCTTCCTGATTTAGTTTTGGAAGATTGTATTTTATTTATTTGGGTCCTCTCTCTTTTTTTCTTGATGAGTCTGGTTTAAATGTTGTCAATCTTGTTTATCTTTTCAAAGAACCAGCACTTGGATTTATTGATATTTTGTATCTTTTTTAGACTTAATTTTCTTAGTTTCTGCTCTCATTTTTATTATTTGTTTCTTTTACTCACTTTGGGCTTTATCATTTAAAAAAATTTCTTCTAGTGTAATGTTAAATGGTTATTTGAGCTCTCTCTCTCATTCTCTCTCTTTTGAGATAAGCCTGTATTGCTATAAATTTCCCTTAGGACTGTTTTCCCACTGTCCCACAGTTTTGGGGTTGTGATGTTCTCATTTTCATTTGTTTCAAGGTATCCTGATTTCTTCTTTGTTCTTGTTATTGATCCATTAATTGTTTAATAACATGTTTTTTAGCTCTCATGTCTTTGTGTATTTTTCAGTTTCTTCTTGTGATTGATTTTTCATTTCATAGCACTGTGGTCAGATAAGATGCTTGATATGATTTCAATCTTCTTAAATTTATTGAGACTTGTTTTGTATCCTAACATGTGATTCATCCTAGAAAACATTCCATGTTCACTTGAATTTGTGCATATTCTGCTGCTTTAGGGTGAAATACTCTCAAAATACCATTAAATACATTTGATATAGTGTGTCATTTAAGGTCACTTTCTCCTTGTTGATTTTCCGTCTGGAAGAAGAATGCATTGAAGTCAGTGTGGTGTTAAGATCCCCCACTATGACTATATTTTTGTTGATCTCTCCCTTTAGGTCCATCAAGATTTGCTTTACATATTTAGATGAACCTATGTCGGGCACATAAATGTTTACTAGGGTTCTATTCTCTTGTTAGATTTTCCCCTTTATCATTATGTATTGTCCTTCTTCAACTCTTAAAGTCTATTTTGTCAGATATTTGTATTGCTACCCTAGCTTTATTTCCCTTTCCATTTTACTGAATATATGTTTTCCATCCCTTTACTTTTAGTCTGTGTGTATCTCTTAATCTTAGGTGGGTTTCTTGGAGACTATATATATATATATACATATTGTTTTTTATTCATTCAACTACCCTATGTCTTTTGTTTGCAGCATTTAAAATATTTATACTTATGGTGATTATTGATATATATATATATATATATATATATATATATATATATATATATTTGTTGCCACTTTATTTTTAAACTACTTTTCTTTTATTATTTCTTCTTTTTCTTCCTCTTCTTCTTCCTCTTTCTCTTCCTCTTCTTCTTCTTCTTCTTCTTCTTCTTCTTTTTCTTCTTCTTCTTCTTCTTCTTCTTCTTCTTCTCCTTCTCCTTCTTCCTCTCCTCTTCCCCTTCTCCTCCTCCTCTCATCCTCCTCTCATCTTCCTCCTCCTCCTCCTCCTTCTCTTCCTCCTCCTCCTAGCAAACCCTTTCACATTTGTTGCAATACTGGTTTGGTGTTAACAAACTCCTTTAGCTTTTCCTTGTCTGGGAAGCTCTTTTTTTCTCCTTCAATTTTAAATGATAGACTTCTTGGTTAAGTAGACTTGGTCCTAGATCCTAGCTTTTCATCACCTTGAATATTTCATGTCACTCCCTTCCTGCCTCAAATGTTTCTGTTGAGAAATCAGATGACAGTCTAATTGGAGCTCCCTTGTATATAACTACTTGCTTCCATCTTGTGACTTTTAGAATTCTATCCTTGACTTTAAGTCTTGCCATTTTAATTATGATGTGTCTAGGAGTAGTCCTCTTTGGGTCCAACTTGTTTAGGACTCAGCTTCCTGGACTTGTGTGTCTTTTTTCTTCACCAGATTAGGGAAGTTTTCATAATTATTTCTTCTAATCCTTCTGGTAGTCCCATGATTGGATGCATTATGCTTAATGTTGTTCCAAATGTTTTTCAAACTCTCCTCATTTTTAAAAATTATTTTTTCTTTTTGTTGCTCCTCTTGGATTTTTTTCTCCTTTGTCTTCCAAATCGCTGATTCGACCCTCTGCTTTATCTAATCTACTCTTTATTCCTTCCAATGTATTATTTACTTCAGATATTGCATTCCTTATTTCTGACTGGTCTTTTTTTATGGCTTCTATGTCTTTTTTCATGCTGTTGAGTATCCTTACAATTATTTCTCTAAATTCTATGTTAGATAAATTGCCTCCATTCCATTTAATTCTTCTGGACTATTCTCTTGTTTTTCATTTGGGGCCTATTTCTTTGTCTTTCCCTTTTGGCTGATTCTTTGTATTTTATTCTATGTATTAGGTAGATCTGTAAAAACTCTGGTGTAGTCCTATGTCAGACACTGCCTGTGATTGGCCCTGGGCAACCTACTTGAAGCTGTCATCAATCTATAGGTTGTGGCTACCTCTGCTTCACCTGACTGTTTGCAGAAAGAACTAGGCTGTACACTAAGGCTGACTTTTACTGGCCCTGGGACCTGGGGAGGGTCAGTTAAAGTCTTAGATCTCTCAGAGATCTGCCTTTGCTGTTAGACTTAATCACTGAGGTATCTTCCAGCTGTATTCAGCAGCCTCTCTTTAGCTCCACAGGGTGGGGTGAGAGGGGTTCCTGTGAGTGGGGCTATTGCTTCTTTTTAGGCTGATGGCACTTGGAGAGGAGTGCTCTGACTCAGATAGATGACTTCTGAAGTATGGGGAATGACTGAGCACAGGCATCCTGGTGACAGTTCTTTCAGTTTTCTGCCCAGAGCTACCAACCTCAGACTCTCCTCATGCATTTCTAGTGCACTCTGCCCTCCCTCTGCTGGAGCCCAGAGTAAGTGGCTACAAACAAAGTTTTGTGTTTTGGCCCTTTATGAGGCTCTCTGTGTATCAAACCATCTCTCCTTAGAAGACAGAAACCCCAGAACTTGGATATAACTTGGGTTTCTTTTCCAGTTCTTGCAGTCTAAGCTGGGGAGCCCAGCTTGGGGTTTAGATCCCACACTTCTCAGGCACAACCCCCTGGCTGCTGAAATATCCCTCCAGAACTTCAGCTGTTGCCTATGGGAGCCCAGCCTGCCCTCTCATGCCTCCGCTGGGGTTATAGCATTTTAAAACTATAAACAAACTTAAAAGAGTGACTGATTCAATTCCATCATTTTTAAAGTTGCAAAATGATGCCAAGGGAAATCCCTAGTATTTAGTTATTAAATTACTTTCAAGATAGTAGGATGGCAATTATTGCTTCATAAATGAAGAAAAAGAGGTACAGAAAGAAATGATTTGATGGATGCTGCACAGAGAAACCCAATTGAAATAGGTTTTCTTTCACCTACTTTCCTTCTGATTTTAAAAGTAGTGTTTGTGATATCCAAAGTTTTTTTACACGCAGATAATTTTCAGCTTCAGGCACCCTTCATTTGGCTTATAAATTTTGTCTTTGTCTTTTCATATCCTATTAAATTTATATTTCATAATTGTCTGAACCTTGGAAGTAATAGCTGCTGAGCTAGAGGATGAGTAGAGTTAAGAAAAACTTACCCGTATTTTTTACTTGCTTTTATTTTAGAAATATTTTACTCTTCTCTTTTTAAAGCAATATACTGGAAATAATGTGACTTGACTAATATAAAAAAATTAAGGAGCAGCCACTGTCAGTGTCACATTGGTAATTTTTATAAATAAAGACATCTTTCTAATCAGGAACTCAACAGACTATCTGGATATTATGTTTCTTAAGCAAAAATAAATACTAAATACTGTAAATCAATCATTTCAAAATTGGCCATAGTACTAAAGTATGCTACTCATAATATTTACTCTTCATTTCTTAACAAGATGAAATTTTTATACATATTTGCTCTGTGTTTCTCTGTTGAATAAGTATCTTGAGATCTAAAATGTGTCAGTGATCAATTAATTCATAATTGCCAAGTGAAGAAATTTATGTGAATTTATATGAATAGTAATATAAAAGATTGTAAATTCACCATTTATTCATAAGAACAGATTCTTTTTATTATGAAAGCAATTGGTGAGGTTAAATGACTTCAGTTGATCTGACTGACTATATTTTCTTCTAGTCAGTTCCTAATGATATCTTTCCCCAGTTGCTGTAGAGGGATATTTTATATTTTGGCTTAATGTATTACTCAATACTTTCTTATAAAATTCCAGGCTAGAGATATTTATAAATATATGACATAGAAATTGTACTTCTGTCCTATGAGTTTATTATATTTGTGGGTCTCAAGTTAAAGATTTTCTACTTTATTGTGTTTATTTTTTAAAAATAAAAACAGTATTTATGGAACATTTACTATTTTCCAGGTATTGTGACTGAAGTTCTGCATGTATTGTCTATTTAATTTTCACACAAACAAATAAGGTAGATACAATCATGATTCCTATTATAAAGATGAAGAAATGGATTTGGCAGGATAAGGTAATTTGCCTGCAGTTCATAGTTATCAAGGAGGAGCTGAAACAAATGCAGGTTTGCCTGACTTCAAAGCCTGTGCTTTCCTTTCATTGTGCTATACTAGTTGATGAATAAGGAAAATGATAAAGAACCTAGGTGAAGACTAATACATTAAAGCTGGGCAGAGAGGGAAACTGAAGTAGCATCTAATTCTTATATCACCAATGAAAGCAGCATTTTTGCTCTGTTGCAAATATTCTTACTAGAGGAAGACTGGATGATTATGTGGTAGGCTGGAAGTAAAATGGAAGATTTCCTCTTATCACTGACATCCAATCATTGTCAAATTCTGATTCTTTTTTTCCAAAACTTTCTGAAATCCTTATTTTTCTTTAATCCTCACTCCCACAGACTTAGTTTAAAAGTCCCTCTTTAGAGGTCTCATCTAGTATTCTCTTACTAATCTCTCTATCTACTTTCCCTATCCATTCTATAATATTTCCTCAGTATTAATACTTAGATATAACTTTTCACCAAGGAGCTTATAGACTTGTATGAGAGACAGCATATAAATAAGCAACTACAAAACGATATGGGAATATAGGTCAGAATTTTGGGGAAAGAGACTAGGTAAAAGGTGACATTTAATGAAAGTGCTTTTTAGTAATATTGGAAATAAAAATATAATATTCTGTTGATAATTTTATTACCCCTAATAGATATTGAGCTATATTATTCCTTTGTGTCAAGCACTGTTTTAAATTTCATTGCATTCACTATCTTATTTAATCTTCATAACCATAGTCTGTAGTAGGATCTATTATCATCTCTACTTTATACACAAGGAAACTAAATATTAGAGTGCCCAAGCTTACATAGCTACTAAGAGTGGAACTAGGGATCCAAGACAGTCTGAATTTTTCTAATTTTATGTAGAAGAATAGAAATATTGAGTTTGTATAAGCATTGCATTTAAGGAGTAGTGTTCAGAGATATGCAGGTCTCAGGTTCAGGAGTCGTAGAGCTGGAAGTCATCAGCCTATAGAACTTTCTTGAAGCTAAGAATGTTTATGAAAATTCCCCAGGAGAGTGAGGGTTAAAAATGAAGAGATCCTAAGAGAGAACCTAGGGGTGGAAATAGAGGTAGAGGAGTCACTAAAGATGTCAGGGGACTACCAGAGAAGTCCATTATTTGAAAGCAGATATAGCTTGACTGGTTTGGCATATAGGAGTTAAAAGACATCATTGATTGTCTTAAAGACCCTGACCTAGCTCTCTATTTTCCCAAAGAAGCTTCTCAGTTTGAGTCTACATCAAAGCTACTGGCTTGGTGCCCTCTGTGACTCAATTTTTCTACATCTAGAGCAGAGATCCGAAAACCTTTTCTGTAAGGGGCAGATAGTAAATATTTTTGGCTTTGTAGACAATATAAACTCTTTTTTTTAACTACTCAATTTTGCCATCTGTTGTAGTGCAAAGGCAGCCATAGACAATATTTAAACAAATGAATATGGCTTTCTTCCAGGAAAGTCTTATTTATAGAAACAAAAGATGGGTTGAATTTGGCTAATGGGCTGTGGTTTGTTGACTCTTGATATAAAACCACTGCTCTTGGTTTGGTGTCCTTTCAAAAACACTTTTTTAGCTCTGGTCCTTTCTTAATTAAACATTTAGCTCTACATAGCTGAATGTTCTTGTACATCTTCCTTATTCTTATACCCTTCCTCCTTCTACAATGTCTGTTACATTCCCTAGTAAAATTTTCTTGGCAAGAAAACTTCTTAATAGTTATTGTAAGAGTAGCTCCATGAGAAGGCTAAGATGGAAGCTGGTAGTTAACTGAACTGTGTCAATGTGAAATTCATGGTGTCTTGGTGATCTACACTGTTACTAGTTTCTTAAATGCTCCTTCCCCCCCAAAAGATAAAAATAATTTATTACAAAGTGAGCTTGGTCTGTAGTTTAGACTGTGGTGGAGTTGTACTTAGTAATATGACAAACTAGGTTTTTTAAAAAACAATTTTATTTATTTACTTTTAGAGAGAAGGGAAGGGAGAGAGAAAGGAGAGAGAAACATTGATGTGCAAGAGATACTTCAATAGGTTGCCTCTCACATGCCCTCAACAGCGGGCTGTTCACAACTGAGGTACATGTCCTGACTGGAAATCAAACCAGTGACTCTCTGCCAGGCTGGTGCTTAATCCACTGAGCCACACCAGCCAGGGTCAAACTAGGTTTTATTTGCAAAGCAAGGAGTGATTTTGATTCTAATGCAGCAAAATTGTTTGTTGTATTTTGGTTCTTTGAGAGTTTGATAATTCTGTGAAATTAAGAAGGGTGCCTAACATTTCTTGGATAGAATCCTCTTGGAAGGATACACATAGTAATTGTGAGATTATCCTGGGAATCGAGGAAATTCAGCTTACCACTAAACATTTTAAGTAGAAAATGAAAGCATCCATTGCATCTCAGTAGGACTGGAATTTGGAAAATAAGTACTAAAACACTTTGCTTCTGGGTAAAGCAAGATTTAGAAAATATTGGGAATATGCTAAAGCATCATTTTCTTTCACAGTCCTTATCTTTAGGGTTCTTGCTATTGCTTATGAAAAACATTCAAATTTTTTAAAATTGAAAAATTTTTATTTATATATATTGATATTTGCACCAAAAGGCTGATAGAGTAAGTCTGACTTTCCAATCTTTCTAATCTTAATTGAGTTGTTTATACAGCACTTCAAACCTATTAGTTAAGCATACACTCTGTGATGTGTGAGTCGAGGAGTGAAATACAGTGATTTTTGTGTCAACACCCATTTGTGATAAGAAACCAATGTATGAACAACAGAGCCAGGAGCACTGAAATCTTTTGACGGTTCACAGTGGTTGCTAAGGCAGGTGGAGTAGACTCGTGCTGCTTCACGTCCCCTTTAAGAAAGGGCTTGCTGCCCAGCTGTGGGAATGGAGTCAGCAAACAGCCTGAAATTGTCAGCTCCTTTAGGGTCAGCCTTATCTGAGATCATGCCCTACCGAAACAGCTCACCACTTGTGGGGAACCGCTCCTTGTGGTTTTGGGAATTGCAGCCCAAGTTGTGAGCCAGGCTCCCCGGGGGGCCTCTGCGTCTCAACAGCACACTGGAAGGCGGAGGCAGACAAGACCAAAGGCCACTCAGAGGGTTTCCATGGGAATTGGATTTAAAGAATGCTTATTACGCTTTAGAGCTTGCTCTGCATTTCTTATCTCTTAGGTAACTATAAACAATCTCTAGCAAGGAATGTATGAAACCTTGCACCCAATGCCAGTGAGGCGTCAAGGTCTTTAATAGACCCTGATACAGACTGGTCACTGTGCCCTCTATATTGATATCTGTAATCAGTAACTGTCAACTGTAATCCAGGAGCCTAAAAGCTACTAATGATTTATGCATTTTGACCTTGTATCTCCCATGTGTACCCTTCTCAATAAAAAGCATGAGGAATGGAGGTCTTGCACTTTCTCCACTAGAGGGAACAGCCACCTCCTCCCCCCACCCCCTGACAAAATACAGTGTCCTGGAAAAGTTTGTTCCGCTGTGGTCGTGAAACCTCTGCTGGACAGAGAAGTTTCCCACTGAGCCGGGGTGTTGGAGGTGGCTCATTGAAGGTGGCTCAGCCTCAACCACTGAAGATTGCATGAGAGAGAGGGTGGTGATAAAGATCAGATCATTGTAGGCCATGGGGAGACTGTATTAGACAATACTTGCTCCAAAGCTCTCTGCCAGCTTTGTGGGGCCTGCATTGCAATTTCAGTTCTCCTTCCGCCCAGTCTTGCTTTTGCTCCTTCCCTTCTCATGGCTTATGCTTCACAAATATGTCATATTCAAAACTCCATCTCAGCATCTGCATCCAGAGAACATGGCCTGCAGTAGCAGATCAATTGATCAGCAATCTTCTCTGGCTTCCCCATGGAAGGGATGGAATTATCAGGAGGATGTGTGCATTTGTAGTGTGTGGTCCGTAGTTGTGATGGGTTATCCTGAATCATCCATAGTCTCTCAGTGGGTCCTCTGAGAGTTATGACTTATGATTTGAGGAATAAAACAAAGGTGGGTAATCTAGAAGCACTTTCTTCTGAACAAACAACAGAAACTACTAGAAATCAGAATGGTTTGCTATCTTTGTCAAAGAGAAAATTATTTAAAGTCCCCCGGGACATGGCATCTTTGTGGAAAATGGATTTTTCATTTTTCTGAGGGCTCCTTTCTGTCTACCCTCTTTCCTTTCTCTAACTTTTTCCTGTACAGTTAGTCTTGCCATGGCCTCTGTGGACCAGTTTTCAGGCCTGCCCAAGCTCCTGTGGCACAGACAGGGTGTACAGTGTAGTACAGGAAAGAAGAAGCCAGCATTGGTCTAAATGCCAGGAGCACTCACCCAGTGTGGTCGCAGCTACAGGCTCCAAGGAGTTTCCTGGATAGAGTTCAGTCTGGCTCCTGTCGATATGTAGAAGATGACTGATGTTTTCTCAGGATCTGTGTGCCCTAGGTCCTTCGCACATGCCATCTCATTTAAGTTTCAAACAAGTGTATCTGGTAGGTATTTTAGAATTGAGAAAACTGAAGTCCAGGGAGATCTATGGTAATATTTGTGATGTTTGTGTGGACAGAGGTGGTGGTAAAGAGTGAGTGCAATAAATATCCATTCTCCCTTCTTTCTTAGTAAGAGAACCCCAAGTTTTAGCTGGCCTTGTTGTGGCTTCAAATATAACTACTTATCTCTGTTTCCAGTGCACCTAGGCATAGCCATGTGACCAAGTTCTTACCAGTAAGACGTAGGTGAAAGTATTGTGTGGGTCTGCCTGGAAGTCTCTTCAAAAGAGAGGCAATGAGGTTTTCTTTCTTGCTCCTTCTGTTCTACTGTCTGGAATGTGGATGTGTTGGCTGGATCGCCAACAGCCACCTGGACCATGATTTTAGAATGAAAATTGTGTACCAGAATGGAGAGAAAGATGAGAGCTTGAGTGTGAAATGTTGCTGTGGCCCATTATTTCTGCCCTGGGTTATCTACCTCAGATTTCTTATGTGGAAGAGATAGAAATACTTTTTCTCTCCCAAGAATTTGAGCCATTCTCTTATTTTTTCAGTTATATGTAGCTGAGGCTAGTCCTAACTGATATGAATGCTAACCTCCTTTGACAGGGAAAGTCATGTCCTACTTGAAATAGGAGCTTAAAATGGATCTCAGTTACACATGCATATGAATACAATGTAGCTATTTTTTGAAAAACACCATTAAACACCCCATGTCCTATATAGCAGCAGTACTTAGGAAGTAGTTCCGGGCCTTTCTGTTTAACCACTTAATTTCCAGTGCTGTGTGGCACACAGAAACATGCCCTTAGCTGATGTTCCTTTGACTGGCAGGTATTAAACTCATAACATTCACAGTTGCTGCCAGGGATGCAAATCTTTAGTTTCTAGTTCCTACATCCTCTAGTTCCCTGCATCTTCATCAAAAATGGCAGCTTCCGCCCAATTGTATTTTAAAAGAAAAGTTACCCTTCTTTTGCACATCTTTGAGGAATAATGAGAGACATTCTCTGACCGAGAGGAAGATTTTAACTCAGCTGGGGTGAGTGACTTAGTCTCTAACCTGTGGCATTTTTGTTCTAAGGGTACCTCACAACCAAAATGAACAAGGCAGTAGAGCAAATAGAGTCAAGGAATCATTGGAATGAATGTTTGCATCTGACTCTTTGATGACAATAAGCACTGTGGCCTAGCTGGGGAATGCTGTATCTTCACAACTGGCAGACCAAGCAGCCTGCAGCAATCAGCAGAGGGCGGCTTATTTTGAGCAAAAACATCCATCAGACTGTGATGAGAAGAGCAGAGCTGCAATCAGCCATAGGTTCTTCGAAAAGCTGTTGATGAAAAATGGATTTTACGTGTATCAAGTAGAGGAAAAACTGCTGTTCTTTTTTTTTTAGCCCCATTTGCATGCACAGTCAACACTAGAAATATTTTTGAACAGGAAAAAGAGTGACACAATTGTCCTCTCATGAGTGGGAGTCTTTGTTCTCATCATAAAATGGTACAACCAGTCTGTGGCAGGAATGTATTAGGTTTTAAAAAGGGAAGATAATAAGCAATTTCAAAGAAAGATCTAACATTCACTCAAATGTCTTATGCACATGTATTATTTTCACTGGTATTACGATGGAAGAATTCTATTGAGGTAATCAATAGAATGGAGATTTTTGATAAGATTTTGAGTTCTATCTATAGTAGCTCTATTCACAAGACTAAAAAATTAGGACTACTTAGCTCTGTGAATCTTTCCATTGAATGATATATCGTGAGAGTTCTGTAGGTTCAAAGTTTGTGATTTGAATAGAAAGAAATGCTGTTCAAGTAAGAATCTGCAGCTTTCTTCTTTAGATAGTATTTCCTGCTGTGATTATGAAATTTTAGTTTTGATATGAACTAAATTATTTGAAAGTTTTTCCTAAAGTGGAAAAAAAAGACGCTAAAGAATACAAGTGATCTTTGTTTTTAAGCATTGAATTTCTCTCTTCTTAAGGTCCATTAAACTATAAGGAGGCATTTAAAACTGGAACCTGACCTTGGGGCATACAAGCTGTTCTGTTTGGTTTTGTCATGGGAGAAAAGCAAGATAATATAGAATTTGGGTTTATAGCATCCAAAATCTCTATTCAAAAGCATGTGCTTTCTCTCCTATCTTCCATCTCTCGTATGGTAGTTATTGGATTAGGTCTTGGCTTTTGTATTTGCTCAATTTCTTCTATTTAAGTCCATGAGGATGGATTGTTTTTCTTTATGGGTTTGCTGAAAAGTGAAATAAGCTATCCTAATGTCCTAGCTCTTCAAACAAGAGGAAAGTTAACACTTTGACCTAAAAGGACACTAATTACAAAAAGAATAATATGCACATCAAACAACAATAAGACCCCAGCTGCCTCAGGCATGATAGATTGTCAATTTCTTCTTTTTTTTGCTGTGTACAATTATTGAGGATCTAACATGTGGACTCTGGAGCTCATGGAAAAGGCTGTGCAGAGGTTGCTGTTCTGAAGCTGAGGTTACTTTTCTGTTTTTGTTTTTGTTTTGTCTATTCTCCCTAGGTTTTATTTCATCTTATATAGAATCAGAAGGATACCATCCAAAATGCCCTTGGCTACTCACTCATTGCCTGACCCAAGTGTTTTACCCAAGTGCTCCTCTAATTTGTAGCAGCCAAGGAAGGAGTGCTGTTGTCAGCTATTAGCTAAATTGTGAGCAGCTTCAGAGGCAGTCTGGGAATAGCTGCTGATATATCATTCAAAGAGCAAGAGTGTCTAGAAAAAATATATCCTGCTGTTTCTTACTTTTTATATTGAATTATCTCCCCAATATTTCCTTAGGCTGAACACCAGCACTGTTTCCCTGGTTACAAAAACCAACCTGAGGAATCAGTAGGCATGGTCGATATGCCAACATGAGCAATTAAAATGGTGAATGCCAGACCATAATGTATGGACAGATGCTTATGCTAAGCATTAAAAGTCTGTCATGCCACAGGGAGACACTGGTGATCTTAGTCTTCTCTTCAGTTCCCTGAGTTCCTTGTGAGGGTTGAATGGGAAGTTGTAGAGCATTTCCCCTTTAGTGATAGGGGCCCTGTATCTTTCAATCCTTTGGGGATGGCAAGCCTATACGGCTTCTGGTCCCTCATGTCTTCTTTTAGTTCTCTAGATGGCATATTACTTATAGCATGAGAAAAGAAAGCCTACAATTCAAACGGAAAGAATTCTAGAAGACTCATTTCACTGCCCACTGTATTCTCAGGTGTAGAGTGGATGATAATAGCAGTGAAACCTCAGACTGTTCATTTGCATGAGACAGCTCTTGTGCACTTGCATGTGACTAATTTTTAAAACTAAATCTCCTGTTATTTGCATTTATGTGGTACCTTTCTTCTAAAGCTCTTAAAGCAATTTCAGCATCACAATACTTGTGTGAATTGGATAAGAAGAAACACACTTCATTTTGAGGTTAAGATGAAAGACACAAATTGTCAATGGTTCTCTTCAACAGAGCCAAGCAGAGCACGTGGGCACACAGTTTTCCCCACACTGATTTTCCTGGAAGCCTCAAAGACGGTTATTGAGGAAGGGGTTCTAATCCTAGGGTCCACAGACAGGCTTCAGGACTTCCGTGAATTCCCTGAGAGAGTGTATAAAATGTATTTGTGTGCATTTTCCTAGGATGAGGATTCCCAGTACCTGCCAGATTCTTGCAGGGCTTCAGGGCCGTTGCCTGGTGCAGTGCTCCTCAAACCTTTGGTACATTTGAATCAACTGGGATGTTTGTCAAAAACTTGTGGCCACATATCCAGAAGTTCCAAATTTGAGGTGGGTCTTTGGGAACTGATTCTGTTTCTGATGAACCAAATGACACACTTAGAGAAACATGGCCAAGCCCCTTGAGGAGAGATAAAGAAATTGGAATCTTTGGAAATTGCTTCCATTTGTGGTAGATGCAGAAGCTGTAATAGTAGCATAGAAGGCATATAACTTTGTCATGTGTCTTAAAACCAGAATTATATCTTGAAGGAAGTTTGGCTATAGGTATTTGAGAGTGAATGATTTAAAATATAAAACAAAACATTTTATATGAGAATGATTTAATGGAGGCAGAACAATAGTCTTAGTAGACACAACATTAGTTTTAGATTTTTCTTATTTATTCTATATGGCCCTTAAGTCAGAAAAATAGGAGCTGCTAGCAGGAAACAAATCCTCAGTGAAGTTATTAAATATTAGGCAGCTGAAAATTAAAGTCTTGTCATTAATTAAAATATACAGAGCAACATAAGGTAAAGAAGTTCATTTCATTGCATTGCTGGGTGACATGAGTTAGCTGAACAATGGTCTGTCCTAAAGCAGCAAAGTATTTTGGGATCTTCCATCTTTATAAACCCATGAGAGTATAGCATAAGTAGAGGGATTTTATTCAGCTGAAGGGGAGCACTTTATTTCCTTCCCCCAAAGACAATGTGTTTGACAAGAAGTTCTATGGAACTATTATTCTAAACTAGTCAGACCTGAATAGGGAGACCTCTCAGAATCAGTGTAAACTGATGGGTCGACCTGCTGGAAGAATAGTTTATCCAATCCCTCCCACTCCCATCCGAACCTCACACTTTCCTTCAGGATCTACTCATGCCAAGGCCTGACAAAGTCTTCTTGTTACACTGTTATCATCCATGCTACCAAATACACTTTGATGTGTGTAGCACCACACTTAAGGAAAATTGCTTTTATTTAAAGCTATAATAATGTTAGCTCTATGCCTTCTTTGCTTGTTACTTTGTCATTTAGTTTGGTTGTAAGAATATGATGCAGTGGTGAGTCAATTGCTCTGAAACCTCACTGCAATCTGTAAAGTATTATATTTATAAAGTTCTTTTTGGGGAAGTACATAGTGTCTTTTTGAAGGGATTCTTTTTAAATTTAATAGAGCATTTTTCTGTCAATGTATTGACACACACTCAACACAAAATGCTGGAGTCTGGCAAGATCTTTTCAGAATACATGTACGTGGATGATGAAATGCCATGATTTGTTTGGAAAAAGCTTTTAGGAAATTAAATTGCATTAAAAGAGAAGTGAGCTTTCTTAGGCAGGTATAATGTACTCTACTGTAAATTTGTAGCAAATTATCCTGAAGACAGACTTTGAGGAAAACAAAACGGGGTCCTGGTTGAAGAGGATTGCTGTCCTTTAGGTCAGTCTGAGCTGACTGACGCAGTCTTCCTGCCATCTTTTCCCGGTCCAGTGTTTTCTTTTTCTTTCTTTCTTTCTTTCTTTCTTTTTTTTTTTTTTTTGTGGGAGGGATCCTGCTCATCTTTTTTTTCATTCTCATTCTCTCAACCCCTGCTCCCCACAACACGCAGTCATAGTCATTGTTGCATGCTTAGCTTTATGAAACTGGCACATGGTCAAGCTGAATAGATAATTGCTAAATGAATTGTTAATTGTTAAATGCATAAAAATTTCCAACAGCGTTTCATTAACCTCTGGATAGAAGTCAGAGTATTTACAATGACCTATAAACACCAGGCTGATCTAGTCTCCGTACCTCACTCCTGCTCCCCCTACACTGGCCTCCTTTTGCATTTCCTCAAATAAGCCAGGTCTACTCCTATCTTAGACCCTTTAGAAACAACTTAAAAAATATTGTATTTATTTATTTTTAGAGAAAGGGGAAGGGAGGGAGAAAAAAAAGGAGAGAAACATGGATTCACAGGATAAATATCTATCTGTTGCCTCTCTCTCACACCCTTAACGGAGACCTGGCCTGCAACCCAGGCAGGTGTCTTGACCAGGAATTAAATTGCGAACGTTTGCTTTGTGGCATGATGCCCAATCCACTGAACCACACCAGTTAGGGTTACTTCAGATCCTTTGTACTTGTTCTCTCTGCTTGGAGTGCTCTTCTTTTTCTGCTTTTTACCTGCCTTCTTTCTCACCTCTAAGTCTTCCCAATGAACTCTTTCTGCTCCTTCTCCTCTAGTTCACATGTCTATTTATTGTTATATAACAAACCACCCTCAAAATCTGTGGCTTACGCAGCAGTGATTACTTAAGACAACGCTGTAGGTGGAGTGGATGATTCTTCCACACCTGGGACTGACTAGGTTCAGCTGGAAGCTCTGCTGGCTCATCATGGTTCTTTTCTACACGGCCTTTCTCTACATGATGACTTTATCTTCAAGGGCCTTTCCATGTGGCTCTTTCCCCAGCAGAACAGTCAAGCCTTGTTCAAATCATGGAAGCTGGCTTCCAAGTAGGAATATTTACAGGCCTCAAGGTGACAGGCTTACCAAGCCTCTCCTTGTATTACACTTGCTAATGCCAAGGCCATCATCAGTGTGGGAGGAGATTACACAGGGTGTGAATACCTGGAGGTGTGGTTCATTGGAAGCTACCAAACTACAGTCAACCTCACTCTGCCCTCTGGCTCCAAGTAATTCACATCTCTCCCACCAGCAAACACTCACCACCCTCAAAGGCTCTCCAAAGTCTTGTCCCATTAAGGCTTCCAGATTAGGCTTGAGGTCCAGGACCACACCGTTTAGCTCACATACAAGTGTGCTGAGGCATGCAGGTACAGTTCTCCAGGTGCCACTCCTTAAGGGTAACTCCTCAAATATAGCCACCTAGAAATGAGCCAGTAAGATCATCCTTTGCCTCTCAGCCTCTAATTTAGAAATTCAGCATGTCTCCCTTTACAGTGGTCAATAGGACTTAGTAAGCTTACCTTAACTCTCTCTTCTCACCAAATTTTAATATTTCCTTCTTGCTCTATTCTCAGCAAAGACTTAGGGAATCTTATGTCACATTGCAGTTTTTCCCTTTGATAATTATCAATTTCCTCTTTTCTTTCCCACTCTAGATGTTTCTAGTTATCTATTTCAGTATAATCGTGTATACAGTATAAGAACCCCCAAATTTAATGATTTAAATCAACAGTGCTTCGTATTTCTCACTATTTTCTGGGTTTACTGGGCTTTTAATTTTCTTCAAATGGTATCAGCAGAGATCTCAGTGTGTGTAAATGCAGGTGACAGATGATAAGTTTCTCCTCCTTCCTGTCACCCTCTCCACCTTGGTGTGATCATCCAGGGCCCCTCCATGTGGCCTCTTTCTCCAGAGGTTAGTGAAGACTTCCTTACTGCATGGCAGCTGAGTTTCAAGATTACCCAAATAGAAGCTGCCAGGTTTCTTAAGGGCTAGGCCTGGAGCTGGTGCTGCTACCTGTTTTATTTGGCAAAGCTAGTCATGAGACAAGCTCAGATTCAAGGAGAGGGAAAGCAGACTCAGCTCTTATGGAGAGGAGTAGGGTACGGATATACACAG
Source organism: Furipterus horrens (assembly GCF_987537825.1). Taxonomy (NCBI): domain Eukaryota; kingdom Metazoa; phylum Chordata; class Mammalia; order Chiroptera; family Furipteridae; genus Furipterus; species Furipterus horrens. The sequence continues at coordinate 121,333,937 of NW_028327173.1, read as the reverse complement.
AGGACGAACTGGTGGTGGCCTCTTGGGGTGCTGTCCATTCTCCCTGGTTTTAGTTTCTCTTAAGCTCTTCTGATTCTGTATTTACCTTGTTTATTACCTGTCTCCTACATTGGATGTACACTTTAAAAAATAAGGGATTTTTGTCCGTTTTATTCACTGCTGTATATTTTTGAAATAAATGCTTATCTCTCTAGCTACTGGGATACTTTTCCTGCTCTCTCTACATAACCATTTTGTATCTACATGGTCCCCCATGGCTGACTTGAATGAAGGTATTAGTATATATTTATATATTTGATTTCTTGTCTGAGCCCACTTACTCTGACTGTTTCTTTGGGAGAAACTCTGGTGCAGTTGGATTCTTCACCTGCTGAGTCTTTTGATACCAAATGATGATGAAGAATTTTATGCCAACTTGACTGGCTGGTCCTGTGTCCACATCAGATTGTTTTTGGTGTATCTTGTCCTTGTGCATTATAAAGACTGATCTTTCCATAAGTCTAACAAACTGGGAAAGTGACATTTTCTCTAATGTGTTGGGATGTGTCTCAAATACATAGGAATATCCCAACATAAGAGAAAATGTCATATACAGGGAGGTGCAAAGGTAGTTTTATAGTGGTTTGTATGGAAAATAATATAGTAGTTAATAAGTAATAATATTAAAATTAAAAATGGATCTGCCTTTTGACCCAGTGATCTCACTTCTGGGAATAAATCTGAAGGAACCCAAAACACTAATTCAAAAGAACATAAGCACCCATATGTTCATTGCAGCATTATTTCGTCGGCAGCTGTCCGTCTCGAGAGACGATGGTGTAGCTTCTTAAGAGTCTATCTGCACCGCCGAGAATGGCTGTGCAGTCCGACTCGGGAGTGACACGGTATCTGTCTCCTCCCGCATTATTTACAATCACCAAAATATGGAAGCGGCCAAGTGTCCATCAGTAAATAAGTGTATAAAACAACTATGGGACATTTACATGATGGAATACTACTTGGCTATAAAAAAAGAAGAAAATATCCCCTGTGTGACACCATGGATAGACCTGGAGAACATTCTGTTAAATGAATTAAGCCAGTTAGAGAAAAACAAATACCATATGATTTCAATCAGGTGAAATCTAATGAACAAACTGAACTAACAAGCAAAATAGAGACAGACTCAAAAATAGAGAGCAGGCTGACAGCTACAGAGTGGGGAGGTTAGGAGGTGGAAGGATCAAGAAAAAATAAAAAAGGACTTGTGGACATGAACAACAGTGTGATGATTGCAGGGGGAGAGGAGTAAAAGGGGGCTAAATGATAATAAAAAAATACAATAAAAATTAAAGTTGGCTTAAAAAAATAAACTGTGACCTACTTTTGTCCCACTCTGTATATATTACATGGAAAAGAAAGTTAAAGTAAAAGACACATATATTAGACTTAACATCCTGATAAAATGTAAAAATATCCAACAGTCTGGAATCTAAGGGTAGGTAAGCAGTAAATATTGTCAAATAAAAAAAAATATTAAATTTTAAAAAGTATTTTTTTATTTTTTAAATTATATTTTATTGTTTATGTTATTATAGTTGTCCCAGTTTTTCTCCCTTTACCGCTTCTACCCAGCAACCTCTAGTCCCTCAGACAATCATCACACTGTTATCTGTGTCCAAGGGTCATGCATATATGTTCTTTGGCTACTCTGTTCCCTAGGCTATACTTTACATCCCCAAAGTGGTAACTACCACTTTGTACTTTTTAATCCCTTCATCCTTCACCTTTTTTGTCTATCACTTCAACCAGCCTTTCTATCTGGCAACAATCAAAATGCTCTCTGTATCTATGATCTGTTTCTGCTCTGCTTTTTGGTTTATATTTTTAGAATCAGTAATTGATAGATATATATTTATTACAATTTTATTGTTCATATTTATAATCTTCTTAAAGAAGATCCTTTAACATTTCATATAACACTGGTTTAGTGTAGATGAACTCTTTTAGCTTTTTCTTGTCTGGGAAGCTCTTTATCTTTCCTTCTGTTCTAAATGATAGCCTTGTTGGGTAGAATAATCTTGGTTGTAGGTCCTTGCTTTTCATCACTTTCAATATTTCTTGCCAATCTCTTCTAGCCTTCAAAGTTTCTTTTGAGAAATCAACTGATAGACTAATGGGAGCTCTCTTGGAGGTAACTAACTGCTTTTCTCTTGCTGTTTTTAAGATTCTCTCTTTGTCTTTAACCTTTGGCATTTTAATTGTGATGTGTCTTGGTGTGGGCCTCTTTGGATTCATCTTGTTTGATATGCTCTGCATTTCCTAGACTAGTATGTCTATTTTCTTCACCATATTAGGGAAGTTTTCTGTCATTATTTTTTCAAATAGGTTTCCAATTTCTTGCTCTCTCTTTTTCTTCCTGAATGCCCATGATGTGAATGTTGGAATGACTGAAGTTGTCCCAGAGACTCCTTATACTATCCTCATTTTTTTGGATTCTTTTTTTTTTTTTTTTTCTGTTCTGATTGGTTGTTTTTTGCTTCCTTATATTCCAAATCACTGATTTGATTCTTGGCTTTATCTACTGTACTATTGATTCCCTGTATATTGTTCTTTATTTCAGTTAGTGTATCTCTCATTTCTGACTGGATCTTTTTTATGCTTTTGAGGTCCTCACTATTTTCCTTGAGAATTCTTATAACCAGTGTTTTGATTTCTGCATGTAGTAGCTTGCTTATATCTTTTTTATTTAACTCTTTTTCTGGAGTTTTGATCTGTTCTTTCATCTGGGCCATGTTTGTCTCCTCATTTTGGCAGCCTCTCTGTTTCTATGTACTGGGTAGAGCTGCTGCATCTCCCAGGCTTGGTAGAGTGGCCTAATGTAGTGGTGTTCTGTAGGGTCCAGTGGCTCAGCCTCTCCTATTGCCTAAGCTGGGTACTTAAGGTGCGTCCACTGTGTGGGCTGTGTATAGCCTCCCCTTGTAGTTGAGCCTTGGTTACTGTTGGCACATCCAAGGTCAGCCACCAACTGTGTTCTATCTGAGGTCAAGCAGCATAAGCTACATAGTGACCTGCAGGTGGTTGCTACTTGTCCTGGGCTTGGAGGTGCCTAGGAGAGGCCAACCTGTGAACCAACACCAGCTGCTTTTAGTGCCAGGCCTGGAGCAACTTACAGTGAGATGTATGGGACTCACTGTAGCCAGATGCTGCTTGTTTGAGAGGATTTAGGTAAATCTGAAGGATGGGCCAACAGAAGCCATTTGTATGGAAAAGCCACTGGAAACAGCTTGGGTTGGCCTGAAATTTGCATGGGGCTGGGCCTCAGGGAGTCACCAGGATGGGGCAAGTCTTGTGAGCCAGTTGGATGGAGTCTCAGATATGGCAACTGCCTGCTGGCTCTGTGGGGAGATGGCTTAGAATAGGAACCATGGCCTCTGCCAACATTTCTGTCAGGGAGAAAGCTGCCCCCCTGGCTCTTGCCCTGATGTTAGTTAATTCAGTTTCTTCCCGTATGTTTCTGATGTCTTTTGATCTGCTTCCCTGATGCTGGAGCTCAGAGGGAGTGAGTCTGAGAAAGTCTGTGTGTGGGCCCTTTAAGAGGAACTGCTTGAGACCCCAGAAGTTTCTGTCTTCCATAGCCTCAACCTTCACTGGTTTTTACATCCAGAAGTTATGGGAACTTATCTTCCTGGAACTGGAGCCCTGGGCTCGGGGGCCTGGTGTGCGGCTGGGACTCCTCTCTCCTCAGATATCCCTCCTAAATTTTATCCATCATACATGGTTGTGGGACTAGCCCATTCCACATCTCTGCCTCTCCTACCAGTCTTGATGTGGTTTATTCTTTAATTGTGTAGTTTTATTACTTCTGTTCAGCTCTGTTTCTGATGGTTCGAAACCACGGTTGTTCTATAGCTTAGTTGTAATTTTGATGTGGTTGTGTGAGGAGGCAAGCTGTGTTTACTTGCACTACCATCTTGACCAGAAGTAAAAAAGTATTTTTAGAATATTAGAAAACCATATAAAACTATCTATATTTATATATCTGTGCCTTTTCTTTCTTTACTTCATTCCAGTATAATTTCTTCTCCTTCCTTTTCTTGTCGTTCATACTTTTCTTTAAGTTATAAAAGCTTCATATTAAAAATATAGTTACTTTGTCTTAATTTCTACCTCTAAGTATCAGCTTTCCAATGATACTTGATTTGTGAGATGATTGTTTTAACTCTGATTTTACTTAGTCTAAAGCTTCCTGGTGAAATTTTCACAGCAGGAAAATCTCCTGTTGCTTTTATACAATATTGTGTTGAGGGGGAATCAACCATACGATATGCCCATATCATAATGCCACTGATTTCAGAAACCACATAAACAAATAAGCCTGATTTATTTTTTTAATAGTGTCACTCAATGTAGTAATGAAAGACATTAAAGTGACATATGAAAATCATATTAATGGATGGTTTCATCCAATATCTGTAGTTGAAAATTGCAAATAAATTCAATGACTGTTACATAATGTTGTGTAGAATGAAAATAGCTATTATTTGTTTATTTGGTTTCTGTTAAGCAAGTGAAATATCACAGCATGGGATAATTGCTGGTAGGATTTGCTGGGTGAACTTTAAAATAAAATGGAGGAGGAAGGAAAAACATATAAAAAGAAATATTTAACGAGTGTATTCACAGGAAATGCTGCGAAGATGGAAATATCCTGAAACACATAATGAGACCTTTATGAATTATTAAAAAGAAAACCACAATGTTATCATCCTTTTATCTCAAGGATAATAAAATTATAGTATAAATTGAGAGCATCTATAAATTCTGGAGGATACTGAAGGCAACACATAATTATAAAGTTGATTGCTTTTCTGAAATAAAATTAGTAGATACAGGCAATTCAGTAGATAACAATATTTAATCACTTTTTGGTTTTTGCTAAATAAGTTCACATCTCTAACAATTTATTTCTAGAAAGATAATTGAAAACCCTGCTTACAAGTTGAGGTAGGAGGCAAGTATCCTCCATCAGGGCAATTCCAAACAATGTTCTTTTTCTCCTACCAATTTTGATTTAAGGAATCCAACCATGGGAAAATAAGGCTGGAGTTTTTACTACATTTTTAATTCTTAAATTTTGTGTGTGAAAGCTGGCATCCCAATGAGAATTTTTGTCAAGATGGTAGTTATAAAACAACACATTTAATTTACTTTTTCTGAAGAGGTTTACACGATTTTAAACAGACCTCCTCTCTTATTTTTCTGTTGGTGAAAATGTTCTTGTGGTATGCTGACTATTCTTTAGGCCTAAATATGCCTTATGTCTGCTGGCAAAGACCCACTGAAGTATAGGCTCAATTATGTGTTGTCTCTCAGTCACGGTTATAGTTTGAAAATTTTTTGTTGTGAAAAAGAGTGATCTCAGATTTGGGGAAATCAGAAAAAAGGGGAAATATTGGTCTAAGGATATAGGCTGTGGGAAATGGTCTTACCAGTCAGGGAGAATCCAGGGAGAACATAGAGTCATCATTCACAATCATTTTTGTTATCCAGTTATATATATATGGCATCCTTGAAACACTAAGGGAGGGGAGAAAATGCTCGCCCCACCCCCCAAAACTGTGAAATAAACAGAGATGAGTTATGCCATTTTTAATAAATATAGACTTAAGGGATTCTGTAGAAATACAGCTTTCGTTGATGACAGTATATGATGCTTTTATTATTCTATGGCTGACTCATTTTTGTCATAAAATTATTAATTTAACATAAAGACTTATTTTATATTTGTACATTAACTTCTTGTCATTAGTAATTTATTAAATTTGGAACACATAAAGAAAATAAAAATGATCTTTGAAAACTAAGTCTAGAGGTGACAGCTCTTAATATTTTAGTATATTTTCTTCCAATATTTTTGAGCACACACACTTTGCATAGCTGAGATTGTAGTGTTTATATATATTTTAGTTCTTGCATTATTTTTATTAACTTTATATAATTTGTACTTCTGAAAGAAATTAACTGTATTGGGGTTACATTGGTTAATAAAATTATGTAGGTTTCAAGTATACAGTTCTACAATACATAACTGCATTGCATTTTGTATTCACAACCCAAAGTCAAGTGTCTTTCTGTCACCATATATTTGACCTCCTTTACCTTTTTCTATCTGTCCCCTCTTTTCCTACAGTAACCAACATACTGTTGTCTGTGTCTATGAGTTTTTGTTTGTTCATTTGTTGCTTCCAGTTGTATATCCTATATATGAGTGAAATAATATGATCTTGACTTTACCATCTGACATATTTTCCTTAGAATTGTAACTGAACAAAATGGAGATTTGGCTTCCTGCTGCAGCAAAACCCAAACTCATGAGGCAGGTGCTAGTGCAAAAGGAGAGGCAGGTGCTAGTGCAAAAGGAGAGAGGTTTTATTCAGGTGCTGTGCAATCTGGGAGGACGATGGACTCCCATCTCAAAGACCATCTGCATCTTCCTGCTCAAGCTTGAGGAGATTCTGATAGGGATAGGGAGGGGAGGTCTTTTTACCCCTAGCCATTCATCTTTCTAGTTTTTGGCATGCTTGGAGCCTGTCCATTCATATTTCTAGCATTCTGCATGCTCAGTGTAAGAGCCTCCCCCTGTCAGCTGGGGATACTCACCAGGGCTCCAACTGACAATCTATAGTAACAATATGGTATTCTCAAGATTCATCTGTGTTGTTACAAGTGACAGTATTTCATCTTTTCTTATGACTGAGAATTCCATTGTGTATATGTATCACATTTTTTTTATTCAATAATCTATAAACACCCTTCAGGTGTTTCCATGTTCTGGCCACTGAATAATGCTGCAGCGAATATAGGTGTGCATATATCTTAGTATGTACATGAAATTTTGAAAATATTGACACTTTTTACATGTTTAAAGACTCTCTGTTAACACTGTTTAAAAGGCCAAGTGATATTTCATCAAAAGATTTATTATACAGTGGATCGAGTGTTGGCCTGTGGGCCAAGTGTCTCTGGTTTGATTCCCAGTCAGGGTACACGAATAGGTTGCATGTCAGGTCCCGAGTTGAAGGTGCGAGTGAGTGGCAACCACACAGTGATGTTTCTCTCTCTCTCTTTCTCCTTTCCCCTCTCTCTAAAAATAAATAAATATAAACAAACAAATAATTTAAAAAATTTATCATAACTTACTTAGCACTACCTTTTATTGAATATTATATTAATTTTATGTAATACTATAATATTTTAAACATTATATTATAGTAATATTATATCAAGTATTTATGTGCATTTTGATAACTTTCTTAGAATTTATTTTTATTAGTGGAAATACTGGTCAAAAAGAGTAAATATTTTCAAAGTTGTTCTTGAGATATATTATAAATTGCTTTCTGTGAAGATTATACCAATGTAAATTAACTAGTACTAATGAGATTCACCTCACCACATCACTGATAATGGTGAATATTATCATCAATATCTGAAAAATCATGTGCTTTAATTTTTTTTGTTGTGTTGGCTATTGCCATTTTTTAAAAAATATGCTTTATTAATTATGCTGTTACATTTGTCCCAATTTCTTTTCCCTTTGTTCCCCTCCATCCACTGACCCACCTCCCTCCAGATGTCCCCCCCCCTTAGTCCATGCCCATTGGTTGTGCATATAGTCCTTCTCAACATCATCTTATCTACTCCACTCCCTCCTACTATGCTTCTTAATTCCTCTACCATCTCCCTCCTTTTCCCCCCTTACCCCTCCCAGCTGACCTCCCCCCATAATGTTCCCCATACCTATAATTCTTTCCCCACTCCCGTTGTCTACTTAGTTTGCCTTTGTTTTGATTCCCTAGCTTCTGTTGTTGGTTGTTGTGATACAGTTTTCATTTTATGTTTATAGTTTTGATCCTCTTTTTCCTAAACAAGTCCCTTTAACATTTCATAAAATAGTGGTTTGGATTTGATGAACTCCTTCAGTTTTACTTTGTCCTGGAAGCACTTTCTCTGCCCTTCTATTCTGAATTACAGCTTCGCTGGATAGAGTAATCGTGGTTGTAGGTGTTTGCTTTTCATTACTTTGAATATTTCTTGCCTGCAGAGTTTCTTTTGAGAAATCAGCTGATAGTCTTATTTGGATCTCTTTGTATGTAATTCTCTTCTTCTCTCTTGCTGCTTTTAAGATTCTCTCTTTAACCTTAATTTTTGACATTTTGATTATAATGTGTGTTGTTGTGGTTCTCCCTGGGTCCAGTTTTTTCTCTGTGCTTCCTGGACCTGTAAGTCTGTTTCCTTCCCCAAGTTGGGGAAGTTCTGCTTTATTATTTTTTCACATAAATTTTCAATTTCTAGTTCTTCTTCTTCACCTTCTGGCCACCCTATGATTCAGATGTTGGTCCACTTATAGCTGTCCCATAGGTTTCTGATCCTCTCCTCATTTTCCTCACTTTTTGTTTCCTCTTTCTGCAGTGATTGACTCTTTGTTCCCTACGTTCCAATTTGTTGATTTGATCCCTGGTTTTCTTTCCCTCACTACTAGTTTCATATGTGTTTTTGTTCATTTCAGCAGGACTAGCCTTCATTCCTTCCCTGTTTTGCTTAAGATCTTCTGTTAGGTCTGTAAGCATTATTATAACCAGAGCTCTGAACTGAGGCTCAGAAAGATTTCCTATCTGCTGAGCCATTAGATTAGATATTTGCTGTCTGGTCAGCTGTGTCACCAGGATCTCTATCATGATTTGTGCCATCCTGACAGTTTTGTGTTTACCTTTGCTTCCTGGGCAGGGCTGTCACACCTCCTAAACTAAAGGGGGCAGAGCCCTGTGCACTCATCACAACTGGGCGACCCTTCTCACCATACTGTGGCATTTTGTGTGGGGGTGGGGGTCCAAGATGCATTTCTGCTGTTCACTCTTCACTGAGAGACCAGGAGCCACTTCCTCCATCCCCACCCCCTCTGGGCCTCACAGTCCAAGGCAATGGTGGTCTGCCTTCTCCGCTGTTGGAATCGTAAGCTGACAGTCTGGTCTGCAGCTGAGGGTGCTCGCCAGGCTCTTCTCACTTCCCCTTAAATACAGGTGTTTTTGCTTACTGCTGTCCTGCTGCCATTGCCGCTCCTGTCACTGCCAGCACAACTTGACCTCTCCAACCCGGCTTTGCCCCTCCTACTCATCCAGAAGAGCACCACTTCTTTATAACCTCATACGTTGGACTTCCATTTATTTTCTGGAACTTCTGGTTCTTTCTGGTTTTGCGGTATTTGTAATCCTTCTTAGTTGTGGAGGGAAATGGAGCATGTCAGTCTAGGCCTCCATCTTGGCTGGAAGTCTCCTGTGTGTGTTTTCTTCTGTGTCTCAGGTAGAGCTCTAATTTTTTACATTGAACATTTTTTTCTGTTTATTAGCCAGTTACATTTCTGTTCTGTGAAATATTTATTACTATTCCTTTTTTTGTCCATTTGCTTATGGAGTTTTTAATTGTTTTTTAATGGTAAAGTATTAGTTCATGTACTAAATTTAATTTTAGAGAACTTCTAGGAATGTATCTAGTCTGTCCATCAGTTAAACAGTTCAAACAACGTTTACCATCTTCACATATATGATGGAAAGGTGCATGTTGCAATGACCATTTCATTTTTCTTGTCAAAAGTCTGTAATAGCTCTGTAGCACACAGAATAAAATGCAGAGATCTCCAAAATATAAATGCAGTATATATTTACCTTTTCCTAATGTACTATTTCCCTTTCTGTTAGTATTCTTTACCCCATTCTGGACTTCTATCCCTATTACACTTGAATCCTTATTATATTTGTAAGAATAGTTCCTATTTTTCAATTTGAACCCTACAGACTTTTTATGCTAATAATCTGTCCTAAACCTGCATATCTAAATTCTTTAAGGTTGCTTCTGTTCCACCTCCTAGTCTAAGTATTCCCAGACATCCTCCTGCCATAAGTAATCTCTTTTCTCCATTATCTCATTACACTTTGTAAATCTACTATAAGACTTTGCACTGAGGGTGGCAATGGTATCCCTGAATGGTGGAGAACTGGTGTCAGGTGTCATCAGACTTACTTAAAACCCTTGACTTCTGTTATTTGTTCCTCACAGTCCTCCTTCATTCCTAGCTTTATCTTTCTTGAATTCAATGGGTAGTGAGTCTTTTCTCATGGCCACATCAATTCCTCTTTTCCATTGTGTTTTCATTGACAAGGCAAAATCCCAGTTGTGTATCAATCCAATTATTTTCCTTTTATGTGTGCTAGGACTACTGACTGCATCTGGAACAATTTTTCAACTAGCTGGTATGGCATGGTTACCCTCCGAACTTGATGGATCCTCAAAATTTCTTACTTTCCTTTATACTCATTTCAATACTTATTCCTCCACTATTCTCAAGTCTTTTCATCCACCACTTCCTTAGTTTCTCATAGAAATTATATTTTCTGCTCAACAAAAAATTAAAGCCCAGGTCAGAACCGACTCAAATTCCAATCACCAAATCTCAAACTTACCTTCATTTATAGACTCCATTCTTTCCCTTCTTTGTTCTTTTTTTAGTAGAAAAAGTACTTCTAGTAAAAGGCAAGCTCTCCAACTACACTCTCTTAATCCCTCCTGTGTACAGAGAAATCTTGCCCTAGAACAGTGGGTATCAAGATTAAATCTGCATCACAATCACTTGCAGGTAGTTTGTTAATGCCAAGATTGTGGAACCATACTCCCAGAGTTTTTGATTCAGTTAGTCTAGGTGACACCTAAGAACCTGCATTTCTAACATATACCCAGGTGATGCTGCTTTCCAGTGACTACATTTTGAGAATTGCTGCTCCTATTAGGGTTCTGCTGAAAAACAGAACCATAGGATGTATGTATATGTACACACACACACACACACACACACACACACACACACACAAATTTACTATAAGGAATTGGCTCACATGATTATAGGGGCTGAGAATCCCAAGACTTGCAGTTAGCAAGCTGGAGACTCAGGAAACACTATGGTGTAGTTTTAGTCCAAAGACTATAGGCTTGAAACCCAACAAGAGCCATATTTCATTTGAGTCTGAAGGTGGGGAAAAGCTGGTGTCTAAGTACAGAGGCAATCAGGCAGGAGGAATTTCCTATTTGAAGGAGGTTCAGGCTTTCTGTTGTATTTAGGGCTTTGACTGATTTGATGAGGCTCATTTACATTATGGGTGGCAATGTGCTTTACACAGTCTACTGATTTAAGTGTAAATATTATCCAAAAACACCCTCACAAAATATCTAAATATTGTTTGACCAACTATATGGGCATCCCATGGCCTGTTAAGTTGACACGTAAAATTAACCATCACACTGCCCTGTAGATGATCCCATCTTTCTATTACATTCTTTGTCCATGACAGTCTATCAGATCTTTTCACTCCCCAGAGAGGCCCCATATTTTCTATCTACATGAAGTAATACCAGCCAACCCCAAAGCTCCTTACTTTAAACCCATTTTATCTTTTGATTGTTATCCCACACATTTCTCCTTCCCTTCATACCCAAAGTTTATAAAAGTGGTTGTCTATAATTGTTGTTTTTATATTTTCACTTTGTTTTCATTGCTGAATCCACAATATTGCACCCCAGTCTCTAGATCCCCAATTGCACCCAAACTGGATTTAACAAAGATTTCTATGTTGGTAAATGCAGTGCAGAAACACCTGTCATAATTTTATTAATCTAGAATGCCATTTTGCTTTAATAATCAAATCCTCCCTTCTGAAACATTTCATTCCTTTGGCTTCTGGTTGGTACACAAATACACTGATTTTCCTTCTCACTCATCATTGTCTTTATTAGAACTTGTTCTTCTTTGTGATTCTTAAGTTTCAGTGTTCTTCAGCACTGTTTTCTAGGCATTCAAGTTCTTAATTACACAGGATTTCAGGGAATCTCATTTACTCACATAACTATTTGTATGCTGATTTATCCTTGAGTGTATTTCCAGCCTAAACTTATACCTATATATTCAAATTCCACTTGATAGCTCCACTTAAAATACTTTTGTCTGCAATCTAAATATCAGTATATTCATAAATGAACTCATCATCTTTCCCCATTTTCTCTTTCCTCCTATGGATTTCCCCCCACTGCATTCTTTCTTGAGTCATTAGGAACATCTAGGCCTTTTAAGTTGGAGCCGTGGGAGTCAACCATCATCTCTCCCTAATTTTCTATATTCAAACTGTAACAAAATCTCATATTGATAACTTTTAACTATCTCTCAAATGAACCAATTTCTCTTTATTGCCAACTGCCACCATCCTGATTTAGGCCATCATCATCTTTTTACTGGATTACAGTAATCACTTCCTAAAGTTACCTGCTTGATGTGTGTTTTACTACTCTCCAGCTATCATTCTGTTTCCAAAGCCTGAACGATCCTGTAGACATCACATTTGATCACACTCCTTTTATGCTTAAAACTTAAGTGACTTCCATTTGCCTTTAGGCTGATGGCCCCAAACTTTACAACCTTAAGATAACCTTAAAGCCCTTCAAAATCTGCCTTGCTTTCTGTTCCATCAACATGCCTCCTTCCATGTCTCCATCCTTAAAATACTCTCCTATTACTCCAGGCCTGTTCTCGCCTGGAAAAAGCTATCTTTCACATCCATGACGCATGCTCCTCCTGCCCCAGTCCCACCCACATTACCTCTATGATTTTGAGTAGTTACTTAATGTTTCTAAAACTCATCTGCCAAATAGGGGCATCTCATTTAATCCTGATAGAAAGGTTTTCTGAGTCCTAAGTGAATACAAAACATATGTAAAGTATTCCGTGTAGTACCTGGCACGTTAAGATGCTCACTAGATAGTTTTTTCTCCAACTAGAGAAACCAAAAGATTGATGTCAATCTCTTGAACTCAATTGCTCCAAATGCTTCTGTTCCTCCACAAGTCCAAGAACCATGCTTTTAAACACAGTAATTTTACTGTTGCCTTTTTGATCAGAATATTGACATAAAAGGATGTTACCATTTCTGAAATGATCCTCTGAATATTTTTGGATTATATATTTTTTGTACAGTATTGGTTCAAATTTCTGAAATTCATGGAAATTCATTTCCACTGACAAAACCCTTTTTGGGGGCAATTAAAGTGTCATATTTACTTCTGGTCAAGATGGAGGTGTAGACAGACATACTACATCTCCCTCCACAACTAAGAAGAAATACAACTACCTCAAAACTAGAAACAACCATAAGTTCTAGAAAATCAAACTGCACAGGAGTCCAGCAAACAAAGATATAAAGAAGAAATACTCATCCAGACAAGTAAGAGGGGCGGAGCTGGAGTGGAGAGGACGCAGTGTGGTGGTGGCAGCAGCAGCAATGGCAGCAGGCCAGCAGAAGGGGCAGTCACAAGTTTTAAAAAGTCAGGAAGGACACCTGGGGAGCATTGCCAGCTCCTCACCCAACCTAGCCGATCACGGTTCCAGCGCTGGGGAAAAACAAGCCTCATTGCTTCTGACTGTGCAGACCAGTGGGGGTTGGGGTGGAGGCAGAAACTGCCAGTCTCTCAGGAGAGTCCACTTGCTTAAAGGGCCCCATCGTCCTAGAACATCTGCAGACATACACACTCTGGGAATGACGGCCAAGGCAGCAGCTAGAAGGGTGCCAGTCTGGTGCGTAAGTGGGAGAGATGCCTGGAAAAGTGGCAAGTGCTGGGCAGCCAGCATTGTTCCCTCTTGGATCCCTCCCCCACATACAGTACCACAATGTGGTGAAACAGGTCATTCTGCACTGATGAATCCCTAAGGCTCTGCCCCTAACAACATAACAGAAGCGACAGCTCTACCTGGGACATGGAGGCAAACAAACACAGAAACCTGTCAGAATGAGGAGACAGAGAAGTATGGCCCAAAAGGGGGAGTGGATCAAGGTTCTAGTGGGAGAACTAAGTGATGAGGAGATAGCCAACCTCACATGTGAGGAGATAGACAACCTAACAGATGCAGAATTCAAAATACTGATGATAAAGATGCTCACAGGCTTAACAGATATGCTTGTGTATGCAAATTCATAAGAGAAAAAGTGAAGGCTATGGTAAGTGAAACAAAGGATAATCCACACAAAACCAATGGTGAAGGGAAGGAAACCGGGGTTCAGATCAATGATTTGGAACATAAGGAAGAAAAATACAGTCAACCAGTGCAGAATGAGGAAGCAAGAATTGAACAAAATGAGGAAAAGTTCCCAAATTTTGTGAAGGAGATGGACACAGAGGTCTGGGAAGCACAGAGGGTCCCGGGCAAGCTGGAACCAGAGGGGACCACACCAGGACGCATCATGTTTGAGATGCCAAAGATGAAAGATAAAGAGAGAGTCCTGGGGGCAGCAAAAGAGAGGCAGAGAGTTGCCTACAGGGGGTTGTTTATAGGACTATCAGCTGATTTCTCAGAGGACACTTTGCAGGCAGGAAGGGACTGATAATCATTATTCAATGTGATGAAAGACAACCTGCAACCAGGTTAGTCTATCCAGCAAAACTATCATTTGTAATGGAAGGGCAGATGAAGAGTTTCCCAGACAAGGTAAAGCTAAAGGAGTTCATCATCATCAAGCCATTATTATATGAAATGTCAAAGGGACTTACTGAAGATAAAGAAGATCAAAACTATGAACACTAAAATGACAACAAACTCACAACTATCAACAACTGAATCTAAAAAATAAAAACAAAATCCAACTAAGCAATCCAGAATAGAAACAGAATCATAGGTATGGGGATCATTTGGAGGGTTATCAGCTAGGAGGGGTGAGGGAGACAAATGGGGATATGGTGCAGGAATTAAGAAGCATAGTCGGTTGGTACAAAATATGTAGATGGGGAAGTTAAGAATAATATAAGAAAGGGTTTAGCCAAAGAACTTACATTCACGACCCATGGACATGAACTAAGGGGGGTGGGTGGGATTGCTGGAGGGAAGGGGGGTACTGGGCAGAGGGGAAAACATTGGAACTACTGTAACAACATAATCAATAAAATACACTTAAAAAGAGAAAAAATATCTTTTTTTTTCAGAGAAAGGGCACATTGGATAAATTTAATATATTCACCACATAAAAGGTGGTTGATTTTATTTCCTATATCCTAAAAATAGGAAAATATATAGTTTTAAGGAAGATGACAGAATTGTGTGATATAAATAGCTATCATTTGAGATTTATAATTGCAGCCTAGCTCCATATATATGTATGAGTCATCATTGGAAGCCTGCAATTTAAGAGAGATATGTAAGATATTACTTTACTGGTTTGATATGAAAACAGGCAAGACTCTAATCAAAGATTACTACTTGTGGAAATGCTCAGTTTTAGGTAAATGATGCAGAATGCCATTCATATACATGACTCAAACCCAATAGGTACATAAACAAAAATTTCAGAACAAAAGAAACCTTGAAATATTCTCTAGATTATGATAAAGAGGCATGTTAAAAAGTAAAAAGTCTCAGTAAAGCCTCATATTAGTCTATGTTATAGCACAGAAGGTGGATTGAGTAAAATCATCTCTAAACAACTGGATTTTACTAACCAACTAGCACAGGTGGATACAGGCATATTGGACTGACAGGCAAGCATCTTTGAAAAGTAGTTATGCTACTTTAAAACCACCTAGGAAGCCTGGAACTGAGTTTTTTCTTGCAGAACTGCAAAAACAATGACATAGGGAACTTATATGACATAAAAACAGCAACTCAATCATTAAGCAGAAAAAATATTAAGTTGTAGTCTTAAGCAACTATAGACCAGGTCATGTGATATACCATTGCATGATAACTTGACACTTGAATCTCTAGGCCACATATCAGAATTTCACATAGTACTGTGCTTTCTATTTTACATGGACATGTGAGCAGGCATACTTCTCAACTCCAAACGAGCACTAGATTCTCCCAGTGTGTAAATTAAGCTCTTTTGGAATCCAGTACCAGGACACAAGGGTATCATTCAGTGCATTGAAGTAGTAATTCACAAAATGGGACCCTCATGGCCCAAAAGAGTTTATGCAGCTTCCCAAATGCCTACCTTAACCAGACAGTGGTTTATGGCCTGGAGAACCTAATGAGTGTTCAATTATAGTATTACATTTAGACAAGGAGACCCATAGTTTCCCAGAAATTGTAACTATACTTTATTCTTTAGCTCAAAGTTAGGTTATTTTTAGCCTTCTTATTCCCACTAGACCTTTTCCTCACTTTATTTTCTACTTTGCTCCTGTTATGCTGCTTAAGTGGCACTTGCTTTTCTCCAGTTAGTGATTCTATTGTATTTTAGTTACCATAATTATTTCCCTAATTGGATTCATTTGAAAAAATGACTATTAGGAAAGGTGATAAACATTGAAAATCTGCCACTGGAATGCATTCATTATTCTTCTAATTCATTTTTAGAAACAAGTTTTCTACTTGGAAATTTTAAAAATGCTATATAAACTTTTGACCAAGGTTTTATTGCAACATTAATAGAACAGTATTTTCTGTGTAGATACCTCGCTATTGTCCAGCAATGACCACTTCAGAATTATTTTGAACTTAAAAAAAAAGTCTCTGTTAACTCACTCTCTTTGGAAATTTTAAAAACAAAACTAAGAAAATTAAATTTAGTATTTTATGAGTAATCAACCAATTTAAAAAATGTGACACTAAAATTTCCCATTGTTTTTGAGGTTTTGAATTTGATCTGTTTTTAGTTAGAAGGACAATATTGTTCATGCAGTGAATGTAGAAGGTAAGGTGCTGCCATTTCTATATTCTCTAGGTGGCAGCTCAGCTCCACCTTTACAATCTCCCTTTTAGTATTTTTCTCACTGGCATTTTCTTTACAAACTGGTAACATACTGCATGCACGCGCTCGCACACACGCACATACACACACACACACAGACACACACAACATATAAAATGAATGCAACCAAACACAATCTGCCTGCCTAATATGTCTTGACAAGGTTTTCCATGTAGCTTGCCACACTGCTGATTTTAATGGAAGGACTTAGACATAGCAGCACTCTAAACGTGTTCTCATTCACCATTTTCCTCATCTGAATGTCAATATAGGATCTTTTATAATGAAGTTTTAGTTATATGGCATCTAATTTATTCTAGATCCAGCACTTTTCTGCATGTGTTGTTGAGCCAATTGCTCTGCTATTTAGTCACATCTGAGATGTATTGCTTCCCTTTTTCTATTACAGTTACATGAACAGCTGGGTCTGAATGTCACAATATCCTCATTCTGTTCAGTTAGAGCCCAAATATCTTCATGAAAAATATGAAAATAGTACCTTAGTTCCAGAATAAGAAATCACATTAGCTTGTAGAGCAAAATCTCAACTGGTAGTAATTTTGACCCTCAGGTGATATTTGGCAATGTCTAGAGACATTTTTGATTGTTGCAAGTAGTGGGTGGGGGTGTGTAAGATAGTGCTATTTGCATTTAGTGGATATAGGCCAGGGATTGTGCTAAATACTCTACAATACAGAAGATAGTCTCCTACGACAGATTTATGCAAGTGCTCACAGTGCTGAGAAATCCTATTGTAGAGAGAGAGAGAGCCATAGTGGGTGGTATAATATCAAAATCAGTGCAAAATTTAAATAATGAACACAATAAACTCAGAAGAGAAGTTTACTGAAGGTCATAAACACCATAAATATCCTTTAGAAAAATATTTTGTGTTTTATTAATTTAGTAACAAATTTCTCATGACTCTATTCAAATATTTAAAATAAGCTCTGCCCTTGTATTACATTTTCTTAATTTAAAATCATAGATCAAGTCTTATTTTGCATATCTAAAACTCAGAAAATCTCTTTATAAAAATTGTGTTTACTGAGAATATAAATAGTATGCACAGCTGTCAAGCTCTATACACAATTTTCTTTCCATTTTGTAAGTAAATTTTATCAAAACAGGTTTGAGATGTCTTAAGTTTATCAAAGCTATTGTCTGTGAAATATATTAATTAAAATGCTTGAAAACTAAGCTACTTAATTTATCATTGCCAAAAGGCTGTGAGACAATGACAAACTTGTTTAGCATCCCGCATTTGTGCTACAGATACAATTTATCTTCATGTTTTCCCTGAAGAGCCATTATGTGACATAATAAAGAATACATACCATATATGGATTCATCAGGTAGTCTGCCATCTATTACGATAATATGATGAGATGTTTTGGCCACCGTATGATCTCCTTAGATGAGCTCTTTTTTCAAATGACATATTATTTTAAATCACCATATATAAAATGGATTGAATTTGAGTTACTTTTGTTAAGGAGGAAGGCCTGTCTTGCCTTTTGCAGCAGCTACAAGGCACTGTCCCAGAAATCCACTGATCTCTTGAAAAGGGTTTGAAAACAACTGGCCTAGAGCAGAGGTATGTCAAGCTTTATTTTAATAACAAAATTTTAGTTTTTTAACATGTAAGCCCTTATCTTGAGGGAGGAAAAAAGAACAAAACTTTTCTTGACCTCATATCTCCTCTAGTTACTATTTCCCTTTTGTGCTCCTTTTCCCAGCAAAACTTCTCCATATTTTGCTTCCCTGCCTCACCTTTAATCCATTCCTAATGCTGTTTCATCAGTTTCTGGTTCTGCTATTCCACAGGTGCTGCTTTTGTCAAGATCACCAGCGGCCTCCTTGGTCCTACACCTGATGATCTCTTTACTCTTATCTTGCTCCACTTCTCAAACACCTTTGATGTTCCTTTATCAAACCCTTTCCTTGTTCTCCTTTTTCTTTACTGGCTTCTTCTAAGTCTTTTCCTATGCAAAGTGTTGGAATGCTTCAGGACTAGTCTTGAGCTCTTCCATCCTTTCTCTAAACTCCTTTTTAGGTTACCTTATTCCTTTCAGTTATTTTAAATACCACCCACCTGTTGATAACTCCCATCTTTTCCGTCTTTAGGCCAGGACTCTCCTCTGAGCTACAGATCTATATGTGCAATTGTCTAGTTGAAACCTCCTCCTGAATATCTCTTATCTGCTGTCCCAGGAATCATCCTTTATTCTCCATTTTCCTTCACCATTTACACCCACCATCAGAAACTCTTATCTGTGTTTCCTCTAATCATATGCCTCAAATCTCTCAACACCTCTCAATTTCTATTGCTGTACGTTTAGCTAAGTCTCAAGCATTTCTCACTTCAAGAGCCTCTTAAGTCATCTTTCTATTTCTACTCTCACCCTATGCTCATCCATTCTTCCTAGGCCACTAGCATGCTACTTATTTATTTATTTTTAATGTTTATTTATTTATTTTTAATCATTTAAAATTTTTTTTCAATTACAGTTCACATACATTATTGTATTAGTTTCAGATGTACACCCCAGCAATTAAATATTATATAACTCACTGACTTCATTTTAATAAATTTCATGCCCATCTACCACATGGAGTTATTAGAATATTATTGACTATATACTATATCGATCTTCTAGTCAGGGCACATCAGAGAAGGAAAACTCTGACTCCAAAAAACCTCCGCTGCCTTGCGGCATACCTCTTCAGGGGAAAGGCTAAGGGAGTAAACCCCGACAGAAAATCTGGAGCCGGAGTCCCTAAGGCGGTTTGACGTTGTAGTCAACACCGGCAACTCCTGCGGCGCACCTGAAACCAAGCTGTATTGACTCCGTCTTTCCCTTGGACCCTTCAGCTGCGAAGAGAGGGGGGGTCTGCTGCATGGGCAACAGCAGACCCTCCATATCACCCTGCCCAGGCTCTTTAGCTTCAGCTTCACTGGAGAGGACACCCCAGCGTCATCGCAAGATGTCGATTCAACACGGGAGGAGACAGATACCATGTCACTCCCGAGTCGGACTGCGCAACCATTCTCGGCAGTACAGATAGACTTAAGAAGCTACACCATCGTCTCTCGAGACGGACGGCTGCCAAATACGAATACTATACCATGACTATTCTGTAACAACCAATCTGTACTTCTTAATCCCTTTGCCTTTTTTGCCCATCCTCTCAACTCCCCTTCAGTCTGGCAACCTTCTTAATGTTCTCTGCATCTATGAGTCTGTATCTGTTCTGCTTGTCCATTTATTTTATTTTTGTTTATAGTTTCAATTATTGATAGATGTGTATTCATTGCCATTCTATTGTTTATATTCTTGATCTTCTTCTTCTTCAAGAAGACACTTAAACATTTTATGTAATACTGGTTTGGTGTTGATGAACTCTAGCTTTTTCTTCTCTGGGAACCGCTTTATTTGTCCTTCCATTTTAAACTATAGCTTTGCTGGGTAAAGTAATCTTGGTTGTAGGTCCTTGCTTTTCATCACTTTCAATATTTCTTGCTAATCACTTCTGGCCTGCAAAGTTTCTATTGAGAAATCAGCTAACAATTATATGGGAGCTCCCTTGTAGGAAACAAGCTGCTTTTATCTTGTTGCTTTTAGGATTCTCTCTTTGACTTTAACCTTTGGCATTTTAATTATGATGTGTCTCAATGTGGGCCTCTTTGGGTTCATCTCGTTTGGCACTTTTCACACGTCCTGGACTTGCATGTCTATTTCCTTCACTAGGTTAGGGAAGTATTCTATCATTATTTTTTTAAAATAGGTTTTCAAATTTATGTTCTCTCTCATCATTCTGGCACCTCCATGATGTGAATGTTGGTATGCTTGAAGTTGTCCCAGAGGCTCCTTAAACTATCCTCGTTTTTTTGGATTCTTTTTTTCTTTTTTGCTGTTGTTATTGGTTGGTTGTTTTTTGCTTCTTTATATTCCAAATTGCTAACTTCATTCTCAGCTTCATCTACTGTTTTGATTCCCTGTAAATTGTTCTTCATTTCAATTAGAGTATTTTTCATTTCTGAATGGTCCTTTTTTAATGCTGTTGATGTTCTAAGTTAATTGAGCATCCTTATAACCAGTTTTAAACTCTGCAGCTAATAGCTTGCTTGTCTCCATTTTGTTTAGTTCTTTTTCTGGAGTTTTGTTCTTTTCTTTTATTTAAGCCATGTTTCTTTGTCTCCTCATTCTGGCAACCTCCCTGTGTTTGTTTCTATGTTTTAGGCAGAGTTGCTATGTTTTCCAGGCTTGATAGACTGGTCTTATATAGTAGGTGTCCTGCAGGGTCCAGTGGCACAGCTTCTCTGATCACCCAGGCTGAGCATGCAATGTGCAATCGCTCCCCACTGTGTGGGCTCTGTATACCCTTCTCTTGTAGTTGAGCCTTGATTGCTGTTGGCACATCAATGGAAGGGATTCACACCCAGGCTGATAAGCTACAAGGACTGGCTGAGACCACCGACCACTGACCTCTGACCACAGTGGAGGATCAGCTGTGCAGGGGCCCATCCCATGCAGCAGGACTTACTTCAGTGGGACTCTGGTGCCTGCCAATTGCATTCCTTGAGTGTGTTTCTTGTGGCAGTGGTTGGGTGGTGCTTTGACATTGTCTGAAGCTATCCATGGTGTGTGATGCTCTGGGGTCCCTCAGGAGGTGCAGGCCAAGGTCAGCTGCTGCCTGTTTTCTACCCAGGGCCAGCCATCCTCAACTGCAGAGTGATCGGGAGATGGCTGCTACTTGGGCTGGGCTTGGGGGTGCCCAGGCATGGCCAACCTGTGAACCAAGGCAGGCTGCTGCTAGTATTGGACCTGGGGCTACCTAGTGAAAGGTGCAAGGCTTGCCTAGACCAAATATTGTTTGTTTGGGAGATTTTAGGAAAATCTGAAGCATGATCTGAGACAAGCCATTTTTATGGAAAAGCTATTGGAAACAGCTTGAGTGGGCCTGAAAGTTGTGGGATGGTGTCTTAGGGAATCACCAAGGTGGGACAAACTGTGAGTCAAGTTTATGAAGACTCAGATATTGTGCCCACTGATCAGCTCTGTGGGGGGAGGGCTCAGAATAGGAACAATGGCCTCTGTCAGCAGTTCTCTCTGAGAGAAGGCTGCCCTTTAGCTTTTGCCCTTATGCCAGACACTTTGGCTCCTTCCATATGTCTCTGGTGTCTTTCAAGCAGCTGCCCCAATGCTGATGGAGCTCAGAGAAAGCGAGTTCAAGGAAGTTCATGTGGGCCCTTTATCTCCCTCAGCCTCAATCTCTGCTTGTTTTTACAGCCATAGATTATGGAGACTTCTCTTTTTGGCACTGGAACCCTGGTTTGGGGGACCTAGTCTGGATCTGGGACCCCTCACTCCACAGGGAGCACCTCAGTAGCCAAGATATTCCTACCAATTTTTATCTGTCACATATGAATGTGGGACCAGCTTGTTTTGTGTCTCTCCTCCTCCTACCAGTCTGGATGTGGCTTTTTCTTTAATTCCTTCATTGCAGGACTTCCATTCAGCCAAATTTCAGGCAGTTCTGAATCAGGGTTGTTCTGTAGTTCAGTTGGAAATTTTGATGTGGTTGTGCAAGGATGGGAGTACTGCATTTACTTATACCACATCTTGGCTGGAAGTCCTACCAGCATGCTATTTTAAAGAGCAAAGTGATTATTTATCTTTTTTGCTTTAAGTTCTTACGTAGATTCTGACTGTACATAGAATAAAATCCAAACTCCATACTATGCTATGAGTCTGTCTGCTTTTCCAGTTTCAGTTTCTGCCACTTCAACTTGTCTCTCACTAATGTTTTAAATGCACTGAAATGGAGCATCCAAAATAGGACAAATTAAAAAAAAAATCTTTAGAGCTTTTGCACTTAATGCCCCTGAGTTCTCCTTTCTGGCTCTTTTCATGCCTACTTCTTTTTCATTCTCCAGGTCTCATTTTAAAAATTATTTTCCTAATAAGTATTCATTTATCATTATTTTTAATATTATTTATATACCTGGTCATTGTCGTACTTGCTAGAATTTAGTTTTCATAAGGACAAAAGGTATGCCTCTCTTCCTTGCTAGGAAGCTCATAAGCATTTGACACACATTTGGTGAATGCAACAGCAAGTTATTATACTAAGTGATCATCAGACTATATAGATGAGGCTAAAGCAATAGATATGTATATATATTCTGATCTATATTTTTTGGCTTTACAAAGGGGTAGATGACAAAGTAGGGGAATATGATAGTGGTGTCTAATATTTGAAGAAATAATATAGACATAGAATTAAACATGGGTTTGGCATCTAGAAAACAGAACTGAGAATATGAGTGGAAGTTAAATTTAGAATAAACAGTGGAATAGTAAATGCTTAGGAGGTGGTGAGCTCTGTCTCACTGAAGATGTTCAACTAGAGGCTGGGTGGCAACCTGTCCAGTATGTGGTGACAGGATTTCCTGCTTTACATTGGAATTTGATCTGGGAGCTCTAGGGGGCCTTCCCTATCTGACTGAGATGCTGGAATTTTGTGATTCCACAGGACTTTTATATGTGTCTTCCAGCATTAATCTGTCATTGTGGTTTTATGGATTGTTCTTCAAGTCTTCCTCTTAAAGCTCACTATGGTCTCAGAAGTAATGCATCAATTAAAGAAGCTATTATGGGAGGAAAAATGTCAAACAATAGAGAAGGATTGAGTAGAAAATATCTTCTCAATAGCTTAATCTTTTAATGAAAATATATTAAAAAAAACCAAATCAATGAGTGCCTTAGGCATTCCTTTCAAAGACTTTTCTTAAACTTATGCATAATAGAATCAATAGGAACACACCTTCACTTGTTCTATATCCTTAAAAGCTACCATCATGATTGTAACTGGGATAGGAGGTCAGTTCTAAAACAACTTTACTATTACATTGCAACGTTATTTTTTAACAACATCATAAACCTGCCATTGTATTCTTTAATATTTCCTATGGAATTTTTTATTTATCTTCTTCAGTCATTGGCTAATGTGTCTGATGTGAGAAATAAAGAGAAATAATGGCCTAGAGTTCTTGAAACATTAATTGACTTCTGGAAATCTTAAAACACCTTATGCCAGATTTTATCATTGAACAGAACACAAGAAGTTCAAAGTCCATATGCAACTGAAAAAAAAGTCACATCTCCAAATGTTATTTATATTTTCTCATCAACAACAACTCACACAAAATTTTTTATTTTGTCATGTGACAGTAAGTGATTCTATGAAGACAAGGACAAAAAAATCTGCATTTAGTTATCTGGCATTTAAAAACTGATTCTTCACTGAGGCTATTTTTCAGGAGGTTTGAAATATATATAGAATTCAAGTAATGTAGAATTACATGTTAACTGGTTGTTATGGATGTGATTTGCCCATATTTTTAATGTTTCTTTGACCAGTTTTTGCTTGATCAAGTACAGACTCCATCAAAAATCCAATGCCCAATATCAGTGATTTTTAACCTTTTTCATTTTATGGCACACATAAACTAATTACTAAAATTCTGTGGCACTCCAAAAAATAATTTTTTCCTCCTGACAAAAATAGGTATAATTTTGATTGGTTTACCAAAAATAATAATAATAATGACCTACCCTTTTTTCCTCCAAAGTGACTTTTAAAAATATCAGGTGCCTATACTTGTATAAAAGGATTTTTAGTACCAAGAATTAAACAATCTGATACAACTTCATTATGAGACATGACCAATAAGATGCAAATCTATGTATATTTAAAGTTCAAGACAGGGCATTCACACCAGAGAGCTGTTGTGTTGGCTGTTGTCATTTCTTTAAATTTGACAGTCTAAAGAAAAAGAGGTCAGGTATTGCCTATTTTAAAAATTCTTGTGGCACACTGGTTGAAAGTTGCTGTCCTAGATAATCTCCCTGGTTTTTTTTTTCTTTATGATTTTCTTTGTTATTCATTTATAGTTTTACTTCTTACTGTTTGCATTCCTAGTTTTTCAAAAGGACTGGTATCAATAAATATTTGTTAAAGCTAGCCCTGTTGAGGACATTGTATAATAGTTCCCACTTCTTCACTCTGGAGAACTTGGGCTTAGTATTGTAGCCTGCTCTCTGTTATTATGTCTGTTGCAGGCGGAAGTTAGTTTTGTTGATATTCATAAATTCTTTTCTTTTTGCCCCCTTTCCACTATTTTCTAAACTTCTTGTCTTCATCTTCTTTATTTTCTACTATAGTATTTAAATATACCTTGGAAATATTTTCTGTCATAGTTTTTATTGTGAAGTACTGTATTAGTGTTCTACTGCTGCTCCAAGAAATTACCATAAACTTAGAGGCACAAAGCAACACAAATTTATTCTCTGACAGTTCTGGAAGTCAGAAGTCTAAAATGGTTCTCACTGAGTAAAAGTCAATGGGTTGGCAGGGCTGCATTCCTTTATGGAAGCTCTTAAGGAGAATTCATTTCCTTGCCTCTTCCAGCCATTTGCATTCCTTGGCTCCTGGCCCCCTTCCTCCATCTTCAAAGCCAGCAACTATGATCAAATCTTCATCACATTAAATCATTTGAAATGACTCATTTGCTTTCCTCTTCATCTTCTGAGGACCTTGTAATTATGCTGGGCCCAAGTGGATGATCCAGAATAATCTCTCTATCTCAAGGTCAGCTGATCAACAACCTCAATATTTTCTGCGCCGTTAATTCCCTGTGCCATATAACAGGCAATGGATTCACAGGTTCTGGAGAATAGGATGTGGACATCTTTGGGGGCCATTATTATGCCTACCATGAATACCTACCTCTCTTTCTTTTGATAGTTGCAGCCTTTCCTGCAACCAAGCCACTCCCCACTCAATAGGAGGAACCTCTCTTATTTCATTTGTTCACTCCTGTGTTTTCCGCATTGTCTTTCTTCCTGGTCCTGGCTGATGCTGAATGAGTATATAAAATAGAACATATCTGAGTCTTTGCTTTATGCACTTAAAACACCTTTCAACCACAATTAAATTTAGTTCATATCTAAGTAAAAAAAAAATAGGTAAAGATTGCTGCTTAACTTTCTCTCCCCTTGTAAAATTATTTATCTTGAACCTGTTTTCTTCCTTTATTTTTCATAATATCTAACTAATTTTATGTGACTAGAGACATAAAAAACAATATAAAAGTTGGAACCACTCTGAGAAAACATTTTAGTTGTTTATAATTTTATTTTTATTTGTCCCACTTTTTCTTTTTACCATTTTTGTGATTTACTATGAATTGTACAAATGATTTATACTTACTCCCTTCTGATTTTAGCATTGGTATTAATATAATTATACTTCTGTTAGTCTTTCTATGCTTTAAAATGTTGATTCTATTTTTTCCCTGTTATATATAAAGTAGGTATTTAATCCTATCAACATGTTTTTGAAGAACAAGCTTCTGGTTTAAAAGAATATTGATGGCATTTAGTAACTAAAACTATGTAGTTACCAAGTTCTTTTAATTTCCAGCATGGAAGGTATTTCTATAGGTGATAAACTTGTTACTCATATGCTATTTACTGACACTTACCTGATTTCTTTTAGACGCAAAGGAGAGAAGTGGCATAGGCCTAACCATATCCATATTCATCCAAATGTATTTGCGATGTTGTTCTTTCTTAACATAGAGAGAATAGTACCATTTATGACTTCTCTGAAATAAATGAAGATCAAATCTATGTGGCACTTTGAACCTTGATCAGGAACAAGAATCTTGGGAATTCTTGGAAAGGAAGTGATTTTCTCACAATTTAAATTTACTTTACATCAGAGGAAAGAGATTCATGTGTTTCTAGACCAGCGGTTCTCAACCTGTGGGTCGCGACCTCTTTGGGGGTTGAACGACCCTTTCACAGGGGTCGCCTAAGATCATCGGAAAACACATATATAATTACATATTGTTTTTGTGATTAATCACTATGCTTTAAGTATGTTCAATTTGTAACAATGAAAATACATCCTGCATATCAGATATTTATATTACGATTCATAACAGTAACAAAATTACAGTTATGAGGTAGCAACAAAAATAATTTTATGGTTGGGGGTCACCACAACATGAGGAACTGTTTTAGACCATTCTAGTTCATTGAGTTCTACCTGTTCTGAATAAAGCAGTCCTTTATGCAATCAATGAAGCAAACAAGGAACTACAGTTTCCAAGTTCAGTACAAATGATTTACCATTGCAAGGGATCCCTATCATTGAGAAATAGCTTCTCTACTCACTGAAATAATGAGAAAATGACACCCTGATTTTTTTCAGTTATATGAATACATTCTCTTTAAGACGGGCATATTAGCACTGCTGACTCTTCTGGCTGAACTCTTGAATTAGGGTCAAATCAAGGGAATAAAATGCCTATGTGCAAATTGTGAGACGAAACTGAGACTAGTCAGGCTATTTTTCTGTTCTCTGTGCACAAGCACAGGTTTAGGGCTTTTCATAAATCAAATTGAAATATTTGTCTTTTTAATGTGGCCTTTTAACTTGTTCTGAGTAGAATTTATGAACCTAGTGAGAAGTTGAAAATTACTTTTCCAGCATAACTTCTGAGTGATACTATTGAATAGGGATCACTGTAAAGAAAGGAAAGAGTTTGATACAATAAATACCAAAGCTTTACCTGGAAGTGCCAAAAAGATGCCATTAGTCGGTCACTTGTAACTGGTTTTTACAGCAAACATTGCAGGATCTAGAGGGAATGTGAACAACAGAATCTCCATTTTTAGTTTCTGATGCTTTTATGGCAGGCCGACAAGAGCTGGAAGGTTCAGACATTTGTCTTGAAATAATGAGAGAAGTTTCTGCTTTCTGAATTAGTGAGAAAGTTGGTACTTAGACTGCCCCCAGGCATGGACTGTGAATCCAAGTATATCCACACCAAACCGTCTTTCATTTAAGTCTGTCTAATAAATCATCTTCCCAACTGGAGCCGGGGTATAAAAGTTCATGCCTCTGGCACAGCTGAAGAGGAGAAAAAGATCAGGAGCATGGACGTTTTAAGAAATGTAATTTTATTTTCAAGTTGGGTTTTCTGACATGCAAAGAAAAAATTACTATTTAAAAAAGTATTCCTACTTTGATAAAAGCAACTGCTCCTAGATGGTTCAAAATGATACCATTGGAAAAACAGGAGATTGCCCAGTTTTTGTCCAGGATTCAGTGAATTTAATGGAGTAAATGCTAGACTGAAGCTTCATGAGGACAGGGTTAGGTGACCATTGATTGTTGATGAATTAATAAAAGAGTAAAAATTTGACTTCTTTAGGTTGCAGATAAGTTGTTTGATATGGATAGGGACATATGTTTTGATACCACTGCTAGGTAGATGGTGCATGGCACTTTTGCCATCAATCTTATGGATTCTCTCTGGTCAAAAATTTAATGGAAAGGTGATGAAAACATAAGGCTATATAGTAAATGGGTTTATAAGCCTTTCATAGACATAGTGTGATTCGTTTTGGGGAAAAGTTTTGGTAGCTTCATGTATTCATTCAGTAAGTAAATGTTTGTTGGATGACTACTATATGCTAAGCAGTGGCTAGTATCCTAGCCTTCAACATATGTCCCTCTGTTTTTGGAGATACAGACATGTAAACAGTTAAAAATCTATATAGAGTGAGTGCTATAACGAACTAAGAACAATGCATCACAGAAACATATGAGAATAAAATCCAGATAAAGGGGCTAGGAAGAACTTTCTTGAGGAAGGAACATCTTTTCTGAAATCTCAATTTAAAATGAGAGAGCTAGAAAAGAGGCAGGAGAGCTTGATGAGATCTAGGACCTGAAAGCACTTTAGAAGCACTTTATTTTTTATTTTATTTTATTTTTGGTTTTTCAATTACAGTTGTCCCCTTTTCTCCCAATTTCTCTCCCCCACCCAACCCACCCTCTCTCCCGCAATCATATCCCTCCCCGTTGTCCATGTCCATGAGTCATTTATATACGTTCTTTGACTAAACCCTTCCCTTACTTATCCCCCTTCTCTCCCTCCCCCCTATTGACTGCTATTCTGCTCTTTGTTCTATTTAGTTCTTTTATTTGTGTTGTTCTTTAATTCCCTGTATTAGGTGATATCATATGGTATTTTTCTTTCTTTGCCTGGCTTATTTCACTAAGCATAATTCTTTCTAGTTCCATCCCTGTTGTTGCAAATGGCAGGAGTTCCTTCTTTCTTTCTGCTACATTGTGTAAATGTACCACAGTTTTTTGATCCACTCATCTACAGATGGGCACTTAGGTTGTTTCCAGCACTTAGCTATTGTAAACAGGGCGCAATGAACATAGGGGTGCATAAGTTCTTTTGAATTGGTGTTTCAAGATTCTTCGGGTATAATCCTAGTAGTGGAGTCGCTGGTTCAAAAGGCAATTCCATTTTTAATCTTTTGGGGTAATTCCATACTGTTTTCCATAGTGGCTGCACCAGTCCACATTCCCACCAACAGCGAAGTAGGGTTCCCGTTTCTCCACATCCTTGCCAGCACTTGTTGCTTGTTGATTTGTTGATGATGGCCATTCTGACTGGTGTAAAATGGTATCTCGTTGTGATTTTTATTTGCATCTCTCTGCTGGCTAATGATGTTGAGCATTTTTTCAAGTGTCTATGGACCTTCTGTATGTCCTCTTTGGAGAAGTGTTTGTTCAGGTCCTTTGCCCATTTTTTAATTGGGTTGTTTGTTTTCTTGATCTTGAGTCGTATCAGCTCTTTATATATTTTGGAAATCAGTCCCCTGTCTGTGGTGTCATTGGCAAATATGTTTTCCCATACAGTTGGTTTCCTTTTCATCTTGCTGATGTTTTCTTTTGCTGAGCAGAAACGCTTTAGTTTGATGTAATCCCATTTATTTATTTTTTCCTTTATTTCTCTTGCTTTAGGAGATGTATCCGTGAAGAGATTGTTATGTGAGATATCTGATATTTTCTTGCCTATGTTTTCCTCTAGGACTTTTATGGTGTCACGGCTTACATTTAAGTCTTTGATCCATCTTGAGTTTATTCTCGTGTGTGGTGTCAGTTGGTGGTCTAGTTTCATTTTTTTGCAGGTCCCTATCCAGTTCTCCCAGCACCATTTGTTAAAGAGGCTCTTCTCACTCCATTTTATGTTCATACCTCCTTTATCAAATATTAGTTGACCATAGAGGCCTGAGTTTATTTCTGGACTCTCTATTCTGTTCCACTGATCTATATGTCTGTTCTTATGCCAGTACCAGACTGTTTTGATTACAGTGGCTTTGTAGTATTGTTTGATATCTGGAGTTGTGATTCCTCCTGCTGTGTTCTTCCGTCCCAAGATTGCTTTTGCTATTCGGGGTCTTTTTTGGTTCCATATGAATTTATGGAGTATTTGTTCTAGGTCTGTGAAATATGTCATTAGTATTTTAATAGGGATTGCATTGAATCTGTAAATTGCTTTGGGTAGTATGGCCATTTTGATGATGTTGATTCTTCCATTCCAAGAACATGGTATTTGCTTCCATTTATTTGTATCCTCCTTAATTTCTTTCTTCAATGTTATGTAATTTTCAGAGTACAGGTCTTTTATCTCTTTGGTTAAGTTTACTCCTAGGTACTTTATTTTTCTTGTTGCTATAGTAAATGGTATTTTCTTTTTTGTTTCTGTCTCTGATATTTTATTGTTGGTATACAGAAATGCCTTAGATTTCTGTATATTTATTTTGTACCCTGCTATTTTGCCAAATTTGCTTATTATATCGAGTAGTGTTTTTAGTGGCATCTATGGGGTTTTCTATGTATATTATCATGTCATCTGCAAATAATGATAATTTTACTTCCTCTTTCCCTATTTGCATGCCTTTTATTTTTTCTTGTCTGATTGCCGTGCCTAGGACTTTCAACACTATGTTGAATAGGAATGGAGATAGTGGACATCCTTGTCTTGTTCCTGATCTCAGAGGGAATGCTTTCAGGTTTTGTCCATTGAGTATGATGTTGGCCTCAGGCTTCTCATATATATATAGCCTTGATTATGTTAAGGTATGCTCCCTCTATTCCCATTTTGCTGAGTGTTTTCAACATAAATGGGTGTTGAATTTTATCAAATGCTTTTTCTGTATTGATATGATCATGTGATTTTTGTCTTTCATTTTGTTTAGGTGGTGTTTTATATTTATTGACTTGCGAGTATTAAACTGTCCTTTCATCCTTGGGATGAATCCCCCTTGATCGTGGTGTATGATCTTTTTAATGTGTTGCTGGATCCTTTTTGCCAATACTTTGTTGAGGATTTTAGCATCTCCGTTCATCAGTGATATTGGCCTGTAGTTTTCTTTCTTTGTTGTGTCTTGAGCTGGTTTGGGGATTAGAATAATACTGGCTTCATAGAAAGAGTTTGGGATTTTCCCCTCTTCTTGGATTTTTTGGAACAGTTTGAGGAGGATAGGAGTTAGTTCTTCACTGAATGTTTTCTAGAATTCGCCTGTGAAGCCATCTGGTCCAGGGCTTTTGTGTGCAGGGAGATTTTGGATTACTGTTTCAATTTCCTTCTTTGTTATTGGTCTGTTGAGACTTTCCACTTCTTCTTGAATCAGTTTTGGAAGGTTGTATGTTTCTAGAAATTTGTCCATTTGTTCTAGATTGTCAAATTTCTTGCCATACAGTCGTCTGTAGTAATTTCTAACTATCATTTGTATTTCTGTGGTATCAGTCGTGATTTCTCCTCTTTCATTTCTGATTTTGTTTATTTGGGTCTTCTCTCTTTTTTCTTGATAAGACTGGCTAGAGGCTTGTCGATTTTGTTTATTTTTTCGAAGAACCAGCTCCTAGTTTTGTTGATCTTTTGGATTCTTTGTTTAGTCTCTATGTCATTTAGTTCTGCCCTGATCTTGATGATTTCATTCCATCTTCTTGCCCTAGGCTTTGTTTGTTGTTGTTCTAGTTCTTGTAGCATTAGGGTTAGGTTTTTTATTTGAGATTCTTCTATCCTTTTCAGATATGTCTGTATTGCTATGAACTTCCCTCTCAGGACTGTTTTTGCTGTGTCCCACAGGTTTTGGGCTGTTGTGTGCTCATTATCATTAGTTTCTAGACATTTCTTGATTTCTTTTTTGATGTCATTGTTAATCCATTCATTATTTAATAGCATGTTATTCAATCTCCATGAGTTTGGGTGTCTTTGATTTTTTTCTCTCAGGTTGATTTCTAGTTTCAAGGCATTGTGATCTGAAAAGATGCTTGATATGATTTCAATTTTCTTGAATTTGTTGAGGCTTGTTTTGTGTCCTATCATGTGGTCTATCTTTGAAAATGTCCCATGTGCATTTGAAAGGAATGTATATTTTGCTTCTTTGGGGTGAAAAGTTCTATATATATCAGTTAGGTCCATGTGGTTTAGTGTGTTGTTCAATGCCCGTATATCCTTGGTGTTTCTTTGCTTTGATGATCTGTCTATTGTTGATAATGGAGTGTTGAAGTCCCCTACTATGAGTGTGTTGTTGTTGATATCCTTTTTGTGGTCTTCTAGTATTTGCTTTATGTATTTGGGTGCTCCTATGTTGGGTGCATATATGTTTATCAATGTTATATCTTCTTGATGAATTGTTCCTTTGAGTATTATGAAATGTCCTTCTTTGTCTCTTTTTATTGCCCTTGCTTTGAAATCCATTTTGTATGATATGAGGACTGCTACCCAGGCTTTTTTTTTTTCTAGTCTGTTTGCTTGGAAGATTTTTTTATATCCCTTTACTTTCAGTCTGTGTAAATCTTTTGTTTTGAGGTGTGTTTCTTGTAGACAGCAAATATGTGGGTCCTGTTTTCTTATCCATTCCGTTACCCTATGTCTTTTAATTGGAGCATTTAATCCATTTATATTTAAGGTTATTATTGATGTGTACTTATTCATTGCCCTTTGTACCTCTGTCCTTCTCCTACCACCCCCAAACTTTCCTCCCCTCTCCACCATCCACTATAGAAAAATATAAAGGAGAGTTATGTTCTCACTTGCCCAGGAGCACGCTGTCTCCTGTCCTTCAGTGCCAATGCTACTTGGTCGAGTCCTGTCTCTGCCAGTGGGCAGAGATCCGCTCTCCTCCTGACTCCTCTGCGGGGTAGCCTCTAGAAGCACTTTAGAGTGAAGAATGGGGAGAGCTGAAGCTTAAATGGTGAGCAGAGGTAAAGTTCAGAAGGGTCTTAAAAGTCATGCCAAGGAGTTTAGAATTTATTCCTAGAGCTTAATTGAAATAGTAATTAAGTTTGTCACATGACACAGGATGATGGGAAGTCATTGAAACTTAAGGAAAGGAAGTACAAAATCAGACTTGTGCTTTAGGACACTTACATTGATTGTAGTGTGAAAAACAGATGTAGAGAACTTGAGAATGGAGATAGGCTGATTGCAACAGCCTAGTGAGAGGCAATTGTTACTTAATGCAGAGAAGGGGCCAGGGGGTTGGGGTAAGCAGGCTGATTCAGGAGATGGTTATGAGAAATAACAACCAGATATTGGTGATTACTTGGACAAGAAGTACATGAAGGACCAAAGAGTTCATGCTTCAGTCCCAGACATGTTAAGTTTTTGGTACCTTTGAGATAATGGAAAAGCTGTCTAGGACACAGTTAACTATGTAAGACTAAAGCTAAGAAATAAGATATGAATGAAAGATATTTGAGAGCCATAAACCTAAAAGTGGAAATGAAAACCATGGAAATTAATTCAGTTGTTCAGGGTGAACATGTAGAGTCTTACAGCAGGTTCTGAGACAATGGTTTTTCTCAATTGAACAAAGAAAGAGGAATTGGCCAGTGAGACTGGGAATGGGTGAATAGGTAGGTAAGAGAGGTATAGCAAGAAAGTGTGGTGTCAAGTAAGCTAAAGGAAGAAAATGTTTCACAAAGGAAATGTTCGGCAGAGGCCCTGTCATGGTGAGTTGAAAACTGGACTTAGCAATAAGGTGGTTGTCAGTACCTCGGAGAGAGCCCTTTTCTTGGCATGATGAGAACATATAGATGGGGAGCATGTGCAGAAAGAGAGAAAGAGTGTATACAATACTTTAGGGAAGTTTGAGTGTGAGGAGGGTAGAACAATGGTATGGTGCCAGATAGGAAAAGGTGTAAGTGTTTTTTTTGCTTTCTGTTTTGTTTTAATGAGTGGGATCAGAGTATGTTCAAATGCAAAGGAGAAGAGTTTGAAGATGAAGTAAGGGGAGGGGAGAGGTAGGATAGGATAATTGAAAGAAAAAAAATGCTAGATCCCAAGAGCAGCTGAACTGGGCTGGGGTGGGGTGGAATTCAGGCAGGAGAAAGCTCCTAGTATGGCTAACAGCGGTGGGGGGAGGTGGGGGGAAGTGGAACTTTGAGGAGCTTGAAAAATGTTTGAGACAGTAGTTGTGGGAAATAGAAGAAAGCTAAAAAAATGAAGATAAAGTGCCAAACAGCATGGAGAACTCAGTACAAGTTGAGTGCCATGAAACTATAGTGGCACCACTATGATTTGATTTTTTTCTCCAGCAGTGCCCAAGACCTGGGATTAGGCAAGTGAAATGAAGTGGAACAAGATTAATAGGACATTTATAAGCAAGTAGCTGGAGTGATGGCTTAGGCACTTGTCACCAAACTTTTTTGTGCTCATGTTTTTAGAATTTTGAAAAATTGGCTATCTCTCACACATTTTAACATTGAAATCTAAAAGTAGCACAAGTTTAAATATTGTAAAATTAAATAGTTGCAAAAGATGCATTTTATGGATTATTTTATATAACATACATACATTAAATGTATTTTTATCCAAATCTTGAAGCTGCAGATTTAGCTCATTCAACTTATAGAACATGTCCTTCAGATAATCAGGCATCATTGTTAAACTAATCAGCCAAATCAAGGTTACTTTTCATCAGAAAAGGTATGATTTTATTTAAAAATTTATATAGTCATCCATCTGCCTAACCATTTTCTTGCCTTTTTATTCTGAGCATTTAATTTATTGATAGATGGATGATTGATTGATAAGTAAGTAGGTGGGTGAGTAGATGGATAAAACAAGACATGTATGAATAGATACTTGTCTTGAGTACATTTTCTGGATGAAACAAGTTCCCCCTAAATTTTTCTTTCTGAAGCTTTTTTGCCTTTACGTCCCAGAGACTTTCCCTCAGGAAAGTGACTTCTCCATTTGTTCTTTTTGATGTCCCTAAGTTTATTACACCCTGGAACGATGCACCAAAATACCATTTGGCATAGGGGAGAGTATGGGTTTCTTTTGTAGAGTTGGGAAGGGCAATTTGAGAGGTGAGAAAGTGAGGAATAATTGTTAGCCATCGGGGTTGGCAGGCAGGTCTACTTTAGGAATGAGTTTGTGGGAGTTTATATCTAGAAATGTTTACCCTATAGCTATCTAAGCCTCTTTGTACCCTGGAAATCCTTTGTGTCTGTACCTCAGTGTAAAGGTCATTGGATTATTGGGGCAAAGTTAGGTCGGGATAAAGAATAAAGGCAGGAGGATGTGAGAAAGCACAGGGTTCAAGGAGCTTGAGAACTTCTGGTTTCAAGACCTATAATTTTAATACTTTTAGTTTAAGAAGTAGAATTTGTTTGTTTGTTTTGACATTCAGAGATATTGCATTGGTTTTTATTTTTATTGATTATAATTTATTTTTATTGTTGACACTATTATAGATGTCCCCCTTCTGGAAGTGTTAGGATATATTTGGGGCTTGTGTTTTCATCTGGCACAGTGTAAAGAGAGGGTATTTTGTGCCAAGCATACTCTGGATCTGAATCCTTGCTCTACCACTGCATTAGTTTTCTCATTTGTAAAATTAGAATAACAGTATCTACCTTGCAGGTTGTTATAAGAGTTAGAGATAACACTTTCTTTTAGTCAATAAATATTTACTGAGTGCCTACTATGTTCCAGACATTGTTCAAAGAGACAATAAAAACAAAATACTTTGCACAGCATTTGAAACATAAAAATAAACCAACTATAGAAACTGAAAAAGGGATGTGTTCAAAGGTAGGGCACCACATGTATTTTTCTGTGTCACAAGAACATTAATTATTGGATCAAAACTGAAGGATAATAGCAAACGTTTGATGTTTATTTTTTCTGCAGCTTGTGGAGAGTCCAGGCCTAAGTTTACTCTTTTTTCCCCCCACTTTTATCAAAAATATAATTTTCAGCAAGTTAAAAACATGTTATGAAAATATAAATGAATACTTGTCAGAAATGTTATTTGACTCATTTATTTAGTGAGAAAACCAATATGAAGGTAAAACTGACTTCAAGAGCATTTGAGGATCAAGGATATATATAGTTCATCAGGGAGGACATTAAAAAATATAGAAATGTTGGAATAAAATTGCTTGATTAGATGTAACATTGGTTAGTGGTTCACAGGGCAACAGAACAGCAACCTTTAGGATTATATTTTTGCTATGGTCTGAATATTTGTGTCTCCCCTCAAAATTCATATATTGAAATCCTAATGTAAATGTGATGGTATTAGGAAGTGGGGCCTTTGGGAGGTGCTTAGGTCATGAGGATGGAGTCCTTATGAATGGGATTATTGCTTTTATAAAAGAGACCCTAGAGAGCTCCCTAGCTCCTCTACCATGTGAGGTTGCCAAGAGAACACAGCTAACTATCAACCAGGAACTGGGCTCTCACTGGACACCAGATCTGCCACTGCTTTGATCCTGGTCTTCTCAGCCTTCAGAACTGTGAGAACTGGGAGAAATAACAAATCCTAAGGCTTTCTAAAATGTGTGTATATATGTATTTGTTATCATACACTCAAGTAGCACTCTTAAACTTAGACGGGCTTTGGGTAATGCCAAGATTCTAAAAATAATATATTACATAGGCTAAGAGAGACAAAGACATTTTTGCTAGAAAAAATATTAGGAAAATGTGAAAAAAAGAGCTTATTATGATACTTTTTGGGGCTGGTATACTAATCTCAGAAACTACTTCCCTATGACTGATCACATGTGTTGTGCACTCCATAATGTATAACATGGAATAATAGTAAACACATGAGTATTGTCAATTTTATGACATATTTGCTCAGGAATAGCTGTGCTTATTATCTCAACAACCTTGTAGTTGGAACAGGCACATTATGTCTCTCATTTTAGGAGTAAAAAATGTGAATTAGGAAATGGCTCAGCAACAGGGCCAAGACTGTAAATCAATGCTGCTATCTTGGCTCTAATCTATTTGACCTGACAGAATGAGATGGTTGTAAACGGAGTCCCCAGTTTCCAGGTGAGTTATGTTCCTGGTGATCATTTGTAGGTGTTTTGAACTTCACATAGAAATCTTTCCATAAAAATAGCGTGATGTATAAAGGTTAGGCCTCCAGTTCAGCCTGCCAATCCCTTTCACCTGTGACATGTCCATACTTCAGTGATACAGAGCCTCTCACCATTAATTTCTACCAGAGAATTAGTTCAGGGCTTTGATTTGGGATGTAGGGCATATTTTCCTGTGTCTTCCTGCCTTCCATTTCAGCACCAGTGCTAAGAGTGGAGAACTTGTCTGGTTTTACACAGCAGATGGTAGCTCTTGTGGTGGCTGGTCCAGAGAGGCTATCACATGGGCACTTGAGGGTATTAGATGCAGAATTGCTGGAGAGAGATCTGACACAGGTACCTGTGCAAAACAGAGACGGGATGGGGGAGGCGCGTGTAAAGAGGGGACACTGAAGGACTGGTGGGAGTCTGTGGGACAAAGGCAGGCAGTTCTTAAAGTGGTAGATGTCGGGCAATGGGAAGACAGCTGTCATCACGCCCCACCCCCCTTTCCCTGGCACAAGTCATGAAGCAGCTCTTTAAATGAGATCCACAGAACAGATGTACAGGTCAGGTGGTGAGAAAGAACAAAGCTGCTTTTTTTTCCCTCCCTACCCAGTGTAGCTGATTCAATAAACTGGTTGCATTTGCTTAAATCTCTTGTTGATTTTATAAAATGTACTGTCACTGAAATGGAAAATTAAACAGTATTGAAAGGTACAAAGAAAAATGTAAAAATCACACAATTCCTCTCATCCAGAGATAAGCATTATTAGTTTAAAGGTTTCAATCAGAATTGGGGAAACTATTTCAAGAAATGACTCTAGAAATGACTATTCCAGAAGTTTTTCAATGAGGGAGCCTGGGGTGCAAGCTCCAGTGACTAATAATTTTAATATTTCTTCCCTATCATTTTCCCAGACTATGTAATGTTACAGACTATCCCATCTTTACTTCCTCACCTAATACATGGATCATGTAATATTTTTCCCAGACTTTCTTATTGTCTTGTCACCTTTATTCAAATTGATATATAGGAACTGTGGAAAAGTCAAAGAAGATTCAATGTCAAAGAGTCTGTACTAACTTCACGAAATACTGAACAGTTAATGAGGGCATGTGCATATTTATTCATGTCCTTGCCAACAGTAGGATTTATCTTTTTTCATATTGGCTCATCTGATAAGGGGAAAATGTTTTTGATTGTTATTTCTAATTTAATTTCTAATAAAGGTTGATTAATTTTTCAGTGTGTTTATAGGACACATGTGTGGGTGAGGGGTATAACCAGGAGTTGAGATTTAAATGAGATGTGTGCAGGTTTTTTTGGGTGTGTAGGTAGTTGTGAATGTTTTAAGTACTGATGGGGGTTCAGTTCATCATGGCATCATTGGCAAGTGTGTGTGTATATACATGTGTACATGCATGTACATTGTAAGGGAGATAATTCCTATATAATCAGCATAAATATAGAATTTCTGAATTTATGGGGAATCCTATGTAGTGGCTGAATCTCTGGAGTCATCCCTGTGGGTCTCCTGTTCTCCCACATCATGTAGTGACAAGTCCCTGGGGTGATGAACAGGCTGGATAGGCAGAAGTTTTAATGAAGACTAAATCATCCTTTTGTAAGTACTAACTGTGGGTCATACTAAATTTAGTTTTCTCATCAGTAAAATGGGGCTAATAGCAGTGCTCATTTCATAGTACCATGGTGAAGACTAATTGTGATAATACATGTGAAATCATATGCTCAGTGCCTAGAACATGGTAAACTGTCAATAAAAGTTAACTGTTGTTATACCTTTTTTTGTATGTAAAGTAAGGAGATGAACTAGGTAATCTCTAAGGTCTTTTCGAGAGCAACAGATCCAGATGCATGATACTGAAAATGTATAGTGGTTCTTATTTGATTCATACTTTAAAGAAAAATTGACAAAACAGTTTTAAAATGAGCAAAATGAGCTGGGTAATTGCTCTCAGTTTAAGCAATATCTTCAGAAAAATGAATCAGGTAGATCATAATACATATATAACATAAACTGTAAGAAGTGGCTGTTACACAAAGACACAGTCAAGCCACCAGAATAGAGTTGATGCATTTAAGGTAATCTATTTAGTTAAGCTTATACTTTTACTAAGAAAGATGAAAAAATAGCTAAAAACTTGGAAAGTAAAGTTTATAGAATGTGGACAGTTACCAACTGTCATTCTTCTCAGCCTCTACTGAAAATCAACAACTCTTACCTAGAAGTAGAATGTAAATATTTGCAGCAATGTTTAAAAAAAAAACAACATAGCAAGCTTATCAAACAGATTTAGAGCTGTCGACCTGTCAATATTTAGCCCTTCAAAACTAAGTCTTTGTAAACTCAGTTCAGTATATTCAAATATTGAGCATAGTGATTTCTCTTCTTTAGGGGAATTTCAACATCAGAGTTATTTATTTGACCATGGGAAACAAAATACCTAGTCTTAAAGGAATTTTCTGACAAATTTGGAATCTAGAAGCCTGGCATTTAAAGGAACTTAGAGATCTAGTCTTTTAAAATAATATTTTTAATGATGATTTGAACTCTGATTAAGTCCTACTGAGAATTATGAACAATGTTACAAATGTCCATTGAGACTTTTGACATCCCCCTCCTTCCACGCGCTTGTAGATATTACACGCCCCCATTTTCTTGAAATCAGAAATGGCCATACACTTGCTTTGGTCAATAAAGTTCAAGTGGAAACGATTGAATCACTTCTACGAGTAACTTGTGATTCAAGTTCTGTTTCTTTGCCATAATGACCCTTGGAGACTATTTTTTAAATTCATTTTTATTGAATTTATTGGGGTTAATTCCTGGAGCTTTGGATGGCAGTGTCATAGGATGGTGAAGCCTTTGTTTTCTTGGTTCTCTGAGTGCTGCAGGGAGCAGGCCTGCCGGTGACCTGTGTTGGACAGGCATATAAATAAGAAATAAACTTTTGTGTAATATACCATTGAGATTTTGGGATTTTTTTTTTTTTTTTGCCACTGAACAAACTATTCCAACTTGATCAGTACTTTACAAGGCTTTGTTTTTTATGAAAGCACCTTTTATGGCTGGATAGAAACATTATATTAATGTATCTCATATAGAGCTAGGATATGACTCCATATGAGTCAATAGTTAACCTTTTCCTGCCCTCTGGAATATAAAAGAATTGCCACTTTTGTTCTGCTACATGACAAGCCTTCAAATATCAGAATATAAATAATATTTTCACCCTAAATCCTCTCCCTGCAAGGGAACGCTATTTTCTATGGACACACAGTTTCTTGACTTTTCACCTTCCTGGTTACTCTCTGAATAACTTTTGTTTTGCCAATGTCCCACTCAAACATAATGTCTATAATGGAATACAATTCTTACTAAATTAGATACTGCAGGAAGAGATCATTGCTTTGCTGAGGTTTGCAATAGTGGTGAATTACGTTTATCTATAGGAAGTACATTATTTTAGACCATGTTTTGGGCTGACATTTTAGACAGTTTTCAATACTAGGCTTGGTTAAGGAACAGTCTGACTCTCCACAGTGACCAGTGGAAGATGGTAACCTCCAGAGAGCAACAATTTCAGGAACATTGTGTGGACCGTAGCTGTGGTCCAGCTCTGGACAAATGGGAGTCATTAAAGTTTTCAATCGGAGGATGGTAATGACACATTTACATTATGAACTCTGGAAAAAATAAAAAGAATAATTAGTAGGTGATATGTACTTGGGAAGGGGTGAGACTAAATGTAAAGAGACTGGTTAATTAATCAACCAACCAAATAATCAACACAATGTATTGATTACCTACTTAGTGTAACCCTTAGAACTACATAGGTTGACCATTGGAGAACAAAACATACATATGAACAGAGAGGAGTAGATGGGTAGTAAAGATGGTCAACGGTTTGTTATCCTTATCACATATTATAATCATTAATGAACAAACTGAAAGGACAGAAGACTAATATCTGAGGACAAGCTTTCTAAAGTAGCAATTTAAGAAACAGAAATTTCTAGTGAAGATAAAGTCGATGAATTAACAAGAAAACTATCTCAAATTGTTTAAAAAACAAACATAAAAATCCAGACGTTGTTTGTAGAACTATTCAGTCAAAGCTTGTCTCCACTTTTTTTTTTCTTATTTCTTTGGCTCTTCACTTTATATGTTAGCCTTTTCTCCAGGCTTATTTTCCTCATGGTTACAAGCTAACTATCAGTAGCAATGAAGAATTTATACTTCCTACTTTGCCTCTAGTGGGAGATAAAAGTGCCCATTTCTTAACAACCACTGAACAGAAGTTATGAGCTTTGCTCTGACAGGTTTACTTCTGAATTAATCATTGTGGAAAGGTAAATGCACGCAGTAATTCTAAGCATAAAGCTAGTGTCAGTTTATCAAAAGACACGTAAAAGAGGTGGAGAATGGGTGTCTATTAAAAAATAAATTGGATTATAAGTAGCAAGAACAGAGGGGGAGATGAATGCAGTATAAACAACTCAGAAATGCCCACTATAGGTTGTACAGAAAAATGAACCAGACTCAGAGTGATAGACTTTTTCACACTTGAATGGGATGGTAATTGACCTTGGAGATTGAAGATGACGTGGATGTGAACTTCTTACCATGAAATACATGAGGATGGAAAGAATGAACAGCCTCATTTTGTGTAAGGAGTATAGGGGAGGCAATTCAGTGGAGAGGGCATTTTAGCCAAGGAGAAATGTGGAGGTGCAATTAGTGACAGTGGGTTTTGTGAAGGTCAGGGAGAGTCTTGGGTTTAGAAATGGCAACAGAGAAGTGGTGATGTCATTAACACATACATGGAATGTAGCAGAAGATTGTTCGAGAAATTCTTTCAACATCTCTACCAGAAGATGAAGGGGTAAAGACATTTGAGCTGCAGCTCAGAAGAGACTGAATGATTAGAAGAATATTTATATTTTGGGACAAAATAAAAAAAAAGCATCAGTGCAGTTTATTGGAATAAAGAAAATAAGAGAAATCTATGGAATCTATTATGGTTTTCCTCAGTTGCAGGCAGTCTGTTGCATAGATAGTTACCCCCAACTGATAAAAATTTCAGTTAAATGTAAATTAAGAGTGAGAGTGCATTATGATAATTTAGAAACCTTTGGGTGAAGAACCAAATTCTGGGACTCCGAATTCCAGTTAACAACACTTTATTAGCATCCATAACCATTTTCATATTTGTCATTTGTATTCCTGCATATTAGTAAGAGCCAGTTTCTTTTTAAGTTGAACAATAGGTACCAAGCTGCCTTTGGCAATAATATGTTGTATTAGTGGACATAATATTGAGTCTAGTAAAACATAAAATTGTTTACTAGACTAAGCGAAGATATTATATATGACCTTGACTTTATAATTAAAAAACACACACTCCTCTATAGTCAAGTGGCAAAGAGTTCTTGTGAAAGGTATAAGTAATGTGATCTGTGGTATTCATGAGAAAATAAAGAGGAAAATAATATTATCTTCAAAATCATGAGTTGGTTGAATCTTGAAATATGATAAACATCATGTAAACAGACCTCAACTGCAGACATAGAATATACCTAGCTTTAGACAAAATTCTATAAATTTTTATACCTCATGTACAGT
The DNA here is from genome assembly GCF_987537825.1 of Furipterus horrens. Lineage (NCBI taxonomy): Eukaryota > Metazoa > Chordata > Mammalia > Chiroptera > Furipteridae > Furipterus > Furipterus horrens. The sequence continues at coordinate 121,291,195 of NW_028327173.1, read as the reverse complement.
ATGTTATTCTAGAAATATGTTATAAACAAGTGTTAAAAGTTTTACAGTATGATGCAGTTGAATTCTTTGCTTTTTAATAGAGCTGCCATAGAATATTCCTAAATCTATATTTTATTACTTTTTATATTGAAATGAAGTATAATGGTAGTATTAATGCAATGGCTGTTAATATAACAGAAAATTTTTTGATTTTACACAGCTGTCTGTGTAAACAATCATTAATCTTTGGAATATCAAAATAAAACCCTTAGAAATAGTTATTAATTATTAAAGATATTATAATATTGAATTATAATGACAGCAAATCCATAAAGCAAGTTTTGAAATCTTTGTCATGATACGTATATGAAGAAATATGAAGTTGGCTCATATGTCTCTGTATTCTTTAGTTGTTTGTTTATACTCTCATTGCTAACCTAAATTTATACTTTGAGAATAGTCAATCTCCTAAACTAGGGAAATACCTCTTTATGTAAACAAAGAGTAAATGTTTTATGGGGCAAAAATTTTCTCCCAACTTTTACCACTTAAAAACTTAGTATTATTAAAGACACATTTAAACAGGTCTATTAGAGGTTCAGATTTTTTAAAACGTGTTTCCAAAGATTTCCCAGAAAAATAATTTTAAGGTTAAGATGATTATCATACAGATTTCCCCCCTAGAGCACATACTAAGAAAGTGCCTAATATTAAGACTTTAAAGAAATTTAATCCCAGAAACAGTGAAGAATAAAATTGAAGGTATAAGAACAGGAACTGATTTGTTAAAATGGCCAAATCAATAAAGGTTAATGTCAAAGAACAAAATGACGCACTCTGATGAATTCCCATGACCATGCAGATTGATTTGGTGTTTCATTTCTTTATCATTTCATTTATTTTCAAGACTTAGAAATTGAACTGTGCTTCAGCTGATGAAAATTGTATTAACTTTGCAAATTGTGAAATTTACAGTCTCTTTAGTTGGAGTGTTGAAAAAGAAATTCTGTTTTTAAAGTCAATCTATTTTATTTAGCCTCTTTAAAGATTTAAAATCCTGTTAAAAGCTAAACAAAGCAAAGAGATTATTAAAAAACTTTAAAAATAGTTTAATATACACTCTGCTGACTCCTAGATCAAAGGGAAAACTATTGACATTTGTTCATCTAACATTTTCCTTCTAAACAGATTTTCAATTATTGTAGAACACAAACCAATATATTGACCTTTATCTGACCATTTTATTGAAATAAGACTGATGTAGTTTCATTTACTGTAATTAGAAATACTTAGTACCCTTTTATATCTTATTTCCAAGGGAAGAAAGTTAATGAGGAAAATTTTAAATGGTATCAAAGAGTGAAATTACTCATGGAACTTGTTTCATTTTTATGAGATTATTTTAATATACATTTAATTCAAAATGAAACCACAAATTATCCTTGGGAGGTTAAAATTGAGTATCACTATTTGGTAGGCAAACTAATGGCTTCCCAAAGTTGTCCTAAACCCCAGAATCTGTGAACATATTACATTACATAGCAAGGGGTAATTAAGATGGAAGATTGAATTATATTTGATAATCAGTTCACCTTAAAATAGGAAGATTATTCTAGATTACTCAGGTGAACCCAAGGTAATCACAGGGGTCCTGAAATATGCAAGAGAGAAGCATAAGAGTCACGACAGAGTAAATGGAATGTGAAAAAACTCCAATAGCCATTGTTAGCTTTAAAGCAGTCAAGAAACGAAGGAGGCTTGTAGAAGCTGGAAAAAACAACTTAACAAACTCTCCCTTGGAGTGTCCACGAAGGAACAAAGTGTCACTGGTATTTTGATTTTAGTCCACCTCCTGAACTGCTAGTTTACAGATTGTGTTGCTTTGCACCACTAAGTATGTGGTAATTTGTTACAACAATGATAGGAAACAAACAGCTACAGTAATTTTTCTGGTTGTCATAAGTTTAAGATTTTGAGAGCAGTTGAAGGAGAGGTGCCTAACAATAATAGAAGCCACAGTTATAATTAGCAGCAATAACTATACTGTTAGAGCTTAGAAAGCTTGTCTATGTATCTCCTGGGCTCTTCACTATAACTTAGCAGGTAGGAAGGCCACGTGGGTGCACATTTTACAGCTAAGGAAACTGAGCTTCAGAGAGATGATGTCACAAAGCAATGACTTCAGTCCCAGATCTTCCTCATTGAATTCCTCAAGCTGGACATTTTGGCCTGTGTGCCAGACAACAGTGGTAGACATAGTGAAGAAGACTTTAAACAAACCTGAGGTTTCTAATTCCAAGGACTTAATTACAGTTTGAGGGTTAGGAAGTACTTGGATTTTATATTATTTTAATTTATTTTTAAATCCTCATCCAAGGATATTTTTTCATCACCTTTTTAGAGAGAGAGGAAGGGAGAGATATAATCATTGATGCAAGAGAGAAGCGACAATTGGTTGCTTCTCATATGTGCCCAGCCCAGGGATTGTAGCAACAGCAGCCTTTCCATTTTGGGAGGTTGCGCCAACCAACTGAGCCAGGTGGAAGCTCTTTGGATTTTAAACCAATCTTAAAAGTTTTAAGTATATTTGAACCTGCTCTCATAAATATTCTAGGGTTTTCTTTGTGGGTGAATGAGTACAAAGATATTACAGTTTCTTGTGAGTTCCTCTTATGACCTTGAGAAATGATAAGCTATTTCATTTGTTTTCTGAGCCAAGGAATTCCAATACTTGTTCAGCTGCTGGGAAAATTGAGAAAAATGACTCCTCTTGTTGTGGTTTAATTTTTTTCAACTTTCAATTTATTTGTATAATTCACTTGATTTTAAATTTATTACTGAACTAATTTAGTTTTTAACTTATAATTTGTATCAGTCACGGAGTAAAACGTTCTAGGCCATTATTAAAGATAAACCTTGGGTAAAATCGTTGGATTCTGCCATGGAACATGGTCAGATAGTGAGTCAGTGTTCTGTGCTGGTTCCAAATATAGGATGCCTGAGTCTGGCTTCCTCCTTATTAGCTGTGTGGCTTTAGTCAAGCTGGTTATTCTTTGTCCTACCAGTTATTCATCTGCAAAATGAAGAGTATAAATGTTATTAACATAGGATTTATATGAGAATAACTGAGAAAATATGTATTTAAAACAGTGCTATATAAATATTATAATAAAGTTCTGGTTTAAATTTATTGCTTTCCAAGGGAAAAAAAATCCCCTCTTTTATTTATTTATTTATTTATATGTTTTATTGATTATATTGTTACAGTAGTCCCAACTTCCCTTCCCTCTGCTCCCCTCCACCTGGTGATCCCCCTCCCTCCAGCTGTCCCCCGTTTTAGTCCATGTCCATTGGTTGTGTATATAGTTCTTCTCAGCCTCTTCCTGTCTACTCCATTCCCTCCAACTATGCTTCTTAATTCCTGTACCATCTCCCTCTCTTACCCCTTACCCCTCCCTGCTGGCCTCCCCCCAATATGTTCCTCATACCTATAGTTCTTTTTCCACTCTCATTGCCTATTTAGTTTGCCTTTGCTTCAATTCCCTAGCTTCTGTTGTTGGTTCTTGTGTTGCAGTTTTCATTTTAGTGTTCATAGTTTTGTTCCTCCTTTTTCTAAACCAGTCCCTTTAACATCTCATATAATAGTGGTTTGGATCTAATGAACTCTTTCAGTTTTATTTTGTCCTGGAAGCACTTTCTCTGCCCTTCTATTCTGAATGACAATTTCACTGGATAGAGTATTCGTGGTTGTAGGTTTTTGCTTTTCATTACTTTGAATATTTCTTGCCAGTCTCTTCTTGCCTGCAGGGTCTCCCTTGAGAAGTCAGCTGATAGTCTAATTGGGACCCCTTTGTACATGATTCTTTTCTTCTTTCTTGCTGCTTTTAAGATTCTCTCTTTATCTTTAACTTTTGACATTTTGATTATAATGTGTCTTGGAGTGGTTCTCCCTGGGTCTAGTTTTTCTGGAACTCTCTGTGCTTCCTGGACCTGTAAGTCTTATTTCCTTCCCCAAGTTTGGAAAGTTCTGCTTTATTATATTTTCACTTAATTTTTCAATTTCTAGTTCTTCTTCTTCGCCCTCTGGCAATCCTATAATTCTTATATTCGGTCTCTTATAGCTGTCCCAGAGGTTTCTGATCCTCTCCTCATTTTCCTTGCTTCCTGTTTCCTCTCTCTGCACTGGTTGACTGTTTGTTCCTTCTCTATGTTCTGGTTTGTTGATTTGAACTCTGGATTTTATTTCCTCACCATCTGTCTCGTATGTGGTTTTGTTCTTTTCAGTATGAATGTTTTCCAATTCTTTCCCATCTTTTTCCAAATCTTTTGTTAATTCTGTAAGCCACCTGATAACAATGGCCCTGAACTGAGCCTCTGACAGGTTTCTTATTTGCTCATCTGTCAGATTCTTCATCTGTTGCCTGGTGAGCTGTGCCACCAGGATTTCTATAGTTGTCTGCCTCATTTTGACAGATGCGTTTTGCTTTCTTGGGCCGGCTATAGGGGGCAGTGCCTGTGTACTCATCACAACCCAGTGACCGGCGGCGATCCGAAACCTATTTCGTGGTGCTGTGGTGCTTTGTGTGGGAACGGGGGTCCAAGATGGATTCCTGCAGTTATTCTCTGCTAGGAGACTCAGTCCGTCCTCCCGCCCTCTGGGTCTCACAGTCCGAGGCAGTGCGGTGGCTGCTTTTCCCAGCGTTGGGGTCAGGAGCTGCTGCTGCTGCTTGACTGCAGCCAGGACTGCTCCCCCTGCCGCTGTCCCTGGTGCTACCGCAAACAGCACCACCCACCTTCGCTCCTCTTATCTGCCCCACAAGCACTGCTGGTTTATAACTTTGTACGTTGGGCTTCTGTGTAGTTTTATTTTCTGGAATTTCTAGTTATCTTTTGTTTTGAGGTAATTGTATTCCTCTCTAGTTGTAGAGGGAGACCAAGCGTGTCTGTCTAAGCCTCCATTTTGGCTGGAAGTCCCCTCTTTTAAAAAACACTTAAAAACCAAACAAACCCAGGGACTTCTGGTCAAGATGGAGGTGTAAATAGAAATGCTGTGTCTCCCTCACAACTAAGAAGGAATTTACAACCACTTCAAAACTAAAAAATCCCCCAGGAAATACAGAAAATTGAAACTACAGGGAAGTTCAGCAAAGTAATAAGAAATATTCAGCCAGAAAGGTAGGAGAGGTGGAGCCAGAATGAAGAAAAAGAGGAGTGGAGTAACGGCTCTGGGGGAGGTGCTTGGCCACAACTTGTCTGCAGCTAGAGGCTATGTGGCTGGAGGCAGCAGTGGCTGGCTGCACACCTGGAGGTGTGGCTAGTGGCATGGATGGAGGCAGTGGCAACTGACAGCATTGCTAGCAGTACAGCAACTGTAGCTGTGGCAAAAAGCAGTAATACATTTTAAACCCCAGAAGTGATCCTAGCCCCAAACCAGACCATGTAGCTTGTGGTACCAGCTCCAGAAAAAATAGAGCCATATTGCTTCTGACTGTGAAAGCCAATGGGGGTTGGGGCAGTGGAAGAAACTACTGGACTCTCAAAGGAGGCAGTTTGCTTAATATGGAAAGGGGGAGAAGTACCTGGAAAAGGGGCAAGTGCTGAATAAGTGGCATTGTTCCTTCTCAGACCCCTCCCTCATGTACAGCACCACAATGTGGTGAAACAGGTCACCAGCACTAATGAATACCTAAGGCTCCACCCCTTATAGTGTAACAGGTGCAACAGCTCTACCAAGACACATAGGTATACACAGAAAGCTGTCAATATGAAGAGACAGAGGAGTACGGCCCAAAAGGGGGGTCAGATCAAGGTTCCAGTGAGAGAACTAAGATACAAGGAAATAGCAAACCTAACAGATAAGGAGGTAGTGAACTTAACAGACAAAGATTTAGCCTATTTAACAGATACACAGTTTAAAGTACTGGTTATAAAGATGTTCACAGACCTGACAGAAAAGATTAAATATCACAGAGAAGAAATGAAGTCTACATTAAGTGAAGTGAAGGAAAATCCACATGAAACTAGTGATGAAGGAAAGGAAACCAGGGCTTAAGTCAATGAACTGGAACATAAAGAACAAAAAACCAGCCAACCAGTACAGAGGGAAGAAACAAGAATTTAAAAAAATGAGGAGAGGCTTACAAACATCTGGGATAGCTATAAACGTGCCAACATCCTAGTCATAGGGGTCCCAGAAGGAGAAGAGGAAGAGCAAGAAAATGAAAAACTATGTGGAAAATATAATAAAGGAAAACTTTTCAAATTTGGGGAAGAAAATGGACATACAGGTCCAGGAAGCACGGAGTCCCAAACAAACTAGACTCAAAGAGCACCACACCAAGACATGTCATAATCAAAATACCAAAAGTTAAGGATAAAGAGAGAATCTTAAAAGCAGCAAGAGAGAAGAGAAGTTACCTACAAGGGGTACCTATAAGACTGTCAGCTGATTTCTCAAAAGAAACTTTGCAGGCAAAGAGGGACTGGCAGAAAATATTCAAAATAATGAGAGGCAAAAACCTACAATGAAGATTACTCTATCCAGCAAACCTATCATTCAGAGTGGAAGGGCAGAGAAAGTGTTTCTTAGACAAGGTAAAGCTGAAGGAATTCATCATGACCAAGCCATTATTATATGAAATGTTAAAGGGACTTATTTAAGAAAAAGAAGATCAAAACTATGAACATTAAAGTGAAAACAGTATCACCACTATCAACAACAGAAGCTAGGGAATGGAAACAAAGGCAAACTAAGTAGACAACCAGAGTGGGAACAGAATCATAGCTATAGGGAACATGGGGAGGGGTGTCAGCTGGGAGGGGGAAGAGGGAAGAGGGAGGGAAATGGTGCAGGAATTAAGAAGTATAGTAGGAGGGTGCAGAATAGACAGGAGGATGTAGAGAAGAGCTTTGTGCACAACCCATGGATATGGACTAAGGGAAGTGGGAGTGCTGGAGGAGGGGGATGCTGGGTGGAGGGGAGCAAAGGGAAAAGAAATTGGAACAACTATAACAGTATAACCAATAAAACATACAACCCCCCCCCAGCATTTTCTAACCTTGATATAACTATTTTACCTCAGTTACCATCATCCAAGGTAAGCTAATGCTCATATGATACTATAATTTTTTTTCTAAGAAATAAAAGATCTTAGCTTCAAACTAGAGCTGTTTAATCATACAGCAATAGAGACAACACCTCTTAGAAATAAAAAAGTATGGTATGTAGAACAAATTATTAATGACTTTAGAGTAGGACATTTTTTCCATTTTCCTATTCTATATAGCATGAAGAGAAACACTTTTCTAATGTTGCCAAAATATTGGCATTTTTACTGAAAACTTCATGTCATAGTTTTATTGTTTTATTAATGTTATCTTTAAAATTAGTGACAGTGTTTGTAAGTATAAAGAATCACTTTATGTAACATGTGGCATTATAAACACTCAAAACAACAACAACAAACAAAACCCCAAACTAACAGTGGAACAAATCTGCAATATGAAAACTTAGATGAGAATAAATATTAGAATAAAGTTTGTCAGCAGTTTTATGGTACATATCCAAATAATAAGCAAAAAAAAAAAAAATGTTGTTTTAGGAGGGCAATAGCAGTTCTAAATCAAAGGAATAAGAATCGACTTCCGGCCAAGATGGAGGCTTAGACGGACACGCTAGGTCTCCCTCTACAACTAGAGAGGAATACAACTACTTCAAAACAAAGGATAACTAGAAATTCCAGAAAATAAAACTACACGGAAGTCCAACATATGAAGTTATAAACCAGCGGTGCCATTTGGGCAGGTAAGAGTTAAAGAGGGCAGTGCTGTTTGCGGTCGCACCTGGAGCGGAGGGGCGGCGAGGAATCCCGGATCTGTCAAGCCCCTGGCGGTGCGCGACTCCGGCGCTGGGGAAAGCGGCCGCCGCATCGCCTTGAACAGTGAGGCCCAGGGGGGCGGGAGGACGGATCCCGGTCTCCTAGCGGAATAACTGTGTGAATCCATCTTGGACCCCCGCCCCCAAAGAAAGCACCACAGGGCTGCGAAATAGGTCGCGGACAGGCAGGCGCCGGTAGCTGATTTGTGATGCACACAGGCACTGCCCCGGACAGCCGGCCCAAGAAAACAAAACGCATCTGTCAAAACGAGGCAGGCAACTATAGAAATCCCAGTGGCACAGCTCACCAGGCAACAGATAGAGAACCTGACAGATGAACAGATAAGAAACCTGTCAGATGATCAGTTCTGGGCCATTGTTATCAGGTGGCTTACAGAATTCACAAAAGAGCAGGAAAAAGATAAGAAAGAAGCGAAAAACTTTCATAACGAAAGGAACAAAACCGTATACGAGACAGACGATGAGAAAAAAAAATCCAGAGTTCATTTCAACAAACTGGAATATGGAGAAGGAACAAGCAGTCAACCAATGCAGCGAGAGGAAATGGGAAGCAACAATGAGAGGATCAGAAACCTCTGGGACAGCTATAAAAGGCCCAACATAAGAATCATTGGTTTGCCAGAGAATGAGGAAGATGAACTAGAACTTGAAAAATTGAGTGAAAATATAATAAAGGAGAACTTCCCAGACTTGGGGAAGGGAATAGACTTGCAGGTCTAGGAAGCAAGGAGAGTTCCCAAGAGACTGGACCCAGGGAGAACCACTCCAAGACACATTATAATCAAAATGTCAAAAATTAAAGATAAAGAGAGAATCTTAAAAGCAGCAAGAGAGAAGAAAAGAATTATGTACAAAGGGGTCCCAATTAGACTATCAGCTGACTTCTCAAGGGAAACCCTACAGGCAAGAAGAGACTGGCAAGAAATATTCAAAGTAATGAAAATCCAAAAGCTACAACCACGAATACTCTATCCAGCGAAATTGTCATTCAGAATAGAAGGACAGAGAAAGTGTTTCCAGGACAAAATAAAACTGAAAGAGTTCATTAGATCCAAACCACTGTTATATGAGATGTTAAAGGGACTGGTTTAAAAAAACAGAAGCTAGGGAGATGAAACAAAGGCAAACTAAATAGGCAACGAGAGTGGAAAAGGAACTGTGGGTACGGGAAGCATATTGGGGGGAGGTCAACAGGGAGGGGGAATGGGGAAAGGGAGGGAGATGATATAGGAATTGGGGATCAAGGTAGGAGGGAATGGAATAGACGGAGAGAGGTTGGGAGGAACCGTATGCACAACTAATGGACATAATCTAAAAGGGGGGGACAACTGGAGGGAGGGGGGCCACCGGGTGGAGGGGAGCAGAGGGAAGGGAAATTGGCACAAATGTAATATTTTAATCAATAAAACACATTAAATCTGAAAAAAAAAAGGAATAAGAATCAATAAAAAGGTGATTAATAAACAGTGTACTTTGGTTACATAAATCATTATCCATTAGAGAAACTAGAATTCTTAATTTTAGCATTATTAATTGCTTTTTGTGGAAAATAGAACATCATTTTATTGCAACAGTTGGATAGAGTCACATTTTAAAGACATTTTTCCCCTTGACTAAATATTCACATCATGTATACAGTAAAATTTCAGTGTAATCCCATTTTCAAAAACATTGGTAGCATAATAATTGCTGATGTATTAAAATAGACAAGCACCAACAGTAGAAAATTACCAATGCCACCTCATTTTTATTGTGGCGTTACTTTTGAATAATCAATTTTTAACAGGGTTTGAATTTCTAGACTGGCAATTATTTTCTCTAAGCACTTTGACTAGTAATTTTACGTTGCTACTCCCTGAACCCTAAGGCCCATAGTCTAGAACAGCAATTTTCAACTTTCTTTTTTATCTCATGGCACACATAAACTAATTACTAAACTGTGGCACAACAAAAAAGATAATTTTTTGCTGATCAGAGAAAACACGGTATGATTTTGATTGATTTATTCGAAAGGGAAGAAATTTGAGATCATCAATGAGATTAAGGAAAATATGACAAGGAAGCTGATGGTGATTGGGAGGCCTGTGTGAGGTGCCTACTCTGAAGGGGACTGAGGCATCATTGTCCTATATACAATGTTTCTTGTATCTTGTATCTTCTTTAATAAATGTCTCTTTTTCATATAATGTAGCTGGATACCTTCTGGACAGACCTCATATGATGAATTTAACAAGTAACAAATGTTTAGAACAGCTCTTTATCATAAGAGCATTCAGTAAGTATCTATCAGGTGTCTATAAATAACAAGCATTATATCTATTGTCAGGTATACAAAGATAGTTACAGCCCTCATCTTCAAAGAATTCAGTCTAATAGAGACATAATTAATACATAATTATAATATATTATGATAAGTTACTTAATATCAGGATATGTGAAACACAGGGAAAACATTATAACATAAAGATGAATATGCATATGCAAAAAGAGATGAAGATATGAAAGAGGAAACTATGACAATGTTTCTGGGGTGTAGAGATATGTTTATGGTTGGGGAGGGGAGAAGAGGTGGGTTGAAAGTAATGGTGTGGAATGTAGATTGAAAGCTGAGCAGAGCCCAAATACAAATACTGTATTTCATGCTAAAGAATTTCAACAATGTAGAATCACTGGAAGATTATAAACATGGCAGAGACATGATATATGTGTTGTCTAGAAAGGACTTGCTGAAGGAAGCATGTATGGATTAGATGGCACTTTTTACCCAATAGAATGGAGACAGAAAGAGGCATGAAAAGTACTACAATTGTGTAGGCATAAGATGATGAATACTAGACAATGGGAATGGAAAGAATATATCAGGAGAATATTTACATTATTTAAGAAGTAGAATAAACAGGACTCAGTGACTGGATCTGGGCATTGTGTGAGAGACAGGTAGGAGTCTACGAAGACTCCTGGATTTCTCATCTGACTATCTATGTGATGACGTAATTAAAATTGCTTGAAGCAGGGAATACAGGATAGGGAAAATTTTAGGAAGGAGAAATAGTGCATTCTCTGTTATAAAGAATGAGTTAAAGGAGAGGGAAGGAATAGAAAAAGAGATCAAATGCAAGAAAAAATAGAACAGACAGGAAAATAAACATGGACAAAGTCAAGCAAAGATAGAAAAACAATGTAAGAGAAAATCTTAAATATCGCAGAGTGACACCCAGGTTTATATTTGAGAAGTAATCGCATTTTCAGTTCTTAGTAGCATGGCCTCTAAAAGCAATGCCTACTTTAATTTTGCAACTATAGACATTGTTGTTGTTTTATTCATAATTATAAGTCAAATAATATAAATGTTTGGTTGTTGAATTGGAGAAAAATAAAGAATGATGGGAACAAAGGAGAGAAAAGCAAACAGACCACGCTTGGTTATCCTGCACTAAAACCTGTGTTTATCAGTGATGTCAGCTCTTGTAAAGGTATTTGTATCTTTTTATATACATGATCCATAGACACAGGCAACAGTGTGGTGATGGCCAGAGGGAAGGGCGGGGATGGGTGGAGGTGGACAAAGGGGGAGAAATGGGGACATCTGCAATTGTGTCAACAATACAAATATATTAAAAAATTAAAATAAAAAAGAAAATACTACTGTGGAAAACAGAAAAATCTAACACAATGTTTCAGGAGCATAACATCATGAAATCATGGGCTGTCTACAGATGAAAATTAGCCTGAAGATATTTTAGTCCCATTTGATATGTATAATCGTTGTGGATTTTTTCCATGATTCTTGAACATAAGAAAACAGATCTCTCATTTTTTTTAAGTAAAATAAAATCTTGCTAATCTGTCAAAAAAAAAGGAGATAAATATTCCAGAAAAACCAGCTTAACTTTTTCACTGGATTAATATTCAGTTAAGATATGGGAATCTGAGAAGCTAGAAAGATGGGATACATTTTATGACTGTTTTTAGTTTCATGTACAGGATAGATAACAATAATGTACTTGTAAGGGCATAAATAAGACACAGACTCACAGGACTGAAAAGAATTCACATAGATTTGTTTCCAATCGCTGCTTCCAAAATTGTTTTCACATAAAATTAATCACACAAACTTGCCTGGCCAAGTGTTCTCACATTCACAGAACTGTTTTCATTGGATGGTAAGGTTGATTTGAGAGTAAATACAACATATCCCAATCAACAAACCAATAAATGTTTATGAAGAACTGGCTCTTCTTTTGTTGAGGGAATATAAGCCTTGTCAAAACTATGAACCTTAGTGCAATAAACATTTAAGCACTATTAAAGATTGTTTGGATTTTTGCTTCATAAAATCACTGTACACCAAAAGTATTCTCTATGAATTTCATTGTGAAATTGCCAAGGGCAGATATATTTTGAAATATGATTGATATTAGAATATCCAATCAACAGTTAATTGATTTTCAGTTTCTGAATCTGTGGCTTCAAATTTGATCAATGCAGAGTAGAGGATCAGTAATTAAACAGTAATGATTTTTTTCAAATGAAAGTAGTTAACATTATTGTAAATTGCTTTTCTATGAGTGGGCTTGGACTCCTAATGGTTCTGTAAATAATTTGGGAAATAAAACCAAGCTTTCAATTACATTATTATTTCAGGCCTTAGTATAAGGATTTTAAATATATATATATATATATAGACACAGACACACACAGACACACACACACACACACACACACATATATATATATATATATATATATATATATATATATATATATATAAACTATCTCAGAAAAGGTATGTGATAACCTGAGAATTACTTAACTGTGAGATGGCCTTTTCAGTTACATAATGACTCTCAGATTATTTTGATCATTCACTTGCCAATTCACATGAGGTATGCATGGAAAGTAAACAGTTGTGTTGGGCAGAAGAACAAAACCGACAAAAAATTAGCAAGACTTCAACCAGATTCCTCTTCGACATAGCGTATGCTGGGTTCTTAGTCTAGTGGCTTGGAAACACTAGGAGACCATATCTGTAGTCAGAGTCACCATACTGTGAGGCTTGCTTTCTTAATTTTGTGGCTATCTTGAGATGTCTGCCTGAAACATGTAGGCTTTGGCACTATGAGGGAGGCCTTAATCATCCAATGGTGTTCAAATTGCTTCAGAGGAAAGGCTGAATTAGTCTGTTAATGACACTACCCATATACTCTCAAATCTTGGCAATTCAGCATAGTAGAACTCTGTTGATCATGAAGAGTGATATGATGAGTAACGGAAAAATCAGTGGAAAGGTTTGTTCTGATAGCCCAAACTAGATTTCTGTAGTGATCTATACTATCTTTTTGGCCTGACCACATACAAAGAAAAGATGGAGTGCAGAGGCGTCAGTTCAGATGGTTTTGTGCACAAATTTCAAGAGCTTAAGGGTTCAGACATTATGGTGTCTGGTAGGTCATGCATTACACACAACTAGTACAGAACTAGTTGTAGATGGTTAATATTTGGTGTACCTTGAACTAATTTATCACAAACAGTGCTTTCTCTTGAGTGGTGCTACAAAATCATTGTGGATTTTCAAATTTTACTTACTTTGGCAATGTAATTTATTGCATAAGTAATGCTGGAATACATATGGAGGATTGTATAGAAAATTCCAGACATAAAATAATTTCACACATAAATACTTAAACATGCTTCTCTAACACAATAACTCAAAAACATAACCACACTAACATCAACATAATCCAACATATTTAACATTAATTTCTCAGTATCATCTAACATCCAGCCCTTGTTCTACTTCCCTCATTGTCTCAAAAATATCGTATTTTTTTTTACTGTGTTAGAATCAGGATTTAAACAAGACTTATATATTACATTTGTTTTTTAAAAATATCTCTTTAGTTTTCTTTCTTTTTTATTTTCCTTTGAACCTATAATAGTTTTTTTCCCGTTTACTTGTTGAACGTATTGGATCATTTATCTTGTAGAATTTCTCAAGTTCTGGATTTGGCTGATCATTCTTCTGAATGTGTCATTTGGCTGAATGTGTCATTTACACATTCCTATTTTTATATTCCCTGAATTTTCTGTAAATAAGGTCATTGCTGGAGGTCTAATTAAATTAAGTTTCTTTAAAAAAAATACCATGTACTTCCCACTGCACTGCATGGGGAAACATATGTATCTTGTTGCTCTTTAATGATGTTAAGATTAATGAGTAAGTTTAGGTGTTATCAGCCTGTTACCTTGATTATAGTTCCCCAAATATTTTTCACCTAATAGTTTCAGTAGCCATGGGTGATTGTTTCTTAAATTCATTATCTCATTAGAAAGTACATTTTAATGCTGCTATTTCTCTTGCAATTATTAGTTCCAATTCTTCTATAAAGATCTTCTCTAATCACCTTTGATTACCCTGAAATATTATCTATGTGAGAATATAGGATAATGACAGATTGTTTTTATTTATTAATTTTCAGTTTATTGAACTGATGCCCTAGCAACATTTAAAGGTTACCAATTAAATTTTATTTATTATACTATTTCTTACTTATTTTCTGTATCATTATGAACTCATTGATTATATATAAATATGTAAACATTATTTATTCTAAATATGTATGAAAAGTTTGATATGCTTCAATCTACTGGAGCCATTATTCTTTTCTGCTGGCTCAAATTGTCCCATCTTTGGCCAGTGGGAAAAACTGCCTATGTTTTTTTAGCATGACTCCCAGTTGTTTTTCCTATTGTTTTCTCTCAGGTATAATTGCCATATTATAGGCTTATTTTGAATAGTACTTGTTCCAGACGTAAAACTTTCTGTTTTTTTTTTTTTTTTGTTGTTGTTGTTTTGTTTTTTAAAAAGAGGGTAATGGTATTTAGAAACCAGAATATGGAAATTGAGGGTTTTCATTGTTATTGGGTTGCCACTGTGTATAGTCTGTCAGTGGACAGAGTTAGGAAACAGATATATTTTGTAAAAAGAAAAATTAATTGTAAGTATACTAATATTTTAAATTCAAATGTATAACATTATTTTTAGTTTTCTATTTTAATTTATGGTGATTTTGATTATTTCTTTACACAGTGTTTTTAGTGTCTCTAAGGCTTTAAAAATACTTAATTTTTGGTCTACTTGGAATCACAATTTACCCCTTCTATTGGAATGTACAATAGAATCCTTACCACTTTCTAGATCCTTTATCTACCCTCTGTATGCTACAGATCTGTTATATATATAATATTTACAAACATTAAACATTTCATGAGACACTGTTACAATTTTTGCTTTAACAGCATATTTTAAAGCTCAATAGAAGAAAAATAGCCTGTTGTATTTACCTAGATATTTAGCATTTTTGTTTTTGAAGACCCAAGTTTTTGTTTGTTATCATTTTTCTTTTGTCTCAAAGCTTCCTTTGACAATTCTTTAGAGCAGGTCTACTGGATATAAATTCTTATAGTTTTCTTTCATTTGAGTATGTCATTATAGTACCTTCACTCTTAGAGGGTATTTTTGCTGGATATAGATTCTGTATTTACAGTTATTTCCCTTTAGCACTTTAAAAATATTGTGCCACTTACTTCTGGTCTCCATATGGTTTCTGGTGAGAAATTTACAGTCACTCAAATTGTGTATTATTTTTCTCTGACCACTTACAATTTAAAAAAAAATTTTTTTCCTGCAGTTGATTATGATGTGTCTGGGCAAGAATTTATTTGAATTTATCTTCTTTGGGGTTCACTTATTTTTTAATCTGTAGTTTTATCCTTCATCAAGATGGGGAACTTTAAAAGCCATGATTTCTTAAAGATTTTTTTCAGTATTTTATTCTATATACATTCCTTCAGAGACTCAGATAACATGCATGTTTGACCTTTTGTATTTGTCTCACAGGTCTTTAAGGCTCTATTTATTTTCTTTAGTTTTCATTCTTTATGTTGTTCTGATTGGGTAATTTCTAATCTATCTTGTCTTCACATTTACTGTCTCTTTCCTCTGTAACATCCACCTGCTATGGGGTCTACCTAATGAGTTTTTTTTTTATTTCAGTTACAGCATTATTCAGTTCTAAAATTTCCATTTGGTTCTTTCCATTTCCATATTTTTCTTTATATATTCTATTTCTTTGCTAAAATTTTTTATTTTAGCATATGTTGTAAAAATGTTCACAATTGCTTGTTCCAGTATACTTTTAAAATAGTTACTTTAATGTTTTTGTCAGATAATTCCAGCATCTACGTTAATAATGTGAATGTTGGATGTCTGTTGATGATCTTTTTCCATGTGACTTGAAATTTTGTGGGTCTTTATATGCCAAGTAATTTTGGAATGTATCCTAAACATTTTGAACATTGTGTTATGAGTCTCTGGGTCTTGTTTAAATTCTATGGAGAATGTTGATATTTTGTTTTAGCAGGCAACAGATCTGGTTAGGTTCTGTTGCAAGTTCCACTCTGACTTTTATGGACGATAATTCCAATGCCTTGGGTATGTGCCATCCAGCAGTTAGTAACCTGGGCACTGGTAAATCTATCCCATTAGTTTTCTTCTCAGCATCACTGGTATGTTAATTAGGATTAGATCCATGCATCTTTAATCTCCACCCAAGAACTTTCTGATTAATGGGACTCTTCTTTTGGTTTTCTGGCCAGAAACTTGGAGTCTATTTACTCTGTTGTGTTCTATCACTCATTTCTATGAGTAAGTCTGTGTCCTGGTCTAGGCAAAGGTAAGAGAGAAAGAATGAGAGAGAGAGAGAGAGACAGAGAGAGAAGGAAGAGAAGAGAAGAGAAGAGAAGAGAAGAGAAGAGAAGAGAAGAGGAGGGGAGGGGAGGGAATAATAAGCCATTGGGCTTTGCATTGCTTGCGCTTTTAGAACTACAGCTCTACTTTACAGAGGGGAGGGTTGCTTCCTTAGTCCTGTGGGTTCTAATGGCTCTTGTGGATTTTGTAAGCTGTTGCTGACTCCCTGCCACAGAACTTTCTGAAAGGAAAAAGAGAAAAAACTTGGGATTTTCACATTTCCTTTAAGCATCAGGGGTATACTTTTCTGACCCTCAAGGCAGAGTTAGCAGGCTTCTCCTGCCTGTGTTCACTTTTGGCTTTCTGGATGTGGTGAGTTCAAATAGGGAGATACCAGAGGTGAAAAATGGTGAACTCACCACCAATTTAGTAATGCTCGTATTCTTGTCATACCTCTGTTATTTACTATAAGGAATAGAGATATTAATGGTCTATTTTCAGGGTAGTACAACCTGTAAGAGCTAATAGAGAATTACTGGTGGCCAGCTTGCTTAGACAGCTTAGCGGATGTGCCAAACTGCATAGGATGCATGAGAGAGGATGTGGCGGTTAGAGCTAGGAGCAGGGGACTTCCACTACTTGCCATGAATGCCTTCAAGAACACAGAGGGGAGGGAATAGCCAGTCATTTTTGGACACCATCAGAAAGAGTGTACCTCCCATAGTACTCAGCCAATGAGGAACTGGGGGAGGGGACCTGTACGCTAGGGCATAAAAGCCCTGCTGTGTCTTGCAAGACTGTCATTAAAGCCTCACTTTTGCTATACTTTTTGTCTCAAAGTCCATTTCTTGAGTTTTGGATGGGATGAGGGTGTTTCTCACATTTACAAATTCTTCAAATAAGTGCTTATGCATTCTGTCCAGGTTTTATAGTTTTATTCAGTGGGAGAAAAAGGATGAAGCATACTTATTCTATTTTCCTGGAACCTGAAATTTTAAAATGGTTTTTAATTGTGTAAAATCTTATGTGTTTCCAAAGCCAAAACGATGAGCAAGAGAAACCTAAGAGAAGTCAAGCTTCTGTCCTGTTCTTTTTCTATCCTAGAGTTAACTATATTTTTAAAGGTTTTGAGCATTCTTTTTTATATTAAAAATAAGCATTTATACTTGTATTCCTTCTCTCCCACTGTTTATACAAAAGACAACATACTACATTCTTCTGCATCTTGATTTTTTCACTTAATTATGTATCTTGCAATCAATCACTCTATAGCAGCTTATAAAAATTTTCCTCATAATGTTCCAATGTGTGAACTTACCATGTTTTCTTAACTAGTTCCTTATTGCTAGAAATATATACTATTTCTGGGCTCTGATCATTACTTATCAGTATAGGTTTAAAACCAAACTTTACTATTCATTTTTTTTTTTGAAAATTGGAATATAGTAAGAAGACTTCACGGTGTTTTTTATAACCCCAATCATTTGGCTTCCAGGCGTGGTTTATAGCCAATACTGTAAATCTTAGTAATAATTCTTAGATCCATCACATTAAGATGCAATAACACTAAGATATTGAATGTTGGAATTTGCTCATAGACACTGTCTTTAATGGTAGGCCGCTCCTGGTGATGACGATTTGTGAATAGCTTGATTTCCTTAAGCAGTTTCCCCACTGGTATTGTTAGAGAAGCAAAAAAACTGTTAAGTTTGTCAGCACTGAACTGGTAACAGAAAAATAAGAAATAGAGCATTTTAGAGAGAAATAGCAGAGGTAATGGTGATGACTGGTAGCAGCGAGGTTGCCCCACAGTTTGGTGTGTAGTAATATGGATATAGGTCGGGAAGAAGACAGGTTCAGTGCTTCTGGTATCATGTAGGAAACATTTTATAATCTGGGATTTTCAGGGACATATGGTTTAGGGGTTTTACATTTAGTAGTGTTCTCTGGGTATTAGACAAACATGTAAAAAGAATATCTGAACAGAAGACTCCAGCATAACCTACATAATGACATCATTAAGAATGTCATAAGATGTCATAAGAAAGAAGGCCCCTAATAAACTTGTGATCAGCACAAATTTTAAGTACTTTGCAACAGAAGTAGTTGTGGGACTTCTTGATTCCTGCAGTGAGAGCAGGGGTTCCACTGGCAATTTCCACTGGATTCTGATTCTTAGGGATCATTATTCTTGAGTCACACTTTGGACTTTTACAGCTACAATAATAAAGTAAACACATCAATGGCTGCAAACATTTCTCACCTAAACTTAAAATATTTCTGGCAATATTCTGATTTGTATTCATCATAATGTAACTAGAGAATTGAGACCTTTAATTGCTTCCCATTTGGAAGTATCTTATGATTCTATTTTTTATCATGAAGTGATTCAGTCTGCCTTCAGATCAAAAAAAGAAAATGATAAAAATTTAGTCTAAGTCAAGCCTGAAAGATCTGCCTTGCTGTTAGAGTTGAACATATCGTAGATGTCACGTGTGGTATCTTGTTTGGATCAACACTAGTAGCACTAAGATGGTGGCACTGGAATGTTAATTTGATATTTTGTTTTTATTACTTGGATTCCTCAATGCTGTTCTTTTGGAAGTCATTCTTAATTTATCTGCTATTGATCCTATGGTGCCATGTTTGTATTTCTAGAAATATAGGTTATAATGAAGTATTAAAAAATCCATAGGTGCACAGAATTTCCCGTTTGAAGGTGGTCACTTGACATAACCCTAAAGATGTGCTGATACTTTGGTAACATCATAAAGCATCTGTTGTTGGTGGAGTGGGGGAGGAAAGAAAATGAATATATATTGAACATTTGCTATATAACAGGTAATGTTAAATGTTTCATATCAATATCTCATATAATATTTATAATAAAACTTTTTGGGGTAGGTATTACTATATTAATTTGTAAACCAGGAAATTGGAGTTTCAAAAATCTAGGTAACTTGCTTAATGTCATATAGACCTTTAGGGGTAGGATGTGTGTTTGAACTCAGATCTGTTGGCTTGAGCTTCTTCTACCATGACTCACTGAATTTCCTACTCAGGTAGGATGAGTCTTTTAAAGACCCTGGAGGAGAATTAAGATGTTACTTAATATGGCCTGGATATAGCTGCTGCATAAAGGTCTTATTAATGTATTTATAGGTGTACTTGTAATATCCATGTTTTGCCTTAACTGGTACACTTAATGTGTTTACTTAACATCTGTGGCTGATTGAAAGACATCATTTGTTAGAATACTCTGTATATTTTTCTTAGAGTAAAATACATGTTTAATTTTCTAGTGAATTTTTACAGTAGCTAAATATAGCAGAATAATATTGATTTCTTTTCATAAATTGAAATTCTAAGATGTTTTGAATGAAAACAAAAAATGAGAAATTTTTGAACTCTAATTATGGCATCCTGATGACTGTGATTATTCTATGACAAAAATACATGCTAATAAGATATCAAGATGATGGTGGGGTGGCAAGGATGAAGGCTTTATGTTAGTTGATGAGAGCTCTCAGAACCTTGACTAAGATTTAAATAAGATAAACTTCAAGTAGAGTATCACATAATTTACAGAAGTGAACTGTTTCCATTCCTGAAACTCTTTGCCGTATTCCATAATAAGAAATAGAGTTTCAAAGCTTAAAACTCCATGGGAAGCCAGGCAGGTGGGTCTGCTATGATAGTTCTGAGCCTGTTTAATATGCCTCCAGTGAGTGAATATGAACACCCAGGAAGGCCAGGTGGCTAAAGTTTGAATTAAAACAAGTCATTTTTATTACAACTTCTGGTTTTGAATGAAGGATGAGGCACCAAAAATCTGGAGAATCTAGGAATGCAAGGAAAGGTATGCAAGAGCATTTTAAAAATTTTGCTCACTGCATTCTAATAAATAGATATCTGTCTTCTTTTATGCACCTGGATGTTGAGAACTTAGTGTAATTGAACTCATGCAGGTTATAAAAAAAAAATTAGAATTTCTATCTCACGCTGAGAGCTATAAGTTTTCATCAACAGGTTAGGGCTGGCCTGGGGGTGTCAGCTCTTACTACCTGAAAACATACCTCTGTTTATTTCTTGAACTGAAGTACTTAGAGTGCTAGTGCCACAAAAATGTTTGTAGAAAAAATGTTCCATAGTTAAATTTTTAAGTTTTGGAAACACCATATATCTACCTATTAGATAATTATAATGCACTTTAATGTTTTAAATAATGTTTCTGATAATTCAAAAAGTAATTGAAAAACAACAAAAACTTGAACTTTGTTTACTATTTATCTTAATGGGATTGCTCTCCTATTAAGATTACATAGAACTAATAATAAGGCAGTATGTTTCTGGCATAAGGATATACAAATAGAAAAATGGAATAGAGTAGAGAGTTCAGTAACAGACCATCATAATAATTTATGATGAAGATGACACTGCAGTGGAATGAAAAAGGATGGTCTTGTCAAGTAGATATGCACAGGAGAAAAATGATCCTTAAGTCATATCTAAATATGAAGGATAAAACAATACGGCTTCAGGAGAAAATGTAAGAGATGATCTTCATGACATGGAAGACAGAGAATATCTTTATGACATAAAGAAAAAATGTTAACAAGACACAAAAGGAAAAAAGAATGATAAAATATCCACATCTAAAAAGAACTCTGTTGATTAAGGGACACCATTAAGAAACTAAAGAAACATGGAGATATAAAGGACAGCATAGGGAATATAGACAATAATATTGTAATAACTATGTATTGTATCAGGAGGATACTAGACTTATCAGGGAAATCACTTTGAAAGTTATATAAATGTCTAATTCCTATGCTGTATACCTGAAACTAATATAATATTGAATGTCAACTGTAAACGAAAGAACAAAAATATAGAAAGAAATCAGAGAGGCAAGACACAGCCTGGGAAAAAATATTTGTAATACATGTATGACAAAAGATTCATATATAAAATATACAAAAAACTGCTACAAATCAGTATGGAAAAGGAAGACAATCCCATAGAAAAATAATGGACAAAATATTTGAAAATTTATCTCAGAGAAGAAGATATTTGAATAGCCAATGGGGATGTGAAAAAGTGCTCAAATTCATTAGTTGTCAAGAAAATGAAAACTAGCCCTGGCTGCTGTGCTCAATGGATTGAGCGTCGGCCTGTGAACCAAGTGTCGCTGGTTCAATTCCCAGTCAGGGCACATTACTAGGTTGCACGTCAGGTCCCCAGTTGGGGGCATGTGAGAGGCAACCACACAGTGATGTTTCTCTCCCTCTCTTTCTCCTTTCCCCTCTCTCTAAAAATAAATAAATAAATAAATAAATAAAATTGTTTTTAAAAAAAGAAAATTCAAACTAAAACCACTGTGATTACAAGGAATGGCTAAAATAAAAACAGAAAATTCCAAGTGTAGTCAAGAATGTAGAGCAATGACAATGCTCATTCACCGTTGGTCAGAGTGTAAGTTAGCATAACTACTTGGAAAACTGGTGTGGCAGTATTACCAGAGCTGAACATATGCTTGTTTTATGACTCAGTAATTCCATTCTTAGATTATCCAACAAAAAATGCATGTATATGTTCACCAAAAGACAGGTGCTATAAAAATGTTCATAGCTGCATTATTTGTAGAGACCTCCTAACTGGAAAATAGTGTGATAAATTTCACAATGATATAATACAGCAGTGAGAATAAACAAACTACAACTACACACAATAACATGAATGAATCTCATAAATATAATTTTGAGCTATAACAGGTAGACACAAGAGTATATACTGAATTATTCCATTTACATAAATTTTTTTAACAGTCAAACTAATATGATATCAGGATAGTGGTTATTCTGGAAGGGGACTCAAAGGAGTTTCTAGGGTGGTGGTAATGTTTTTATCTGGGTGTTTGTTTCACTTTGTGAAAATTCATTGAGCAATGTACTTATGATTCCTGTTATTCTGAACATCTGATATACTAAAATAAAATTATGCTAAAAGGCAGATATATCAAAACAAAAATTTATTTAAAAATATTTTTATATTTAGGCTTGCAAGGAACATACTTTGGGAAATGCTGACAATTCACACACTGATATTGATATATATTGTTCAAGTAATTTTTTTTATGGAAATAAGATCAGATGAAATTATATTCAAGGGAAAACATTAATGAACACATTTTCCATTTAATGTTCCAATTCATCATTATTTATGTGTTGAAGACAGTGCAGCACTGAGTGGTATATTATGAAGGAATCATTTAATGAGCATTTGAAAGTAATGAAGGAAAATAATGCATTTTAATTATATAAATATTAAAACAAGATCAAACTGAGACTGCTTTTTTTGTTTGGAGCAATAGAAAATTTAAAAACTTTACAGGAAATATATAAAACATACTCTTCGTTGTAGTCAACACCGGCAACTCCTGCGGCGCACCTGAAGCCAAGCTGTATTGACTCCGTCTTTCCCTTGGACCCTTCAGCTGCGAAGAGAGGGGGGGTCTGCTGCATGGGCAACAGCAGACCCTCCATATCACCCTGCCCAGGCTCTGTAGCTTCAGCTCCACTGGAGAGGACACTCCAGCGTCATCGCAAGATGTCGATTCAACACGGGAGGAGACAGATACCGTGTCACTCCCGAGTCGGACTGCACAACCATTCTCGGCGGTGCAGATAGACTCTTAAGAAGCTACACCATCGTCTCTCGAGATGGACGGCTGCTGACGACTCTTCAACAAAGAGCAAGTTTGAGGGTTTCTTGTATAATTAATCATTTTTATACTTTAGGTTTCTACTTATCATTGAAATATGAGTTAACTTGCATCTTGCCAGGTTATAAAACATTATCCCTTCCCTCAGCTCCCTGATATGTGTTTTACTAGTAATTTTAAAGACATTTTAATGACAGAATGTGTGCCTGGATTTTCGTGTAGATGCCTTTTTCTTTACTAATTAAATAATTAAATCACTTGTTCCAGAATGTTGAGATGCCAAAAGTCCAGTTTCTCTGCTTCCACAGACTTCATACTCTGACAGCCAACAATTGCCCTCAGTGTTTGACATTCAGAAATTGGACAGAATAGGTCAGGACTGTGGCAAGTTGGTTTGCATTTCAAATAGCTGTGAGTGAGAGGAAGGAGGTATGTTCAATGGTAATTTCTTTTAGTTATTTTCTGCAGTTGTCTTAAGACTTTTTTTTTGTTTTTCAAGAGAAAATAAAAACTAGATTGGTTGTTTTTATCCAAACTTTAATTCTTTTGTAGTAATCCCTCTGGAAAATATAGGCATTTAAAAGTCTGGCTACTTAAAAATTATATATTGTATTTATAATATTGTCAAATGAGATTATTATACATATTGCCATGATACACATTTTACAGAAAATTTTAATCATTGAGTATGAATATATCCTAAGAAACCCAAAACACTAATTCAAAACAACATAGGTACCCCTGTGTCATTACAGTGTTATTTCCAGTCACCGAGATATGGAAGGACTACAAGCATCCATCAGTAGATGACTGAATAAAACAACTAGAGGACATTCACACAATGGAATACTACCCAGCTGTAAAAAGGAAGAAAATTTTACTTTGTGTCAGTGTGGCTGGACCTGGAGAGCATTATGCTAAGTGAAATAAGCCAGTCAGAGAAAGACAAATACCATGTAATTTCACAAACTGAATTAACAAGCAAAATAGAGACACACTCAAAGAGAGCAGGATGACAGCTATTGATGGGGGAAGGTTAGAGAGTGGAGAGATTGAGTAAAAAGGAAAAAGAACTCATGTACATGGACAACAGTGTGGTGATTGCATATGGGAGGGGCTAAAAGGGGGTTATATGACAATGGAAAATATTCAATAACAATTTTTAAAATAATTAAAAAAGAATTTGAATATTTGGGTATGACACTGTATATTCTTTGTGTGTGTGTGGCAACAGCTTTACATTTACAAGGGAAATATTGGTTAGAGCATTCGAATTATTAATTCAATCACAAATCTTATGTAGTGAATGGTTTTAATTTTCTCTTTAGTAGAAATATTTGCCTTATATTTTGATCAATGCATTTGCTCATGTTTTATCACATGTATTTTCTCCTCTTCGCCTGTAGTGGGGAGTGCAGATGATGCCAGTAAAATGACCAAAAGGGACAGAGGGAAGGAGTAGCAGCAATAGCAGTGACAGCAGCAGGGAATTAGGGAAAATTAGCAAATTTAGTAATTTATATCAAAATAACCAAGTTACAGGTCAAATCTCACACAGCATCTCCATGGGAAATTACACTTTTGTTGTGCTGAAATTTTGTGGTAATATTAATGATGGGGCAGTTTTCATCCCTTGTCAGTGACTTCCTGAGCCAGCAGCCCATGATTTATGGAGTCTGAATCGGTGCTGACAACTTCATGGGGCATATGAGAAAATAATTGTGAAGTGATTGCTGAGTAATATCCACGAGCTGCTGCTATTAGGGGATGTTTAATGGTGTCACCACTATACGGTAGGTATCATGACAATGTGCAATGGGGGAGAGATGTCTAGGGCTTTTAGGATGGATGCTGTGTGGACCTTGATGGCCAAGATTCTTAATCCCTTAGTGCATTTGGATCTTGATATTAGATGTCTGTTGTAGACTGTCTGTTATGTATGTATGTATTTGTAATTCAGTGAAAGCCACTTTACTATGAATATACTTTTATTTTAGAGATAGTATTCACTTGTTTGCAAGTAAACACATTTGTCATTTTCATTGAGTCTCTTGGTAAATGAACCCTCTAAGCATTGTTATTTATTTATAAATGGTTTAGATAGGTTCTGTTGGAATATTATAATCAAAATTCTGGTGCATGGAATGGGAAAAATTAGTTAAGTAATTGTTCTTAAGAAACTCTCTTAATTGAGGTGTTCCTCCTAGCTGTATATTTGTTATATGACTTCTGTTATTTGGTAATCTCAAAAACATACTGAGCTTTAAGATCCTGAATCATTGTGAACTATCTTTACAATAAGTTCTTTATGATTAATAATTTTTTCTCCTGTAGTGCTACATATTTATTTTCATGCTTTCTTTTAAAAAATATTTTCAATTACAGTTATCATACAATATTATACTAGTTTCATGTGTGCAACATAGTGATTAGACATTTATATACTCTACGACGGGATCACCACAATAGTTTAGTGCCTATCTGACACAATACATAGTTATTACAATTAATATTATTAACTGTATTTTCTACACTGTATTTTTTATATCCCTCTGACTATTTTTATAACTGGCATTATGTATTTCTTAATTTATTTTACCTATGTTACTCATCCCTCAACCTTTCTCACATCTGGTGACCATCAATTTGTTCTCTGCATCTATGAATTTGTTTCTGTTTTCTTTGTTCAACTGATATATTTTTTAAAGTCATGGTATAAGTTTTAACATTCCAAACTGGTTGTTATTAGTATTTTGGTTTAAATTACACATTGACAATCTGTCAGGCTAATGTATAATATAAACTGGTTTATTGTCAACATTATTTTGTTGCTAAAAATAGATAGATGTTAATATGATGTTACAGACAGCCTTGTCTATATTACAATTAGCCTGTAATTGATCGTGGTGGCAGTACTTACATCATGAAGTTGCAAATGCTACAAATCACACTTCCTATCACCCCACTGGCTGTGAAACATTTACCAGCGTACCATGGGGTGTAGCAGAGAGAGCCTGGCTTTGAGATTAGTGAAATCTAGGATAAAATTCTACCTCTCCTGTACTGGCTGGATTGGAGCATTGTCCCATACACCAAAAGGTTGTGGGTTCAATCCTGGTGAGGGCATATATCTGGGTTGGGTTTTTGATCCTCTGTTGGGGCACATATGGGAGTCGTGTTTCTCTCTTATATTGATCTCTCTCTCTCTCTCTCTCTCTCTCTCTCCCCCTTTTTCTCTCTCTAAAAATCAATAAACATATATTTGGGTGAGGATCTAAAAAAATTCTACCTCTGCCTCTCTCTCATCCTGGCAACTTATTAAACTTTCCTAAATTCCTATTTTCTTAATACAAAAAGATAGGTGTGTTTAAAAATTAAATTAGCTAATATACAAATTACTCAGCATAGGCTCTTAACGTACTTTTGAATCCTTTTTCTTCCTCTACTCTCCTGGTAGAACTGGTCCTAGAATCTAAGGAGAGAATGAATTGTAATAGATGTCAAGATTCTGCAACTGTGTACAAAGAAAAAGGGCCAGAATTTGGGCACCAGGAAAAATTCTCTATTAGGGATGGCATATCCCAGATAGGTACACCTAAGATCTGCCTGTGAGTAGTGGAGAAAAAGTGTAGAAGCTCCTGCATTGTGTTATAGTACCTCTTCAGAAGCAGGGATAGCTCAGGTCTTCCTATTTTGGAGAGCTGTGCTGAATTGGGGTCAGCAGCCCAAGCCCAGGAAGTAGGACACCCATGTGTGGTGGAGTGAACCCTGGGACTAGATATCAGAGTGATTAGAGTCTGGAGTCTCCCAGAAAGGATTTCATTTGATCCTGGTCAAGACAGCCTCTTCTCCAGTCCCATTAATTTAGGGAGTAGAGAAGTGGAGGGAGCCTGAAAGACACACATTCCATATTTGGTAGAAGGGAAAGTAGGACAATTCCCAACCACACAATGTCGAGGCAAAGGTGGTCTGAAGAGACCTCCCCACATTAAGCACAAACTAAAACAAAGTAAAACAAACAGAAATAATTGTGACTATGGCAAACAACAAAAAACAAACATACAAAAATCTATGTATACATACCAAGGGGAAAAGAGAGATGGAAATTATATACAGAACACAGAAAGAACCCAGTCTAAAAAAAAGTCCCCAGAGAGAACACTCCCGTTGATTCACTCAATAGATAAATGTACTGAGAACACAAATTTATTAAAACTAGGGCTCAAAGATAAGATGGTAAAAAGCAGAAAGGGATGAAAAGAGGGATTGCTGAAATAATACAAATTGAGAACCAAAACAGCACGATTAACTATTACAGATCTAATAAATAACTTAGAAGCAGCAAGGAATACTAAAAAGTTAAAATTAAATATAGAAGGTGAACTAAAGTTTTGAGATAATTGCAGTGAATGCAAAAGAAAATGACTAAAGGGAAAAGCAATTACAAGATTTCTCAAAGAAGAGTTCATATTTTTTATTTCATGTTTTTCCTTTCAAAGAGGAGGTCGATTCCATAGTCACATAATTATTTCCATTTGCTTTTACAAAGACTTGAACAAAACGGAAGAGATGAAGGTGTGGCCCTTTACTGAGTGACTTCTAACTGCCTATGGCCCCTAGAAATGTCTTCTTCAGTGCAGCAATGGAATTGTTGTATAAATCTCCTGGTTTTGTAAAGAAAAATAGTAATTCTGGGATATATTAAGCCCGAGAAAATTCTCATCTTCCCCAAATTTTGGTTATCAATGTGTAATAGGACAGTGAATTGGACTTTTCTTGTTTTTGAATTTTTCTTAAAACTTCAAGGCAGAAGACTAATAAATGCTTTTATGTTTTATAGAAAACCATCAATAAGCCCTGAGATCTCCTTTTTGGTATCTTATTAAAATATAGCAGAGATAAAAAATTTTTAAGGCATATAATAATTTAAAAAACAAAACAATTTACCTGAAATTGCACAAAATGGGTGAAGGAGATCAAAAGGTACAAACTGCCAGTTATAAAATAAATAAGTCATGAGGATGTAATGTACAACTTGATGACTATACTTAATAATACTGTATTGCATGTTTGAAAGTTGCTAAGGCAGATCTTAAAAGTTCTCATAAGAAAAAATTTCTTAATCATATATGGTGATGGACATTAACTAGATTTACTATGGTGATCATTTAGCAGTATATGTAAATATTGATCCTTATGTTGTATAACTGAACTAATATAAAGTTATAGGTCAATTATACCTCAAAAAAATCATATGATGAGAGATAGCTGAATTGGTTCCGCTACTCTGACCATCACCCCCAGGGGATAGCAGCAAAAATTATGGGCTTAAAGGATATTCATTGTGGTTTTTTGTTCTTGACATAGCAAGGAATGAGGTGATCTTTACCTCCTGACAGCCATGCTCTCACAAACCAAGATAAATAGGGTTGAAGAGAATATCTCACAGTAGTTGGGGGTGGGGCCTGGAAGAGGATGATGTTGACAGTGGTATCTCAATCCCAGACTAGGTACCTGCCTTGCAGATCTGCCCCACAATTATGTAAGCAGTGGTGGGGCAAGCTGAGCAACTATAAGGCAGAGGGGGAGTGGCAGGTGAGGAGCTTATACATCCATTATTTAGGGCACAAGGAGGTGGAATTTCTACTTGCTACAAAGGAACCACGTGTGCTTGATCACCAGTGATGGCATTTGAGGTAGGGTCAGAAGCACTGAGCCAGAACAGGTGGTCCACATCAGAAGGTGATGCAATGGGGAGATGTCCTTAAATAGACACCTGAGAGAATTCACCTGTGTTCTGCTCACTAAAACATGTGCTAAACTTCCACCACAGAGGGTAAAAATGTTTTTGGCACTTTTGTCTAAGCCCTACTTTCTGCTTCAACAAAGATAAAGCTACAAACACAGAAGGGAGGTGGGAAGGAGAAGTACAAGGAGCTCAAGTTAGGAGAGGGTAGACTTTATTAAAAATGAAATTCAAGTCTTAAATTTGGTCAGGACTGGAAATTTATATACTCTGGCTCAGATTGTCTTTTTAAGAGTTGAATATGGAGATTCAGAAGGGTGGTTATTGAAGATGAAACCATACCATGTTTGAGCTCCACTGAATTCAGATTGTTCAATTAATCTGTCAACACCTGAATGACATGAAATGCTACTCTTGACATCTTATAGGATGCTACTTTTACTTATGCATTGGCTTGACTGATACATTTATGCTTATAAATTATATGTTTTTAATAGTCTTAATTGAGTTAAAACTTAGGACGGAGATGATTGATTATATAATTCTTATGACACAAGGAAGCACTTAACTTCTTTAGTATTGATGATTATCTTTAGAGAGAAATCTAAATTTTACTCACAATTCTTTGTTTAAGAATTATTGCAACCAAAAGCAAGTCTGACTGCCTGCTGTTATGAAAGCTAATACTTGAGAGGCAGGTGCTGATGCAAAGGAAAGTGGTTTATTTTCAGATGCTGGCCACCTGGAAGATGAGGGACTCAAGTCTCAAAGCCCATCTCCTGGGAAGATGAGAGAATCACATTTCAAGCCAATTTCCTGGGAAGATGGGGGATTCACATCAAAGCCCATCTCTGGGGAATATGGGGGGCACTTGTCTCAAAGCCCATCTCCCTGGGAAGATGCAGTACTCATGTCTCAAAGCCCATCTCCCCTGTTCAGTGAAGGCCGAAGTTTTTATAAGGAGGGAGAGGGAAATACAACAAAGAGATCAAGGGAGAGGATTGCAAAGTTCTCTGCATGCAGACTAGCACAGTCTGTTCTGATAAGGCAAGTGATGGTCCGGTGTGTGTCATCTTGGTATAGTCATCCTGGCTTCACGACATTCTGACTTCATGTCATCCTGGCTCCATGGATGAAGGTCAGAAAACCTCCCAGAACTGGGATGCCTGAAGGTCAGACCCTATCTTTTGAAGTTAGTTCCTAGGATTCTCACACAAACATGCTGTTTATCTACAAGCTACTAGTCAGAGTCAGCACTTACAGAAACAAGGTCAAAAGAATGGTGGACTGGGTTACAATTCCCCACTGTTACATTATTATATCACTCATGTTTCAAAATAAAATTAATTCAGTTTTAAGCCCTTAATTTTCAAGGACATAAGAAAGTAAATGTTAGTCATGTTCTGGTGTTTTTGTCTACATTCTCAGAGTTTTCCAAAATCATATACAGGCACACCTTGAAGATACTGTGGATTTGGTTTCAGACCACCGTAATAAAGCAAATCTGGCAATAAAGTGAATTTTAATCTTTTTGCTGGTGGAGGGTCTTTTCTAATTGGGAAAAAGTGACATCTGTGAAGCACAGTACAATGAAATGCAATAGAATGAGGTGTGCCTGTACAGTGTCCACTGTTGAGCAAGGGAAGATTGTTTAAAAATGTTTACACAATATTTGCTTGAAATGCAGCAGGGCTGGGCCCCTTTATGCATTACTGGCCTGGTGGTTGTTCCTGGTTTTCCACACTCTTGTCAGCTCTGCTGGTAGAAGTGGAGGGTTTGACTCAGGCACTCAGCTTCTTCCTCCTCTTCTCTGAGGCTTCATTTTTATATCTTCCCTTTTGGGGAATATTTCACATATTCTTTCCTAGCTGGGCCTTCTTTCCTGTTGTAGTGATGGGATGTTAGCCCTATCAGCTTTTTCTGATTAATTTATCACATTATACAAGCAGTGCTACTAGAATCCTTGACAGACATAATGAATAGGCAAGAGGGAGATGAAAATGGGGAGGGAAAATCCCTGGCAAGTAAAGTAGGATAAACAAGAAATAGAAAAAAAAGAAGGGGTAAAGTATAAACAGAAAAGGGCTGGTAGAGCGCCATCGGAAGTTGCTTTCAATTTCTCTCTGTGGAACTGGCATTTATAAGCCACGCTGCTCTGTGGTTCTCTGGTTTGCATAATTAAATAGATGTAATCGAAAGGATGTATGAATGGTGTAACTGTGATTATATAACAGAGCCTACGCAGCTCACTGTTGTGTGAAAGTGAATGAGCACTAGATTTTACTAAACTGTTACCCTACTTTGGCAGATATTACACTGTGATAAATGATTACAGAATTAATTAATTGAAGAGGTTATTATACTATTAAAATAAATTTTCACCAAGCAGTAATAATGGGAATTTATTAGTAGTAAATGAGTGTCCATCATTCACTAATGAAAAATTTCTCTTCTAGTATTATGTTTTGTTTTTGAAACACATCTCTATTAGACCACATATTAAAACTATTTATTTGAAGAGGTGCAGACTTTTTATCTTTCCATTGAAGGACTAGATTGTCATGAAAGGGTCAAGATCTCTCCATTTCAAACTTGCTTTCTTTTTCTTTAAGTACGCTCATACTCTCTTGTCCTCCCCCACTCCCCCACTGTAGGTTGTCAACTGATTCAGTTGGAGCTGAGTTGAATCTACCAATTAATTGCCTATGTATGTAAAACAATTCCTTATAAAAAACTCAGAGACCATTTCTATTGCTAAGAATGTATTACCTTTCTTTTGTATAGTTGATAGAAAAGTAAATATTCCTTTTGAATTGCTGTTTCAAGATTCTTCAGGTATAAACCTAGCAATGGAATGGCTGGGTCAAAAGGCAGTTTCATTTTTAGTTTTTTGAGGAAATTCCATACTATTTTCCATAGTGGCTACAACAGTCTGCAGTTCCACCAACAGAACATTAGGGTTCCCTTTTCTCTACATCCTCGCCAGCATTTGTTGTTTGTCGATTTGTTTATAATGGCCATTCTGACCGGTGTGAGGTGGTATCTCATTGTGGTTTTAATTTGCATCTCTCTGATGGCTAGTGATGTCGAGCATTCTTTCATATGCCTATGGGCCTCTGTACGTCCTGCTTGGAGAAGTGTCTATAGTAGCACTGTTTACAATAGCCAAGTGCTAGAAACAGCCTAAGTGCCCATCTGTAGATGAATGGATCAAAAAACTGTGGTCCATTTACACAATAGAATACTATGCAGCAGAAAGAAAAAAGGAACTCCTACCTTTTGTGACAACATGGATGAAACTTGAGAGAATTATGCTTAGTGAAATAAGCCAGGGAGCAATAGACAAATATCATATGATCTCACCTAATACAGGACACCAATGAACAAAACAAACAAATGAGCAAAATAGAACCAGAGGCATGTAAACAAGGAACATACTGACAGTGATCAGCAGGGAGTGGGGAGGAGGGGGAAAGGTGGAAAGAAAGGGAAGCGTCTAGTCAAGGAACTAGTATGAATGATCCATGGATCATTGTTCCTGGTTTTTCACACTGTTTTCAGCTCTGCTGGTAGAAGTGGAGGGTCTGACTCATGCACCCAGCTTCTTCCACTTCTCTGAGGCTTCATTTTTATATCTTTCCTTTTAGAGAAGATTTCACATATTCCTTCCTAGCTGGGTGTTCTTTCCTGTTGTAGTGATGGGGATGTTAGCACAGGGTGGGGACTGACTGGTGGGGGGGCGGGGATAGGAGACAGTAATGGGGGAAAAATGGGACAACTGTAATAGAAAAACAATAAAAAAGTAAATATTTCTATTAAATTCTGTTCCACATGAGCTCCTCTCTATTTCAGAGTATCTGGAAATTATAATAGCAGGAAAACTTGATGACTCTCTCTTTTATACTCATATCCTCCTTAATAAGGGAAATTGTGATATGACAAGTGAAATTCTTAAACAATGGCCCTGTGAACTCACTTTGGGTAGTTGGGACAATGAACCAGGTTCCTCTATTACCCAGCAGGAGAGGCTACATCCAAATTTAGTATCCCATGGACTGGTGGTTTCCTTTTCTTTGTCAGTAGGGGCTGGCTGTCCCTGAAGATACAGTTTCCAGGTGGTGAGCAGCTTGCTTTCCTCAGTGAACTCCTGTAAATACCTGGCACTCCAGAAGATTGTTCTAGTGTTTGTCATATAAGAAGAGAAATTGCAGTGAGGTGAGGGTACCTCCCTGAAATGTGAATCTATGCTGCATGTGAGGAGAACACCCTAGTTCTTGTCCACTTTGCTGGGGTATGGTGGTAGGATGGGATATGGGGGTCTTTTCTGACCCTTGTCTTCTAAGTGTCTGTAGTAAAGACTGTGTGATGCTATAGAATCAAGGAAGAAAAGCCCCCTGTAAATGGATTCTTGTGAATTGTGACATGAGATACTACTTCACTCTTCTGGCTCCTCTGCGGAGGAATTTCCCCTAACCATGCCTGGTCTTTAACTTCTATTCCCTACTCTTTCCAGTTGGGTTGATTGAAGTACCTGGTTGGCAGGAAGCATCATTGATCTGCATTTATCAATTGTTAGGAACTAATCTATCAATAGTCCTAAATAAAAGAAATTGGAATTTTCCTCCCCTCCTCTCTCCAATCTGGATGAGAGGAAAAAGTGACTTGTGCAAATGCTTCACTCTATAGTCCCAGACTTTCTTGTGGGTAGTCAGCTTCCCGGGCTGGCTCTGGAAGCAGAGAGTTTTCAGATCTGATTGTTTCTCACACTAAAGCTATGTCTTTCAACTCAGTCTTTACCAATGACAAAGATGATACTTGGACTCCCATTTTCCTTCTACATTTATCTTATTTTTAAACTGGTTCAGAACTCAGCGGGGGAGGGTGGCACTGATTGGGCCTCCTTGGATTCCAACTATTCCAGCATCTTGTCCAGTGGGCACCCATTGCAGGCCTGAAGCTTTGCACAGAGCGTGGCTCTGTTGCACACATGCTCCTTCCACTGAAGGGCTGATTTACTCTTAGTTAAAAGGTGGAGCTGTAGGGAGGGAGATTTACAATTCCAAATGTTTGAAGCTGAGCATCTAGATCTGGTGAATTTGAAGATGACAGCCCACAAGAGAAAATTTCTTTCCAGGCTCAGTAAACAAGCTAATAGATCTTTTGCAACCCAAATGCTTTGCTTGGCCTCATTCTCACTGTGACAAAGGTGTCTAGCTAGAAATGGATAATATTGTCTGTGAAGTACACAATCAGATATTTCATGGTCATTTAACTAACTCTATCCTGGCTATCGAGGAGTGCTTAAATGGTTTTAGAAGTCCCTATGGAGATATAGTATGGTTTAAAGAAGTAATCAAGCATGTAAATTCTAGCATTTAAATGCCTAAGTCAAAATTC
Source organism: Furipterus horrens (assembly GCF_987537825.1). Lineage (NCBI taxonomy): Eukaryota > Metazoa > Chordata > Mammalia > Chiroptera > Furipteridae > Furipterus > Furipterus horrens. The sequence continues at coordinate 121,256,703 of NW_028327173.1, read as the reverse complement.
TAAATAAATAGTTTAATTACCAAGTTGGTTTGTTGGGCATAGAGAATTCAGGTAGAAGAATCTTTATAGTTTTCTGAGAGATAGAATGAATTCTAGTTAAGATAACTCGGTGTTGAAAATAGCTGCTTTAGATTTAAATCCCTTATGAGGCAAAGTTGATAGTAGTCTGAACACAGCTTTATGCACTGTTGGGCCTTGATGAATAATTATTTGTTTGACAACAATGTTATGAATTTTGGAAAATGTACTTCACTGTTAGGCCGAATAAACAGAAAAACTTTTTTAAAAAATTAGGACAAAAGTGTACAATATGTAAATTTAAATGTAAGCAAATGAAACTATTCTGTTGGTGACTAAAAATTCTCATTGAGTTAATCTTACTGGAAGGTTTCTCAGGTAAAAGTGAAATCTGTTTATGGCAAAGTGATAATTTTCCTTGTAGGTGGATTTATTAAGTTTGAATATACTGCTAGAAATCATATTGCTCATAGAAGGGAAATGTGGATGAATGAAATTTCTTTGGGCTTTCTGTAGAGGATAAAACAAGTTTAAGAAAATGATATGAGACTAGTAAGGGGAAGGATTCAACCTCCCTCCCTCTCTCCCTCTCTGTCTTCATTTCTTCATCCCAGGAATTCAATTCTTAAGCCTCAAGACTTCTCAACTTTGCATTGCACAGTATTATTTGTTCTTTCTATCATTTTATCTTTGTTGTTGTTTTTTTCCTGATACTCTCATTTTCTTGCTAACATCAAGGATTTTTATCTATAGCACCATTGTGGCACATTACATTTTTCTAGAGTATGACTCCTTGAAGGAAGGAATTTCAGTGTAATTGTTGTATCCATTGAACAATGCTTGCAAAAGATACTCCCCAATAAGTATTTTAAACAAAATAAATGAGCTATTAGTATGTGAATATGTAGTAATTTTGTTTATGGAACCCTTCTTTGTAATGTCTTATTTGTTTGTGATTTTATATTAAAGAAGACTATTTTGCATATATTCTAAATCAGAATAACTTTATCCTGGTGTTCTTTCCTCTCTAACAAAATAGGTTTAATTGCAAAATATGCTTCTTTGCAAAGTTCCATGATGATTCATTGTTTTTCATTATTGTACTGGCATCTAACTCTCCTTGCTCCATTGCCCATGCCATCAGGACTAATGAGAAACTACTTTCAAACAGTGGGCTGGACCATGTGCTTTGTCTTGTCAGCCTAAGGAAAACCGCAGGAAGAAAAGTGACCGTTTCTTGGAAGTTTGCTAGAACTATTTGTTTCTAGTATCTGGTGTCAAATATGAATATATCTTGTAATTTATAGTGCTTTTAAGGTTCTGGATAAGTGTCTTCTATAAGGAATACAGTTATCATGTCTTAGAAATGACTCTTACAGGTCTTTGAAATGAGCCTAGTATTTATTGAAGGGATTCAAACATATGTTTCTGTTTAATAAGTGAATGAAAGAGCAAGCATAGGATTGGTTTACAACCATGTAGAAACCTGTTTTATAATTTCTGAGAGCTGTGGAACTCAGGGTGTGTGACAAGAATGCCATACATATGCAACTTGAGTGTGGATGGATGTCCAATTTGGAAAGAGAGGAACATACCTGTACCTAAACCCTTCTCTCCAACTTTGGAGCATCTTCTAGGACTTGCTCGATGATAGACTACTTTCTTTAAAAAATCTGTCTTACAGTATTTCATTACTATAACCTTGTATGTGAGAAGCCTTGATGATATGAGGACAAGGAGTATGTTTGTTATTTGAGTTAAGAGCAAGAAACTTTACTAAGTGTTTTCATATATGTAATTCTCAGCAGAAGTGATATATTTTTATGCTTTCCTTCCTTTTCTGTACCCCCTCCCCCAATGCAAAATTCTGGGAGTTTTATTTCCTAGTTTAGGGAAGGTTTAATTCAGATTGGGAAGAAATATTTTGGCATTTTAGTATCTTCCATTATTAGTAAATTAACATTTTGGTTTCTAAGTAAAGTTGGAGTTTCCAAATACCTAATTTTTAAACTGAAAAATGCTGTATTTGAGCTTTCTGTCAAGAAAACATTTTGAGAAAATGCCAGATGCTTAAATGTATGGTGTTTTCCCATTAAGTATGTTTTATTATTACTATGTTATGCTCTGACCTGAATGTTAAGTATTACTGTTCATTTCCAAGGTCTGAAAAATATGTTACAAAGAGCCTACCGCTGGGCTATAAGAGCCTTTGAGTCTTAAGATGTCTCCATGGAACAATGCAAAGCAGACAGGCTGTGCAGAGTCACACAGAAATGCCAAGTAGTTTCTTTCAAGAACTGTAGTTTTTTCCAGTATATGTACAATTTGGAGGTATTTCAGTTCTTTGTCTAAGGCTTATATTTCTGTTGTATCAAAATGATCTTTTAGGTAAGGGATATTTGGAAACTATTTTATTTTTTTTCACTTTATTTTGTTTATTTTTTTAAAGCTTGGCCACTTTGACCAGTAATGTAAAGAATAAATTTGGTACTAAAACCCCTTAGAAAAAAAATATATGACAAAATTTTCAGCATGAAATTTACATTCCCTTTGTGGAAGGGCTATTTTCTAGTAAATATAGTCTATAACTTTTCTCCTGAAGGCACAAATGTGTATACAAAGAACTTCAAACACCTTGTGAGCAGCTTCTTTGAGAACAGCCAAAATATAGTGCTTTGAGGTTTGTAAACTATGAGAAATCTCCTTTTGAAATGAAATTAAAATATCTTTGTTGTTAAAGAGGAAAAAAGCCTTCCAAATTTTGTTCTTTGACAAAAGTAGGTTTATAGTTGTATTTGAAGCAGAGATTGTTCTTGTATTATTATTTATTAAATATTGTATTATTTTCCATGCAAACAACTGCAAACCTACTTTTGACCAACCCTGTATCTCTTTTAAAAACAACATTTTGAAAATTAATTAAACTGGTTAACAGTCTATTTTACTTTCTGTGTCAAAGCTTTATTAATATAATTTTAAGGATTATGTAACAATCTAAACTAATAAATGTGATAGATTAAGTGTAAATCTAGAAAACTCCTTTATAGTTTTTGTAAGATTAGAGGCAAAATGTGAGTTTTTGAAAAATAAAAAAATTGATAAAAGTTATATATTTAAAGAGAAAAAATATAAAGTCATAAAATGTTGCCTAGTACAATAAATATATTTTATCAATAGATTTAAATATATCTATATTTAATAAAATGTTTAATGGCATTTAATATCTAAAATAGCCTTTTTAAAATTTCTAATATAAGCTCTCTAATCATAAACTAACTTTTCAGGACAGATTTAATTTCTGAATAAGTAAAATTTTTGCACTAGCAAATGAACTATATACTTTGAACAAAAGAAATTCTTTGCTCTTCCCTCTTTCACTTTCTTTTTTCTCCCTTTCTTTCTTTCTCTCTTTCTCTTTCTTTCTTTCTTTCTTTCTTTCTTTCTTTCTTTCTTTCTTTCTTTCTTTCTTTCTTTCTTTCTTTCTTTCTTTTTCTTTCCTTCCTTCCTTCCTTCCTACCTACCTTCCTTCCTTCCTTCCTTCCTTCCTTTCTTCCTTCCTTCCTTTTTGTTTGTTCTAGTCCAGTTGTACCAGTTTTCCCCCCTTTGCCCTCCTCCATGCAGTCCACCCCCCACAGTCCATCCCCACGCATTGTCCATGTCCTTTCTTTTCCTTTTTTCCCTTTTCCTTACCCCTTCTCCCTCCCTTTTTCTCTCCTCTTTTTTCCCCTTTTTCTTTGACAGATAATCATTTTCACATTTGTTTTTTATGTTATGTCCTGGGGATACTCAGTGCATATGCTATTTCTGAACTCAAGAAACTCACAATTCAGTGGGGAAAAATACTAATCAAGCATTCACAAACCAAGCTGACAAGTAACCTAAGAGTATGTGGAAGTGAGAGGAGAGTGAGTGAAGATTGTTAAGGCAATTCTTATACTTAGGACAACACAGTCTGAAGTTGGCATACTTTGAGTCTTGAAAGAGGAGTACAAATTGGTAAGGATTTGCAGAGGGGGAAAAAGAGACTTTGGGAAAAGGGAGAACTATATGCAAACATTTGGAAACTTGAGATAGTTTAACTTCAAGTAGTTCTTTTGGGTTTTAAACACAGGTGCTGGAGTGTGGGAAATTAGGCTGGATGTACAGGAATGGCTAGATGTAAAATGGATTGCTTAGTAAAGGATTAGATTTTATTCTATAGTATAGGGTTTAGCATATATTTTTCTGCAATAAACCAGGTAGTAAATACTTTAGGCTTTGTGGGACATACAGTCTTTGTCACAAAGACAAATTTGTCACTGTAGCATGAAAATAGCCATGGACAAAATGTTAGCAAGCATAATTAAAACTTTATTTATGGACAATGAAATTTGAATTTTATACAATTTCCACATGTCACACATTTTTCTTCTTTTTCTAAAAAATTAAAAGGTGTAAAAATAATTTCCAGCTTGCTGACAAAAACAGACTGCAGGTCAGATTTAGCCCACAAGATATAATTTGCTGGTCTCTACTTTGGTAGGTAATAAGCTATCATTGAAGAGGTTTAATTAGGAAGAATATATGCTCTTATTTGAGTTCTAGAAAGGTCTCTCTAGTGTGGAATTTTCTAAATCATGCTTTAAGAAACCATGCCAGAAGCTGGTCTGGGAAATAAAGGTCCCAACAGTAAATCTTAGAAAAAGCTCGATGTTCTGTCCTCTTAGAAATTCACAAAGCACATTCATATATTAAAGTATTAATGTATTAGAAGATTTGCAGAGGACAATTATTTAACTTTTTTATTGTCAACTCAATGTCCACTACATTTATTTATGGAAACCTCCATATAAGTAATTCCAATAATTAATTCAAAATATAATAACTAGTTAATGTCTGTTAGTTTCTATTTGTTTCAAAACAAAATTACAAAAGGAAGAGATAACTGACACTTTATAACAATTGTTTCAGAGAAGAAGAGTATGGACATGCTTGTTTCTTTGCCCACTTGCCCTGACATAGCAGGTTAGAAATATATGAAGCAGCTAATTTAGCATCTATAAACTTAGTTGCACATTAATACAGGAACAATTACCCTGGTTCATCAACTCCTGGTGAACACACACATCTATTTCCCATGTTATCCTGTAATGTACAGCTCTGTGTGATATCTAGAAACTTTATGGAAGAGAAGTTAAGCAGTTTTTATGATGGCACATTATACCCCTAAATTACTTTTAGGATGTTACAACCAAATGCTCAGTTGACTCCCTAACGTATCTACTGAGTGATAGGCTACAGCACTAAAAAAAGGACACAAATTTGATAAAACTTCCAAAGGGGTGTCATGCTATCTTCTGATAGATAAACTAAAAATAAAAACCACAGAAATTTGTGAAAAATATATTCAAATGATTGGACACCCCACATTAGCTCTATAGATAATGGTAGTTTTAGATACAATAAATATACATTTCTTGGTTAAATTATAAGTCACCCAAAACATTTATCAAGTGTCCATTATTTGCAGCATATTCCTAGGTATAGAAAGATGATCAATGTGAATTAGTAGATACAGACTTTGCTTTAACATTAAAAAAAAATTAAATGAGGAGATAGCATCCTCTAAAGATAAACTATCTAGTGCAACCTCTAGGCTGGCGGAGTATAAATAATGCCCGATTGCCTCCCTCTTTCTCACTCCATCCCTCATCTATTTCTTTTCTCCCTCATCCCCCACCACCTTGCTTTCCTTGTATGAGGCTCTGGGAATAAACCTGTTGGCCCATCTTTGGGTTGCTCCTACCCCTCAGTTTAATCCTCAGATTTACTTCTGTCCACAAAGTTTGCTTTTCTCTTGTTCTCCTACTGCTATATTCTCTGTGCTTTAGGGGAACAGCCAGGGAATAATATAAATAAAAAACAGGGAGAAGTGATGAATGTTCCAGAATTATGGAAAGTCCTTACAAATTCTGTTATAAAAAAATAATTAGAAATCTTATTGAATGACTGCTCTTTATTTATATTTCTGAGTGAGGAGACCACAGGACCCTTACTTCCTTTCTCCTAATTTCCCTTTATCAGAGAATTAAGCAGACTTTACATTAAAGGGGACAGTTTTTCTTCCTGAGAACTTTCAGTCTATGTGATTTTGATTCCTATGCTTCACACAGAATTGGAAAATTTGAGTTTCCTCACAGGACCTCCTTGCCAGATTTATGAATAGTCTTACCTAATTTAATGGGCTTCACTCAAAGTAGCTTTTGTCTGCTGTTTAAAACAAATCTATATTTATAATATAGAGATTCATTACAAAAGTTTAAATATAAAGTGTGCTGTGCCTTTTAAAATGTGCTTTAGTTTCTGAAGGCACTCCAGGAGGGTAGTTCTATATCAGTTTTTGCTATAGCAGGCGCACTGGAAAAACAAAACAAAAAAGAGTCTTAAAATGAATAGTGAGAGGAACAACCCTATTGTAGGCATGCCTTCCATATGCTTGTCAAGCAAGTAGACTCTTTTAGATGATGACAGAGGTCCAGGACATTCTCCTTTAAAGCTATGTAGGGCATTCACTGTGACCAACATTGTGGCAGGGCACCTCTGAAAGATGGTTAGACATTGTGGATGGATGATGATTGGCCTCACATACATGCATCCTCATGTTGAATTCCAGGGTTTATAAAGATTTATATTTTTTAAGAGTGGGTTAATGCTTCCCAGAACAATGTGTGAGATCACTTTAGAAGGTTCTCAAATTTAGGGCAGTGCTCGCTTCTTTTATCTTCTCTTTATTAAAAAAAAAAAAGATTAATAATTCTAATTGACTTTGGTTATTATGTAATTATTTAAAATACATCACTTAACAATATAAATAAAACAACCAGTCAATTCTGTCTTATAATTATACTATTATCATTATTTTTTTGGTGAACTGAAGTTGAAATCAGAGTACTTGCATTCAAAAGACCTACATTTTAGTCCTGAATATTCTTCCATAAATCTGGGCCACTTTTGTATTTTTCTGAAATGAGGTAGAATATAAATAACTATTAACAGTGTTTCTTATGTACTTGGGGAATTAATTTAATCCCTTTGAAATTGAGTTTTATCATTTACAAAACATTGGAGTAATAATAACTCTCCATCCTGTCTTGTAGAATTGTGATGAGAATGTGAGGAAGTAACAAATGCTCTGTAAAATGTCAAATACAAACTGCCTGGCATTGTGGTCATCAGGCTTTTGCTTTTGTTGCCAGAGGCAGCAGACCCTGAGGTGGAGATTTATGGTCAGAATTCATGGTGGAATGCTCTTAGCTACAGGTCCTGTGAGAGAATGAAGAAGCCAGGATTGAGCAGAGGGAGAAGTTAAAAAGTGGTACAGGTGTAGCAAAGACCTCAGCCAATTATAGGAGAGCACTGATTGTTATTTTAGAGTTGTCCTGAAATGAGGCAGGGGGATCAGATATGGCCTGTCTTTGGGGATGGGGTAATACTGGATGAGGCTCTTCCTTTGAATACATAAAAATCCCTAAGGAAGGGCACAGCTGTGAATCCTCAGTGGGAAACACTACCCCCTCTACAAAATTTTTCTTTTCTCCCATTCATTCTAGATTCTTTATATTTTCAGCTAACACATGTATTGTCTGTTTGCTTACATGGTGGAGTAATCCATACCATTCTTTTTTTTTTTTAATATGCTTTATTGATTATGCTGTTGCGGTTGTCCTGATTTCTTTTCCCTTTGTTCCTCTCCACCCAATGACCCCCCTCCCTCCTGTTGTCCCCCCCCTTAGTCCATGCCCATTGGTTGTGCATATAATTCTTCTCAACCTCTTCCTATCTACTCCACTCCCTCCTTTTCCCCCTTCTCTCTCCCCACTGATCTCTCCCCAAAATGTTTCTCAAACCTATAATTCTTTCCCCACTCTCATTGCCTACTTAGTTTGCCTTTGTTTCAATTCCCTAGCTTCTGTTGTTGGTTGTTGTGATACAGTTTTCATTTTAATGTTCATAATTTTGATCCTCTTTCTCCTAAACAAGTCCCTTTAACATTTTATATAACAGTGGTTTGGATCTGATGAACGCCTTCAGTTTTACTTTGTCCTGGAAGCACTTTCTCTGCCCTTCTATTCTGAATGACAGCTTCATTGGATAGAGTAATCATGGTTGTAGGTCTTGTTTTTCATTACTTTGGATATTTCTTGCCAGTCCCTTCTTGCCTGCAGAGTTTCTTTTGAGAAATGAGCTGATATTCTTATTGGGACCCCTTTGTATGTAATTCTCTTCTTCTCTCTTGCTGCTTTTAAGATTCTCTCTTTATTCTTAATTTTTGACATTTTGATTATAATGTGTCTTGGTATGGTTCTCCCTGGGTCCAGTTTTTCTGGAACTCTCTGTGCTTTCTGGACCTGTAAGTGTATCTCCTTCCCCAAGTTAGGGAAGTTCTGCTTCATTATTTTTTCACATAATTTTTTCAGTTTCTAGATCTTCTTCACCTTCTGGCAACCCTATGATTTGGATGTTGGCCCATTTATAGCTATCCCATAGATTTCAGAAGCTCTCCTCATTTTCCTCACTTTTCATTTCCTTTTTCTGCATTGGTTAACTGTTTGTTCCTTCCCTATGTTCTGATTTGTTGATTTGATCCCTGGTTTTCTTTCCCTCACCACTAGTTTCATATGTGTTTTCATTCATTTCAGCAGGCTAGTCCTTCATTCCTTCCCTGTCTTGTTTAAGATCTGCTATTAGGTCTGTAAAAAGTTTTATAACCAGAGATCTGAACTGTACCTCAGAAAGATTTCTTATCTGCTACTTTGTTAGGTTAGATATTTGCTGTCTGGTCAGCTGCATCACCAGGATCTCTATCATGATCTGTGACATCCTGACCATTTTGTGTTTACCTTTGCTTCCTGGGTGGGACTGTCCTACCTCCTATGCTATAGGGGGCAGAGCCCCATGCACTTGTCACTACCGTGTGACCCTTCTCACCACATTGTGATGCTTTGTGTGGGGTTGGGGGTTCAAGATGGATTTCTGTTGTTTACTCTCCGCTGAGAGACCAGGAGCCTCCTCCTCAATCCCCAGCCCCTCTGGCCCTCACAGTTCGAGGCAATGGTGGTCTGTCTACTCTGGCATTAGAATCGTGAGCTGACGGCTTGGTCTGCAGCTAGGGGTGCTCCCCAGGCACTTCTCACTTCCCCTTAAATACGGGTATCTGTGCTTATTGCTGTCCTACCGCCATTGCCACAGCTGCTGCCACCAGCACAGCTTGACCTCTCCGCCCCAGCTTCACCCCTCCTACCTGTCCAGACGATCATCACTTGTTTATAACTTCATACATTGGACTTCCACGTAGCTTTATTTTCTGGAACTTCTGGTTATTTCTGGTTTTGCAGTAGTTGTATTCCTTCTTAGTTGTGGAGGGTGACAGATGGTGTCAGTCTAGGCCGCCATCTTGGCAGTAAGTCCCAGACCATTATTAAGGATACTTTTCTCAGAGAGTGCCTCCTTCACATGCCCATTTACTGTCAAAATTGGGCAAAGAAGTACTGACAAGCAGCCTAGTGGATTCTCTGTGTGCCAAATGCGTTTGGCTCTGTCTCTGTTCTGTAATGCAGCCTTGATTATTAGAATAAATTACTCTTACCAGTATGGTGATTCCTTTCTTTGCCTTGTGTTTTAGCACAAGAAACCCCAAAGACTTGGTAGCAGATGTAGCTTCAGATTTAATGGAGGTCCCATTGTAGCCTCTATGGATCCATAGAATCTATAGTGGTAGCACAGGAAGCACAAATTTCTGCAAGCAAGTCCCTGGGAATGATGGTAAATATGGCCACTTCTGCTTCTATCCCTTGTTTCTCAACCTGTGTTTTCTAGGAGCTGGGAATACAGCATCATAGTGGTTATTGATTTATTTTATACTGGTGTACTGGATGATGGTTCCATATTGTAGTACAGGAGTTCCAAGCCAGGGAGCTGTACTTGTGTTCATGATGTTCCAAAAAAAAAAAAAAAAAACCACCTGGAGGACAGGCTGTGGACATGCTGTTTATTACTCATGTTACAGGGGAGTGCACAGATGGCTATGGATTGGTGCAAGAAAGACCACTCCCTGCCTCTAGCCTTGGTGCTACTTGTAGGGTTAGGGAGGGAGTAATGTGTGAAAATTCTACACTTTTGTGATAAACACTGGAGCCCTGAGACACAGGGCCTTGAGAGCTGGGATATCCAGGTATAGACTGTTTTCCTCACCCTTTAGGGCTGCTAGCCAGTCAGACCTCTGTTCTTTGAGGTCATGGAGAGGCCATGCCCTGAGTTCCCCACACTCCACACTGATACTACTTCTCTACCTCACAATCTTGGCATTAGGTCTTCCAGAGAAGCAGTCCCTGGGTGGTAAGAGCATTGGTGCATTGCAACCATATGTCATAAATAATTTCCATAATAGTGTGTAATAGATTTTGTTGAAACATAATTTTTCTCCTAAAATCACCCTCATTTTTATCAGGGCCAAGTCACGACCAATTCATTTATTGCATTAAGTTCAGTTTAAATTTGGTCTGATTATTTGCTTAAACACAATAGAAATGGCAACTGATCATATAGGTTTTCTTAAATCTACTTTGCTGGGATGTTACAAGGAATTCCTAGATTGAGTTTTAATTAGCCCCTCAGGACTGGGAAGCCTAGCCACACAGCTGCCATAAGGCTTTGCCTGCAGTACCTGCAAATTTTAGCGAGTTTCTCCAGTTCTTGAGGCATCTAAAATGTCTTGCATTTCTTTCCTTGATGTTTTTCAGGACAGCAACCTTTTCTCCTTACCTGGAAAGACTGCCATGAACCACATGGCCAAGCAGGATACCAGGCCATTTTTTCAGTGGCCTTTTATTAGTTTCAAAAGTCTATCTCAATTCCTTCAGACTTCCTGATGACATGCAGAGCCCAGGCATGACTCTTTCAATCATGACATTACAGACAAAGACTTCGTTAATAAAATCACAATTGGAAACTGGCTTTCTGTGTCCTGTTAGGAAGAAATAAATTTCCTATAGGATTTATGCAAACAAACATATTGGCATTGAAATAATAATATTCACTTATTAGAGCTTCCAAATTCCAGAGCAATCAGGTAGGAAGAAAAATACAAATCCCTCAATATTGCTTATGAAAGTATACTTTACCAAATTTCTTTAATAAAAAGAAAGTTTTCTTATGTTTGAAAATCAAAAGATTAAAAATCAGCAATATTTTTCAACAAAATGTTATAAAAGCTATAATCATCTTCAGTTTATCATGTCTCATAATCAATTTTTGTCCATATTGATCATCTGCAAGCATTTCTATGAATCCAGTTATTTCACAGAACTCCAGCAATCTTCACTCAATTCAAAGGTATGATCCGAAAATCCATTCTCAGAAATAGGCACTCTAAAACAAATCAGAGTCCTCTCTATGATCCCCTTCAAAGATATAATACATTTTTGCAAATGTAATACAGTAAACAATGGCTATTTCAAAATAACCAAAAGTAAAACACCCAGATTTGAGTATAATGTAATTGACAAATATGCTTTCCTGCAACAACATTTTTGAAAGTATATTTTATTGATTATGTTGTTACAGTAGTCCTAATATTTTTCCCTTTGCTCCCCTCTGCCCAGTAACCCCCTTCCCTCCAGCAATCCCATCCCACTTAGTTCATGTCCATGGGTTATGCAAAGAAATTCTTTGGCTTCACCATTTCCTATATTATTCTTAACGTACCCCTGTCTATTTAGTACCAACAAATTACACTTCTTAATCCATGCACCATTTCCCGATTCTTCCCCCTTCTCCCTCCCAGATGATACCTTCCAAATGATCTCCATACCTATGATTCTGTTCCTATTCTGGTTTGCTTAGTTGGATTTTGTTTTTATTTTTTAGATTCAGTAGTTGATAGTTATGAGTTTGTTGTCATTTTAATGTTCATAATTATGATATTCTTTTTCTTCAGTAAGTCTCTTTGACATTTCATATAATAATGGCTTGGTGATAATAAATTCCTTTAGCTTTACCTTGTCTGGGAAGCACTTTTTCTGCCCTTCCATTCTAAATGACAGCTTCGCTGGATAGAGGAATCTAGGTAGTAGGTCCTTGTTTTTCATCACTTTGAATACTTCTTGCCAATTCCTTCTTTTTAAAAAAAAAAATAATTTATTCATTTGTTTGTTTATGTTATTTTTTGAGAGAGGGGAAAGGAGAAAGAGAGGGAGGGAAACATCACTGTGTGGTTGCCCCTCACTTGTGCCCCCAACTGGGGACCTGACATGCAACTTAGTAATGTGCCCTGACTGGGAATCGAACCAGCGACACTTGACTCGCAGGCCGATGCTCAATCCACTGAGCCACAGCAGCCAGGTTGCCAGTCCCTTCTTGCCTGCAAAGTTTCTTTTGAGAAATCTGCTGATGGTCTTATGGGAACTCCTTTCTAGGTAACTCTGCTTTTCTCTTACTGCTTTTAAGGGTCTCTCTTTATCTTGAACCTTTTGCATTTTAATTGTGATATGTCTTGATGTGGTCCTTTTTGGATCTAACTTGTTTGGGACTCTCTCTGGTTCCTGGACTTGTATATCTATTTCCTTCACCAAATTTGGGGAGTTTTCCTTTATTATTTTTTCACATAAGTTTTCAATGTTTTGCTCTTCCTCTTCTCCTTCTGGCACTCCTATGGTTCAGATGTTGGCATGTTTAAAGTTTTCTCAGAGGTTCCTTAGCCTCTCCTCATATTTTTCAATTCTTGTTTCCTCATTCCGTACTGGTTGACTGTTTTTTTTCTTCCTATGTATCAAATCATTGATTTGAACCCTTGTTTCCTTTCCTTCACCATTGGTTTTGTATAGATTTTCCTTTGTTTCATTTAGCATAGCCTTTACTTCTTCCCTTATGTGTTTGCCATACTTAAGCATATCTACCCAGTCTGTGAGCATCTTTAACACCAGTGTTTTGAACTCTTCATCTGTTAGGCTGGCTATCTCCTCGTTTGTTAGTTTAGCTATCTCCTCATTGCTTAGTTCTCCCACTGGAACCTTGATCTGTTCCCTCTTTTGGGCCATAGTTCTCTGTCTTCTCATCTTGACAGGCTCCTGTGTTTGTTTGCCTCTGTGTGTTAGGTAGAGCTGTCGCAGCTGTTACATTGTAAGGGGCAGAGCCTTAGGTATTTGTCAGTACAGGACAACCAGTTTCACCACCTTGTGATGCTGTATGTGACAGAGGGGTCTGAAAGGGAACAATGCTGCTTGCTCAGCACTCTCCCCTTTTCCAGCCACCTCTCCCACTTCCATATGGGACTGGAGCCTCTCTAGCTGTTTCCCTGGATGTTGTTCCCAGAGTGGGTGGGTCTGTCGATGTTCTAGGTGCGTGGGGCCCTTTTAAACAAGTGGACTCTGCTGAGAGACTGGCAGTTTATTTTTACTCCCTAACCCCCACTGGTCTGCAGTATCAGAAGCAATGAGGCTTTATTGTGCCTGGTGCTGGGACCCTGAGCTGGGAGGTCTGGTCTGGTGCTAGAAGTGCTCTCCAGGTGTCACTCCTGACTTTTTAAAACATGTGACTGCACTTTCCACCAGCCTCCTACTGCTGCCATTGCTGCTGCCACCACACCGTGTCCTTTCCACCCTGGTTTCACCCCTCCTACCTGTCTGGATGAGTATTTCTTCTTTATATCTTTGTTTGCTGGACTTCCATGTAGTTTGGTTTTCTGGAACTTCTGGTTGTCTCTAGTTTTGAGGTAGTTGTATTCCTTCTTAGTTGTGGAGGGAGACACAGCATGTCTGTCTAGACCTCCATTTTGGCCGGAAGTCCTACATTTTTAAGGTAACTAAAATTACAACAAATGAAACTATATCAAAAATTTGTAGAATCTTGGAGAGTTTTATGTAATTTCTAGAACATCTATTTTAATAATAAAATATATGAATACACAGAGAAAATACTTATTATTTCTTTATTTTGACAAAGCTTCCCATGTACTTTAAGCATATTCAAAAGGCCTAATTCGTTAAAAAAATTCTCTTTTATCGGGAGAGAGAGGAAAAATCTTTGGGGTATTCCAGGGGTGCATTGAAATAACTCAAAGCATTTCTCAGTTAAGAAGTCTCTTAAAATTTGAACTTTGGGAAGGTTGTCAAATAAATTTTACCCAAGACATTAATTAAACTTAAAACCAATTTCATATTAAATAACTTGTCCAGACCATAGAATCCTGCTTAATTTATATGTGTTTACTTTCTTTAGTCCAAAAAAATATTACACCCTAGTTTTGCCATCCAGGTGCAGAAAATGTACCACATGTAATACACAGATGAACACGTATCACATAAAAACTATATACATGAAGACTGAACACATAAAGACTATACACATAATTTGAATTACTAATTTATGTAGAGAAAGCACAAGATTTTCTCATCTTCTTTCCTCTACACAATCCTTCAACTTCTATAATCCTGCTTTGACTTACACAGACAGATCCTCTGCAACTTTCCTAGTCCCTTTTAATACACCTAGAAATTAGAACAGTTTACTTTTAATTCTATTTTCTTCAAAATATATTGCTATAGTTTATACCTTTTATTACCAAAACCATATATTTTCCCCAATTTAATTGGAATTTCTGATTTTTAGTGACAATTAAAAATAATTATCATTTTTTAGATGGAGAGATTCATTAATACATTTTATAACTGTCAGAAACAGTATTTCCCCCATTGGAAAATACACTCACATTTTTATTCTTGCTGATTACTCCAAATCCTTTAGTGTGTTCAAAAGTCAGTTTCATTATCTAGTGTCCTTGACAACTTTTACAGAGGCTGAAGAAAAGGTGCAGAGATATCAGGCTTGGCATGGCTTTTGTTGCTTAAGTTTATAAATGCCCATTTTTTTCCCTTTTCCATTCTGAGTTTTACTGTCTGAGAGGGGAGTGTGATCTTTTCCTATTTACTAGACCTTTAGCAAAACAGAAACAAAAAAACCTAAAGCAAAGGCAAAGTTTCAAGGAGGGACTGGGACTAGCCTTAGAATCTTATCTCCTTATTTTCTCTCTAACTTAAGCTTACCCTCTAACCACCATACTTTTGCTTCTGCTGCTTCTTCCTCCAGACGCAGTATTCCTCCAGAAGTAGTATTCCTCCTACCCTTAAAAATCTGCAAGGCTTGTGGCAGTTGGGGGCATTCTGCAATAGGCTTGCCACCTCATACCGTATTGTACTAGTGGACCAACCTGGGATTCTCCCTAGGCCTCCCCAACCTAGTATGTTGTCACTCACAGTGAACTCAACAGGAGAACCTTTCCAGAATATCCTGCCAACTATGCCATTTTAACACAGGAGCTTCAGGTCAGAGTGCTGCATTTGTGTTTGTGGTACAGTATTCCAAATAAACCACCCAGAGGCCCAGCAGATGTGGACATGCCACTTATTACATTACAGGGGAGTGCAATGATGGCTGTGGATCAGTGTGAGGAAAACCACACCCCACCTCTAGCCTTGGTGCTGCTTATAGGGTTAGAGAGGGAGTAGTGTGTGAAAATTCTACACTTGTGATAAACCGAGGAGCCTTGAGACACATGGGCCTTGAGAGGACTGGGACATCCAGATACAGACTGTTTTCCTTATTTCTTAGTGCCATTTGTTCTCTGAGGTTATGGAGGGGCCATGTCTGAGTTACCAGACAGATGTCTTGTAGGATATTATCCTCAAGATGGTAGCTCAGGTACTCCATCAAAATACTCTTTAGATGTATTGTCAAGTCACCAGTTTCTGAGTGATATACAGTAGTCCCTCTCTATATCACTGTTTAGTTTTCATGACCTCATTGTATCGTGGGATTTAAAAAAATATTACAGTTAATTATTTATCACAGATTTTTTGCTATATCACAGGATTTTGCAGTACTGTATACATATGTTGTTAAAGTTACGTAGTTTTAAGAGGGTAGAATATGTTTAAGAACATAAGTAGTGTTTATAAAAGTGTGGAAAAGGTTAATAAGGGACTGGGAATGGTTTATAAGTGTGTGGGAACGGTTTATAAAGCCTTAAAATATATATAAACACTAAAGTAAATGTAAGGTTCCTACTTTGCAGATTTTCACCTATCGTGGGGGGCGGGTGTCTAGAATATAATACCTGCGATAAGTGAGGAAATACTGTAGTACATAATAGGGTCATTGGATCTCTTGGCCTTATGCCCATTATACCCCCTATTTTTTCATAAAGTGGGTTCTCTGGTCTGAGGTGGCTACATGGCATACTCTGTCAGTAAACCAGACTAGAAACCCTAGAATTGCCCTGGTGGATGAGAGGAAGGTCTCTGAAAAATGGGCATGCTTGTGTAAATATATTACATAAAGTCTAAAAAGTCACCAACCAACTCTGTTCCTGCAAGAAGCCCCAGAAGACACTCAATTCACCAAAGCAATCAGGAATGTTCTGGTGAGAAGGGCACAGCAGCACTGAGAAGCTCTCTTCTCTGTAGGCCAGAACTGATGGTTGCCAACCCTGGTATAGTTTCTTGATGACAGTGAGGGTGATAATAGGCTCTGGAAATAACAGAGACTGAGCAAATGGCAGTTGCTTGGTGGATGCAAATTTGTCTCAGGGAAGGGAGCATGCCTTTGGGCAAGAAAGAACCTTTTGGATTAGGGTCATTTCTAGGGAGACTCAGCATGAGCTCTGAATGAAACTCCTAGCATTTGGGTAAATAAGTGCCATGTTGTGAAAGGGGATTTGTGTAGCATCTCCTTCAGCCTTTAAAACTGGGTGGGCAATACCATTTATTAATTTTTTATGAGTAAAATGTTGTAATGGTACAGAGTATACATAGAAAGCAAAGGCTATTTGCGACACTTAGCACAAAAATGAGAACATTTAATGTAAGTTCTTGTATTGCCTCTTAGAAACCTAATTAAAGCATAAATCTAATTGCTTTGTGTATAATTTAAGTCAGAAAATGCAACCGTTTTCAATAAAGGAGACTTATTAAAAATCTAACATGAGTGTTTATCTGTCCGCCATGCTGAATAACACTGGTTAAAATGAGTTTAAACCAACTGACTTCAATGAGAAACATAGTTGAGGGAGGTTTGCAGAAAAATTGGGTGAAAAAAATTACTTTAATGGTTCAAGGTGATAGACAGTCATTTGCTATTAAATTCAGTGAGATATCAATCTAAGAAATCCAAGCTTATTCTCTTTCCATGAAATTACCTGGGAAGGAGCATGAAGAATGGATAAGATGGAGAATATGTTGCTTGCTGGACATATGCTGAAACGATACTTGATTTTTAGGAAGCAGGTGATTTTCATTATTATAGATATTGTTTTGCTGTTAATTAAATATTTTTTGGGGGGGGAATGCTTTAATTGTGTTCCTGCAGTCTTTTGAGTGCCTAGAATTTACTCAGACTAGTGCATCTCTTTCAAATATTTGCTTGCCAACCTTCTGCTCCCACTAAGAAAGGATTATTGGTTATCTCTACCCTGAGATTCCTAAAATCCATCTCCATTGACAGACATCCGATGGAAAGTAACATGAGCAAAATATAGTCTCAAACATAGTGCTTGTATTAACTTAAATAAAGATTCAATTCCAATTGTTTTAAAGTATTTTATTTCTGACTCAAATGGTGATGGTTTCTGTGCTATTGATTTGTTCATATTAAAATATTAACCACTGGAGATGTGCATGACAAAGTCTTTAATATTTCCATTTGACCTAAAATTTAAAAATCTTGGCACAGATGATTCCATTTTATAACTTCAGAAGTGCTTATATTTCTCCAAATATTCTGGTATTCATTCAGGGAACAAACTTTTGACAGTCTTTCCTACTCTAATTTGATGTTTCTTTGGTGAGAGATTCTGACATTTTCTCATAGCTCTTGTTTAATACTGACACTGTGCTTTTAATTATTGGAGAAGCTGCAGGCAATGAAATGTAATTATAGTGACATGAATTACAGATTTCTAGACCATTTCACCTTTTGCCTCCTGGTGAAGACTGAATAGTTTTGACATCAGAGTATTTGATACTTATTTCTAATCTTCCTATTTGGATGAAGCGAGGAGAAAATCTGGTTGAGAAATTACCTGTTGTGTTATCATAAGATGAATCTTTGAGAGTGACATTCTATATGCAGAATGCAGTGTGATGTATTATCCTGCTTACTTCAAGGTGCAGAGACAGATCTGCCTGGTTTTTAAAGTAGTGTAGTGTCACCTTTCATTGTTGTTAAAAAAATTAATGATAAAGAAGTTTATGTTTTTGTGCATAGCTTTGGGTAAAATTAATTATTATTCCAGCAAACAAGTAGTTTTGGAAATTAACAGTTGAATATATATATATATATATATATATATATATATATATATATATATATATATATTTAAATTTATTTTAAAGTATATTTTATTAAGTTGTTACAGTAGTTCTAATTTTATTCCTTTGCTCCCCTCCACCAAGTACACCCCTTCCCTCCAGCAATCCCACCCCTCCCATCCTCCTCTTAATAATTTTTTTTCAAATATGTTTTATTGATTATGCTGTTACAGTTGTCCCAATTTCTTTTCCCTCTGCTCCCCTCTGCCCAGTGGCCACCCTCCCTCCAATTGTCCTCCCCTTTTAGTCCATTTCCATTGGTTGTACATATAGTTCTTCTCAACCTCTTCCTGTCTACTCCATTCCTTCCAACTATGCTTCTTAATTCCTGTACCATCTCCCTGCCTTTTCCCCTTCCCCCTCCCTGCTGACCTCCCCCCAATATGTTCCCCATACCTATAGTTCTTTTTCCACTCTCATTGCCTATTTAGTTTGCCTTTGTTTCAATTCCTGAGCTTCTGTTGTTGGTTGTTGTGATACAGTTTTCATTTTAATGTTCATAGTTTTGATCCTCCTTCTTCTAAACCAGTCCCTATAACATCTCATATAATAGTGGTTTGGATGTGATGAACTCCTTCAGTTTTACTTTGTCCTGGAAGCACTTCCTCTGCCCTTCTATTCTGAATGAGAGTTTCATTGGATAGGGTATTTGTGGCTATAGGTTTTTGATTTTCATTACTTTGAATATTTCTTGCCAGTCCCTTCTTGCCTGCAGGGTGTCCCTTGAGAAGTCAGCTGATAGTCTAATTGGGAGCCCTTTGTACATGATTCTTTTCTTCTTTCTTGCTGCTTTTAAGATTCTTTATCTTTAATATTTGACAATTTGATTATAATGTGTCTTGGTGTGGTTCTCCCTGGGTCCAGTTTTTCTGGAACTCTCTGTGCTTCCTGGACCTGTAAGTCTATTTCCTTCCCCAAGTTTGGGAAGTTCTGCTTTATTATTTTTTCACGTAATTTTTCAATTTCTAGTTCTTCTTTGCCCTCTGGCGATACTATTATTCGAATGTTCGCTCGCTTATAGCTGTCATATAGGTTTCTGAGCCCCTCCTCACTTTCCTTTTTGTTTCCTCTTTCTGCACTGGTTGACTGTTCCTTCCCCATGTTCCAGTTTGTTGATTTGATCTCTGGATTTTATTTCCTCACTACTTGTCTCATATGTGTTTTCATTCATTTCAGTATGAGTAGCTTTCATTCCTTCCCTGTCTTGTTCCAAATCTTTTGTTAATTCTGTAATCCACCTTATAACTATAGCTCTGAATTGAGCCTCAGAAAGGTTTTCTATTTGTTCATCTGTCAGGTCTTGCATCTGCTGCCTGGTGAGCTGCATCACTGGGATTTCACTGTCTGCTTCATTCTGATAGGTTTGTGTTTAGTTTTGCTTCCAAGGTAGGCTATAGGAGGTGGATCCCCGTGCATTCGTCACTACCCTGCAACCGGCGGCCGTGGGCCTTTTTCGCCACACTATGGCGCTTTGCGTGAGGGCGGGGGTCCAAAATGGATTCCCGCTGTTCCTCTCCACTGAGAGACTGGGATCCATCTCCCCGCCTTCTGAGGCAATGGGGGTTGCCTTTCCCAGCATTGGAATCACGAGCTGTGGGGTTTCAACTGCAGCCGGGATTGCTCCCCTGGCGTTTTTCGCAGTCCCACCACTATGCCCGCTGCTACCACAGACAGGACCACGGTTTCTTGCCCCTCCTACCCGTCTTGTTTAAAACTTCATACATTGGGCTTCCATGTAGTTTTATTTTCTGGAATTTCTGGTTATCTTTTGTTATGAGGTAGTTGTATTCCTTCTTAGTTGTAGAGGGAGACCAAGCGTGTCAGTCTAAGCCTCCATGTTGGCTGGGCTGAATATTTTTTAAAGTTAAAAAATTCTTTAAATTGATTTGAGACAGAAAGAGAGAGAGAGAGAGACAATTTTTTTGTTCCACCTATATGCATTCATTGGTTGATTCTTATATGTGCCCGGAGCAGGGCTCAAACCCACAACCTTATTGTATCAGCATGATGCTCTAACCAACTGAACTGCCTGGCCAAGGCAACAGTTGAATGTTGATGATAATTATGTTGTAGCAGCCAAATATTCAAGTGTGAAATTCTACTGAATAAGAGCATTTGTACAAACTGAGAGTTGAAAACTAATATTTTAAAATTTCTTAGTATAAAGAGCATTTACCTATTATGAAGTAAGATTGCCTCTTGGATGAGGGAGTTCTGGGAAATCATGCAACTTCTTACGTTCTTTAGACAATTCTCATTTGACAGGTTTTGGTGAGTGGAATTAGGCAGATACTGAAGCTAATTAACTGACAAGTTAATTAATAGTACAGTTCTCTTCCTGATTATTTCATAGTTACTAATCCATTCTTGAAGGACTCAATTTCATTATCTCATATTTTTTTGGAGAAGCTGTTTAAAAGGTTGTCTTTCCAAGGACATTGAATTGTTCACATACTTACAGCACTTATGTTTCAGTATTTTATTTTCTTATCTTGGGGCAGATTTCCTGGTGGAGTCATAACATTATCACCAGCAAGAGCCGGAGCTTCCATATGAGAAGAGACTCCAAGAAAGCAGGTGATGTTTATCCACTGGTGAGAACAATTTCAATCACTGAATTGACTTACTGGGGAAAAAGTAAGGAAGGTAGGCAACATACAAGACTTTTAAAACATCAAAATGAGTATAGGAGAAATTGGTGCAGAAAAGGAAAGAAGGTCTCTGGGAGTTGGTATTTGAGGGATATGAAATTGGAACAGGAGGAGAGGAGAACCACTACCTGAGAGTAATCACATAAACACTTTATTACTGTTGTCTTTGCACCATTTTGCTAGCTTATCTGCTAACATAACTGAAAAACAAGCAAAAAAACCTATTTTTGCATACATTTTTAGGTAGAATTTTTTTATCATAATTTTAAGTAGGTAAAAATAATTTTGAGTATTATAAATATTGACAATTCAAGTAAAATTTATATGTAGACAAGAAATATTTAAGTGTATCTGAGAAATGTGAGTCCAATAACATTGATAAACGATGATTTAAAAATATATAAACAGTAAAACTTTCACTTCAGTAGTCAAAAGTTTATCATTTCTCTTCATTTTTAACTTGTATTCCATTCCATTTCTCCCATAGTTTTTTCCCTCAGATAATGTACTTTTATTGTTGGGAGTCTTTAATTGGTTCCTCTTTTATAATTTTTTGCAAACTAAATATGTGTGTGTAAATTGAAATTAAATTTCCAGTGGCAATCAAATTCTAAAGGAAATATTAAATTTTCTTTTTGTCAATTAAGCCACATTAAATTATTCACAATGGATAAAAGCAGCATGAATAAGTGACCAATTTTGGTAAATAATTGCTATTTAAAAATTTTTTATTAGAAATGCCTCTCTTAGTGAGATTACTTTTCCTAATTAGTTTGTATGCCTGTGAATGATTATTACTATAGAATGAGGAAGACTGATTTCTATTTTTTATTTCTGTGTAGATGTGACAACTAAAAACCTTGTTTTATGTTAAAAAGTAGATTGAAATAGTTTTGTTACAGCAGCACATGCTGTTTATTTACTATTGTTTTGTATTCCTAAACTCACTCTCCTCTATTCTTGCGTGGGATGCAGGCGCTGGGATTCAGAATAGTGCATTTCTGAATAGACACCTCTGCCTACTGGCTGCTGGGGGAGACTATAAGGCGGGGTTAGGTAAAAGAGGAATTTCTTTCTGTTTTCCCTGCACTTGCCAGGGTACTCCAACTGCAGTTGGTTGATCCTCTAGTTCCTTTCAGTACTCTGAGAGCCAGCCCTTCTCCACAGGAGATGCAGAGTAACCCTCCTCCTCACAGGTCGGTGCAGCCCCTCTTCTGAGCACCTAGGTTTTAGTAAATTTACCACTTTATTCTCCAGACCTTTGAGGTTATTACTGCTTCCTACAGTGATTTACATAAAGTTTGTTTGCTTGTTTGTTTTTTTGCTCTAAAAGCTTTAACAACAGTGAAATCAATTCCCTGTATTATCATAAATCTCCTCTGAAACATCTGCTTTGGTTTCTCCTTTTTGACTGGACTCTGGCTGACATAGTAGGCCATTTGATTCTTTAAACTCCTTCCAAGTAATATGGTGCAAATCCCACAGTGACTTATCATTATAAATAATTTTTAAATTGGCAATTGGCTGACAACTTGATTAAGTTCTGCTGTGGTTTTTCTTTTTATTTTTCTTTTTAAAAGCCAAGAATTGCAGAGAAAAAAATTTTGACTTGCAAAAGTATTTGTTATTCAGTCATTAAGACTATAAATTTTTTGGATTTTGGGGGAGTTTTTCCAAATATAACTTACCAAGACTAAGTGGATATTAAATTATAGCTGGTACTAGTGGTGCCTTGTTTATAGTACACAGTTAGAAGCACTGGGAACTCTTATTGATGTCAATACACCTTTGCCACTACCATATCTTTGGTAAGATACTTTTACTACATCATATACTCTAAATATAATTTTGATCTCAGATGAACAGAATTAAATAATGAATTTATAGAAAATGTTTGCCATGTTATAACCTATTTGAGAAAGTCATTATCTGCCAATAAACCAAATCAGACCTATTTTCTCTCAGAAAATAACAGTTTTTCAATTTTTGTTGTTGAAAACTTGTTTTCAAATTCCTTTTCTATTAAGTAATATCAGAAAATTCTTGTTTTCTCTAATATGTGGAATATTTACTATGTTTTGTTGGAAAATATTCAAGGAACTTCAGTGAAAAATGAAATAGGCAAATGTGCTATTATCTTGTCTGCAATTATCACATTGACCACTAAAAGTGCCACAGAGGTTGGGGAAAGAGGAAAAGCAGGAAAGCTGCTAGTTCAAGTTTCTAAAAGGGAGTAGAAAAAAAATTTTTTTTTACACTTCCTGCTTTTAAAATACTTCTTAGGGAGGAATTTTCTCTCCCTTGATTGGAAGGATAATTAATTTAAAATTCTCAGAAAGATAAGATTGTCAGTCCTTAAGGTGTTCCAACTACTTTATTCAAGAGGAGAGAATATGCTTAAAATGTAGAAGTGTAACTCTGACTCCAAAAAACCTCCGCTGCCTTGCGGCATACCTCTTCAGGGGAAAGGCTAAGGGAGTAAACCCCGACAGAAAATCCGGAGCCGGAGTCCCTAAGGCGGTTTGACATTGTAGTCAACACCGGCAACTCCTGCGGCGCACCTGAAGCCAAGCTGTATTGACTTTGTCTTTCCCTTGGACCCTTCAGCTGCGAAGAGAGGGGGGGTCTGCTGCATGGGCAACAGCAGACCCTCCATATCACCCTGCCCAGGCTCTGTAGCTTCAGTTTCACTTGAGAGGACACTCCAGCGTCATCGCAAGATGTCGACTCAACACGGGAGGAGACAGATACCGGTTATAAGCTCATCCGATTGGCGAAGGAAACGAGCGCCAGGGGTCTCCTCTGACGGTGGGAGAGGTCATCGCACCTCACTGGACAGCTACCGTCTCGCCATGGCTCGCCTGCCCCACTGGGTGCGTGGGGATCAGAGAGGCGCCTCTCGAAAAGTGGGCCACAAAACACCCGCACCAGTTAATTCCAAGCAAACAACAAGAAAGAAGCCTCCGGCTCTTCGCCTCGCTAGCTGGAACATCAGGACCATGTGCCCCGGACTTACTGCAGACCTTCCGTGGATCAAGGGTGCCAGGAAAACCGCTGTCATCGATAGGGAACTGGCACGACTAAACATCGACATTACGGCTCTACAGGAGACCCGGTTGGCCGACAACGGAACTATCAGAGAAACCAACTACACCTTCTACTGGCAAGGGAAGTCTCCGGACCAACCAAGACAGCACGGTGTTGGGTTCGCTGTGAAGAACACGCTTGTTAACTCCATAGAGCCACCCACAGGAGGCACAGAGAGATTACTTACCCTCCGATTGTCAACAACTTTCGGCCCAGTCAGCATTCTTAGCGCGTACGCCCCAACCCTCTGCGCCACCACCGAAGAGAAAGAACAGTTCTACCATGCACTGGACGAAGCGTTATCCAAGATTCCCAGAAGTAACGCTCTCTATCTCCTTGGAGACTTCAACGCAAGAGTAGGAGCCGACCACATGGCCTGGCCCACCTGCCTCAGAAACTTTGGGAGAGGAAAGATCAATGAGAATGGTCAGCGACTGCTTGAGCTTTTGTGTCACCACGGCCTGTGCGTGACAAACACATTCTTCAAGTGCAAAGAGATCCACCAGGTTTCATGGAGGCACACCCGCTCCCGCCATTGGCACCAGCTTGACCTCATCATCACCAGAAGAACGGATATTGGCAGCACCCTCCTCACCCGCAGCTACCACAGTGCAGACTGCGACACGGACCATGCCCTCGTGGTAAGCAAGGTGCGCATAATGCCGAAGAGGTTGCACCACTCCAAGATGAAGGGTCGCCCACGCATCAACACCAGTTGTGCCAGCAACCCAGTTAAGACCCAGCAATTCATCAACAAGATGGAAGATGCACTCGGCGAGGGAGTGGCAGCAGATGACATTATCGAATCCAATTGGCCACGTCTCCGCGACGCCATATACAACTCCGCCATTATTGCTTACGGGAAGAAAGAGCGGAAGAACGCTGACTGGTACGAGGCTCACTGGGAAGAAATGGAACCCGTGATGGAGGCTAAGAGGAAGGCCCTACTGGCTTACAAGGTCACGCCCACTCCCAGTACACTTCAAGCTCTACGGGCTGCCAGGAACAAAGTCCAGAAGACCGCCCGCCACTGTGCCAACACCTATTGGCTAAACCTGTGCAGAAGCATTCAGGAAGCCGCCGATATAGGCAACGCACGAGGAATGTATGAGGGTATCAAGAAGGCAACAGGCCCAATCCCCTCCAAGATCGCCCCCCTTAAGTCCAAGACAGGTGAGGTCATCACTGACCAGGAACAGCAAATGCGGCGGTGGACTGAGCACTACCTCGAGCTGTACGCAACGAAGAACACCGTAACAGACACTGCTCTTAAAGCCATCCCAGACCTACCAGTCATGGAGGAGCTAGACACCCCACCTACTGTGGCAGAGCTCAGCAAAGCCATCAACCGCCTTGCTTGTGGGAAAGCACCAGGAAGCGACGGAATCCCTCCAGAAATCCTAAAGAGCGGGAAACCAGTCCTGCTACAGCCGCTCCACCATCTACTCTGTCTCTGCTGGAAGGAGGGTTACATCCCCCAGGATATGAGAGACGCCAACATTATCACCATGTACAAGAACAAAGGAGACCGCAGCGACTGCAACAACTACCGGGGCATCTCTCTCCTCAGCGTCGTCGGCAAAGTATTCGCCCGGGTCGCTCTTACCCGCCTGCAGACCCTTGCTTCCCGCGTCTACCCAGAGTCCCAGTGTGGCTTCAGAGCTGGCCGCTCAACAGTGGACATGATCTTCTCCCTACGCCAGCTGCAGGAGAAGTGTCACGAGCAGCATAAACCACTCTACCTCGCCTTTATTGACCTCACGAAGGCGTTTGATCTGGTCAGTCGAAGCGGACTCTTCAGCTTGCTACGGAAGATTGGTTGTCCACCACATCTGCTTGCTGTGGTCATGTCCTTTCACGACAACATGCACAGCACGGTGTCCTACAACGGCGCAACCTCTGAGGCCTTCCCAGTCAGCAGCGGAGTAAAGCAGGGCTGCGTCCTCGTGCCTACGCTGTTCGGAATCTTCTTCTCCATGCTCCTCCAATACGCCTTTAAGGACTGCAGCGAGGGTGTCTTCATTCACACCAGATCCGATGGCAAGCTCTACAACCTGGCCCGTCTACGAGCCAAGACCAAAGTCAAAGAGGTGCTCATCCGTGAGATGCTCTTCGCCGACGACGCAGCTTTGACATCACACTCCGAAGAGGGACTCCAGCAGCTAGTCACTTGCCTTTCCCACGCATGCAAGGAGTTCGGACTAGCCATCAGCCTGACGAAGACGAATGTTATGGCTCAAGGCACGGGGACTCCCCCATGCATCACCATCGACGGATACACCCTGGAGGTTGTCAACGACTTCACTTACCTCGGGTCCACCATCTCGAGCTCTCTGTCAGTCGACTTGGAGGTCAACCGGAGAATCGCCAGGGCAGCCACAGTTATGGCCAGACTGAACCGGCGAGCGTGGAACAATTCCAGCCTCACTGAGAAAACCAGACTGCGCATCTACCAAGCCTGCGTACTCAGCACTCTCCTCTATGGCAGCGAGACGTGGACCACCTACGCAAGGCACGAAAGGAAACTCAACAGCTTCCACATGAGGTGCCTGCGACGCGTCCTGCATGTCGCCTGGCAGGATAAGGTCCCCAACACCGAGGTGCTGAAGCGAGCCAATATGAGCAGTTTGCATGCAGTTCTTAGCGAGAGACGCCTCAGGTGGCTCGGCCATGTCAAAAGAATGGATGCAGGCCGTATCCCCAAAGACCTCCTCTACGGCGAGCTAGCAGAAGGCAAGAGGATGACAGGGCGCCCAAAACTGCAGTTCAAAGACATCTGCAAAAAGGACATGACACAATGCTCCATCAATCTCAACACATGGGAAGTTCAAGCAGACGACCGCCTAGCCTGGAGGCTCGCGGTCAGGCAAGGTACGTCACGCGCGGAGGCTGCGCGCAACGAGGAGGCGGTCCAGAAAAGATCGAGGCGGAAGCAGCGTCAGCAGCAGCAACAACAGCCATCTGCCTTCACCTGTACCAAGTGCGGCAGGGATTGTCACTCCCGAATCGGACTGCACAGCCATTCTCGGCGGTGCAGATAGACTCTCAGGAAGCTACGCCATCGTCTCTTGAGACGGACGGCTGCCGACGAACATGTGGCATGACTGTATAGGCAAAATGCTGTGATAGTGCTGGTCTCTAAAAAGTAGTATGATATCCTGGGATAACACCAGGTGTTTAAGTCCATTAGAACCACTGAGTCTAGATGATAGTAGCACCATTTGATAAGAAATTCTTTTAAGTGCTTCAGACGTCAGTGTCTTTATAATATGAGCTGATTAATGTTTACATTGTAGGGTAGTTTTGAGGATCAAATAAAGGACTGTATATAAAGCATTTAGGATGCTGTCTGGCATGTGGTAGGCATTCTCTAAGTGGTTACTATTATTAAAAGCTGCTCCCTACCTAATCTTTCACATTGTGGACATGGGATATAGATCATAATAGTCTGGTAGGACACACCCCATTTATCTTGAATGTCATGCTAACCATCTTCCTCGTGTCATTATTTTCTGTGACATTATGCTTTGGGGCATATTTCACTTCTGTTTATCAGGAGAGTTTTTCTACAGTTGTCTTTTGATTGATGTTTTATTTCCCTCCAACAGAACATTGTGTGCTTCTGCCTGCCTCTGCAGTGAGTGTGTATTTCTTGCTCTGGTACCTGTATCATCTTCATGGATGCTGTTATATTTACTGTGTTTTACTGCTTAACCATTTTAAACCCAGTGACCACAAGGAAGTATAGATATCATTAGATATATAATTTTAGGACATTATATATATGGAATAAATTATGACTTTGATATAACCATGTCCTTTCCCTCTTAAATGAAGTGGTCTCTTATGCAATAAAATATCAGGGTAGTCTCCTTTCTGCAGATCTTTACTTGCTATATTATCATTCTTCCCAAGTGAGCAGAGAGTAAAAAATTAAAGATGTCTACTTGAATATTTGGTGTCTAAAGGCAATTATTATTTCAAAATACAGTTAAAAATGACTACAGTTTTTCAACTCAAATTACTTTCCTGTGTCTAGGGAAGAGGGTGGCTTCTAGCTCTCTTTTAATAGACTCTCAAAAGTTGGTATTTTGGGAATTTAAAAAACTTATACTTCAGATTTAGAAAACCCTCAATCCCTTCGCTCTCTGGTGATGTTAAGAGTCACAGATGGCATTATCCTTTTGCTCCCTTACAAACCCCGAACTTCTGTTGTTATCCTTATGTTTATTTTGGACAAAAGAATTCTTCTGATCTCCTTCTCTCTAGTCAGATCTCTTCCAAAGTGGACTGGCAGAATGGACGAACAAGGAAAAACTTCACTTAATGTGAGGGTCTCCAGGTTAAAGTAGCAACCATGCCAGAGAATAACGCTGATATTTGACTGTGTAGAACCCCAGGGGAGTCAGTTGCTCTGAAGGAGAAAATATCCATAAGCGTCACCAAGATAAAAAGAGGAAAGAAAGAATGTTTTGGATGACTTCATGTAAGTGTCTATCTCCATTAGGAACCTAGGATTTTTTTAAATTTAAAGGAAACCTACTTTAGAATTACATTTTCAGGGACATCAAAGAAAGCATAACTTCCAGTTCTTGAAATGGCTCATGAGAATTTCTCTAGCATCTTTCAAAGTTGCACACTTATTCCCCTTTTCTTACATCTGCTAGGTGTATAGATAATGTTTTCTTTTCAAAATGAAAATAATTACTATGAAAAGCCCTTCCTCTGTTTCAGTAGGATTACAAGGTTTGCATCTCCATGGTTTCTATTTCAATTCATCTTTTGAATTCAAATTAAATCTTTTACCTTCTTTGAAATGCCAGGCTCCATTTGTGGTAATAGTTTTTGACAGTTCTAAGCTTTTACAAAACTTCTCAGTGAAAAATGTGTTAGATGATTTCTTTGTTCTTCATATTGTTATTTCAAAATGAAAAAGACAAAATTACTTTTTACAAGACAGTCTAACAGAGCACTGACATTTCCTAGTAATAATAATATAGTATCTATCTTATCAATTTAATTAAGTTAGAAGACCTAAGTTTAAATAAGTTGTTGGTTCTACTGCAAAGGATAAAATTTAATTTTTACTACAGTCACACTGAGAACTTAAAATGAAAGTTAAATTTGAATGATCATAATTGATTACAAGACTGTGTATTCTCTTTTAGAAAGGATTAGGAAGTGCCTTTTTTAAAACATAAACTATTGTTATGGTCATGGCACATTTTTTCCCTCTATATGTGAAAATGTCGGAATGTCTAGTTAATCTTTGGAATGAATACTCTCTCTCTTACACACACACACACACACACACACACACGTATACTTGCACACATTTGGTTGGGTTTACATGGATTTCTTAAATAATTAAATGAAATACTATTGTTACCTATTTTAACTGAAGAAAGAGATTTTGAGTAATTTTATAAAAAATCATATTATTTTGAAATGCCATCAGAACTATTTTGACAATTCATGAAGAATTTATCCTTATTTGTTGTGATTTAGAGATAATGAACATTTTGAAGTTTGATAAATTTAGCTGCATTCGCCAGCCAAACTAATCAATTTTTCTTTTTCCTGTAGCCTACACTTCACTTCTTGCTGCCTGTTTGGTACATAGTGTGACTATTAGTTGTTGTGATATACCTAGCAAGTCTCTTAGTATAGAGAACTAAGGACTTCATAAATACAGAGCTTAGGTATAATGATAAAGCTTTTACTGTTTAAAGTTCTCCTTTTCTTTCTATATCTTTCTGTTTAAAAAAATGGGATGAATGACTATAATTCTTTCAGTTACTTCTGAAAACATTTTTGATTCTATAATGCATGCTAAAATACTTTTAATCAAATGTTTCAATTAATAGCTAAGTGCTATCATTATCTAAGGCTTGCTCAAACACTCCTATAGAAAAATGGAGAAGGGAGTTATTCTATAATGTACCAGAACAATTGTAAATAAAGTCCAGGAAAGTTAAAGGCCAAAGGAGTTAAAATAGGAAATAAAATTTTCTTGTTCATGTTGGTTACAATTCCAAAGAAATGAAAGTTCCATGCTTTCCAGTTTCTTATATGGTCAGTCTTAGCTGATGGGTTTGTGATAGCTGGGAATACATTATGTTCTTTTGGCAGCTATAGATGAAACTATTTTCTATGTGATTGCATGCAGCTTTTTCAGAACATCAGAAGAGGAATCATTCTTTCCCACGTGTCACTTTAATAAGAGATCAAAGATTCAACAAAACTATAAGATTGTATCATTTATGTGAAGAATTTTTTGAATCACAAGTTACCTGGGATTGGGCCTCTTTCTCCCCATAGGAGATACAAGACTCTTGATAATGTGGCTTTTTCTCTATGCACAATGCTACACTTTAAATTATTTTTTAAAAAAATGAGTCCATTTCTCATTTCTCTTCCCAATGCACTGATTTTTCTGGGATTAACTTCCTGTGCTTAACTTCTGGGCTACAGCAGCTGATTCCCTATATTTGGATATCCTTTATTTCTATATGTATTATGGGAATTAGAATAAACCTTCTAAAAGTTAACCCATTGTTGGTCTGAATATTGAGCTAGACACTTCTTAAGAAACTGAGTTGATAAAGGAACTCTTTTAATCGTCTACATTCTGCAGTGGTTTTGAGGCAGAACAGTAAGAAGCAAGGGAAATTCCTTGACTAGTAGAATAAGGGAAACTGAGAGAAAATAATTAACAAGACCAAACAATTTGAGCAATTTACAACCAGATAATGAATCACAGGGTTTTATCCTCTCTAACCAAGGACCCTTAGAAGAAAACGGTTTATACAACCATCCCAGGGCAGACCAGCCTTGATCCCAGTACCTCTTCTAATACATTATTTAAAAGTGAAAGTAACTAGAAAATAACACTGACTCCTCTATATGTACATTTTGATGAATCAACACATGGAAAGACACATCTGGAAAGCTAATGAATATTCTTTTAGGACTTTCTCCTTAGACCTCCCTTAGGATTCCCACAGGCTAAAACAAAAAGTCTTGAGACAAAGGACCCAACACTTGCTCTCTATAGAGCATACCCATGTATTTTTCACTTAAGTGTGTATGTCTGCTCACTTTCTCCTAAACTCTAAGGGTCCCCATGAGACTGACAACCGGGGGGAAAAGCAGGCAGAAGCAGCTTGTCCTGGGCTTACCCTGTGTACCTGTCTCCTATGGCTTTTCTCTTTCTCTCTCCTGTTGCTGCTTCTATCTTATGCCCTTCCTTTGTTTTACTATCCCCAGCTTTAATAAACATACTTTCAAAGTCACCTGGACTCATGTTATGAAATATTGCCTACACAAAGTCAAGAAGCCACACACCACCAGCTGGCTAGAGACAGACCCGCTCTGGGCCCAGTCCTTGACCGGTAACAGTATGACCAGAGCTTACATGAAGTGATGAGTTAGTGCAGAGATGTTTGACATCAACAAATGACTGTTTCATATTCTCTGCCTGCTTTCTTTTTGTTATATCTCAAAAAAAATTGACATGTATTTCTTTCATACAATGCAGTAGAAAGTTGAATGTTCCAGTAGTGATCTGTTTCTATATAGTAATTGAATCTTCCATATGAAATTACATGTTTTGCTGTACATTAACTCAATAAATGCTTTATGTACAACTATAGTAAATACTGTGCTGTGGGATTTTCACATAAATTTTTTCCACTTAGGACATTTTAAGTAGGGTGGACAAAAGATATTTTAATTATGCTTTGGTCTAGAATCCTATTCTATCCTCTATCAAAGCCATTATTAAAACTTTCAGGTCCTAAACCTTTATTTGTTTCTATAGTATTATGTCTCCTTAAATACCCTCTACAACTTACCAGTTCCATGCTTTATTTATTCATTTTGTTATACTTAATAGGTATATTTAGTTTTCATTCTGACATTTTTAAAAAATCTGTAAACTTTCAGTCTAATTTTTGGCCTCAAGACATTGCTATGGTGATGAGAGGTATTTCACATAGGTTTTGATGGGAAAGATCATGTCTACATTGTGTTCTGGACTGAAAACAGATTTTTCCTTAGAGAGTAGGATGACAAATAAGGTATTTCCTTTGTGTGTCCTCAAGCAAAGTGTTTTTATAGTAACTCTGGGGTTTGTTTCTCTGCTCATCCTTTTATTCATTCAGTAAATATTTATGGAATGTCAACTGGTCCCAGAAATTTTCCAAGCACTTGGAATTCAGCAATGACCAAACAAATTCTTACTTGTTCTAGTTCAGTGCTTCTCAAACTTGGCTGAATATTAGAATTACTTGGGGAGATTTAAAAATACCTAGGTCTTGCTCAAAACCAATTAAATCAGAAACTTGGGGGTGCAGGGGGAGATGAGGAGTGGATGCATGTAATCCCAATTTGAGAAGCATCAATTTACAACAAGAGTTATTAGATTGTAGCATACATCAGAATGACCAGAAGAACTTGCTACAATTCAGAATAGCTCTGATTCAGTAGTCTAGACTATGCCTTTGAATATACATTTCTAACAAGTTCCCTGGTGATGCTGATGCTGCTACTTGGGGATTAAACTTTGACAATCATTGATATAAAGCCTTGACACTCAATGCATAATAGTAGATCAGAAGCATGGACTTTGCCTAAAAGCTTGTTAGAAGTGCAGAATCTCAGATCTCATCCCATACCTAATCAGTCAGAATCTATGTTTTAATAAGATCTCCAAATGATTTAAATGCACATTAAAGGTGAAGAATATTTGCTTCAGTGTTATTTGTCATCTACATGTCATGTAAACAACATATTTATTTCTTGACTCTTGAATATATTCTTTTATATAAGCTGACATTATACTTATTTTAGAAACACAGCACTATAGTAGTGATTTATAGAGGCAGCTGGCAGGTAGAGGTGGAGGTGGATCTCCAGGTACCTTGGGACATTTGCTGACCTGTGCCTGGGCTCAGTGTTGGTAAAAGCCAGCATTGATGCACAGTTTTGTCCTTCCTGTGCATACTCAGGACCAGAAAAGACAGCTACAAACTCTGGATTGCTTTATAGTTCCAAACAGTTACCCAGAACCAGTCACAGGCAGTATCTGACATTGGTTTGAACCAGAGTCACTACCAAGAGGTCCCAGACCTAACACACCCAGTGGCCAGATTCAGACAATACCAAAGCAGAACTCAGTTAGCTTCATAAGTGTCATACAAAAAAGGGAGCTCTCAACAGGCACCAGAATCTGATGAAGTAATTCCACATTGTGTGGTTAGCACCTGCACAACAGCCCATACACTGTGGTTGGGGTTGATCCTCACAGTCAGCCAGCCTGAGGGTTGACCCACACATGAATAGGCCAATAGCAATAAATACTCAACTACAATAGGAGGGCCCACATGACACAAGAAACATTCCACGAGCACCCAGTTCATGTGATCAAGGGTACTGCACTACTGGGTCCCAGAAGACAACTACTACATAAGACCACTATACCAAGACTGGGAGTCATAGCAGGTCTATCTAATACATAGAAAGAAACACAAATAGGCAGCCAAAATGGGAGAAAAGAAACATGCCCCAAATGAAAAAGCAGGAGAAATCTCCAGAAAAGAGCTAAATAAAAACAATATACCAGCTATAGTTAAAAAAATGGTTATAAGGATGCTCAAAGAACTTAATGAGAACTTCAGATAACTTAGTGAGAACTAAAACAGCATGAAAAGGTACATGGAAATAATAAAGAACCAGTCAGAAATGAAGAATACAATATTTGAAATGAAGAATACACTGGAAAAAAACAGTAGGTTGGATGAAGCAGAA
Organism: Furipterus horrens; assembly: GCF_987537825.1. Taxonomy (NCBI): domain Eukaryota; kingdom Metazoa; phylum Chordata; class Mammalia; order Chiroptera; family Furipteridae; genus Furipterus; species Furipterus horrens. The sequence continues at coordinate 121,222,739 of NW_028327173.1, read as the reverse complement.
AGTCAAATCAGCAATTTGAAAGACAATTAAGAAAAACACCCAATCAGAGCAGAAAACAATAAAAAAAAATGAGGACAGTTTAAGGGACCATTGAGACAACATGAAGAGTAATGACATTCACATTACAGGGGTATCAGGAGAAGAGAGAGAGCAAGGGATCAAAAACCCTATTTGAAAAAATAACGACCACAAACTCCCCTAACCTGGTGAAGGAAAAAGACAAATAAGTCCAGGAAAAACCAAGAGTCCAGAACAAGATGAGCCTGAAGAAGCCTACACCAAGACAGATAATTAAAATGGCAAAGTTAAAGACAGAGATAATTTTAAAAGCAGCAAGAGAAATACAGTTAGTTACCTACAAGGAAGTTTCTATAGATTAGTTGATTTCTCAACAGAAACATTTCAGGCCAGAGGGATTGCATAATTTTCAAAGTGATTAAAAGCAAGATCTTACAATGAGGACTACTTTACCTAGTAAAGGTTACATTTAAAAGTGAAGGATAAATTAAAGAGCTTTCCAGACAAAAAAAGCTAAAGAAGTTTGTTACCAACAAACCAGTATTACAAAAAATGTTAAAGGTCTTTCTTGAAGGAGACAAAGAAGAAGGGAGAAAAAAAAGAAAGAGGAGAGGAGGAGGAGAAGGAGGAGGAGGGAGAAGAAGAAGAAGAAGAAGAAGAAGAAGGAGAAGAAGAAGAAACAGAGAGACATAGTTAAAGAATAAAATTGCAATAAATATGTACCTATCACTATCACTTTAAATGTAAATCTTAAATGTCCCAATCAAAAGACATAGGGTAGCTGAATGGATAAGAAAACAAGACCCATGTATATGCTGTCTACAAGAGATCCACCTCAAAATGAAAGATAAACACAGACAAAAAGTAAAAATATAGAAAAAGATACTGCATGAAAATGGAAAGAAAATAAAATCTGGGGTAGCAATACTTATATCTGACAAAATAGATCTTAAAACAAAGGCTATAGTAAGAGGCACAGAAGGACACTACATAATGATAAAGAGAGCAATTTAATAAGAGAATATAACCCTCATAAACCTTTATGCATTCAACATAGGTGCACCTAAATACATAAAGAAAATCTTTGTGCATATAAAGAGAAATATCAATGTTAATAAAGTCAGGGTAGGATATTTCAACACCCCATTGAACTCAGTGGATAGATCTTTCAGATCGAAAATCAACAAGAAAACAGGAGCCTTAAATGACACATGAGATCAAATGGATTTAATTGATATATTCATAGCATTTCACCCAGAGCAGCAGAATATACATTCTTTTCAAGTGCACATGGAACATATTTTGAGATATGCCATGTTAGGACACAACTCAAATCTCAATAAATTTAAAAAGATTGAAATCATATCAAGCATCTTCTCTGACCATAATGCTATGCAACTAGAAGTCAGCCACACACACACACACAAACACACACACACACACACACACACCCTGAAAAACACACAAACACATAGTGGCTAAATAACATTAATAAACAATGACTGGGACAACAATGAGATCAAGGAAGAAATCAAAAGACACCCTGAAACAAATGAAAATGAGAACACACCAACCAAAAATCTCCGAGGCAGAGTGAAAGCAGTTCGATGAGGGAAATTCATAGCATTACAGGCCTATCTCAAGAGACATGAAAAAGCTCAAGTAAACAATCTAACTTTATATTTTAAGTAACTTGATAAAGAACAACAAAGAAAGCCCAAAGTGAGTAGAAGAAACAAAATAATAAAGATTAGAGCAGAAATGAATGAAATAGAGTTAAAAACAAAACAAAATATCAATGAAACCAAGAGCTGTTTCTTTGAAAAGGTAAACAAGGCTATAATAAGAGACACATCAAGAAAAAGTAAGAGACTTAGCAATTAAGATACTTATCAAGAAAAAATAAGCAAGGACCCAAATAAATAAAATCAGAAATTAAAGAGAAGTAACAATTGACACTAAAGAAACACAAGAGATTATAAGAAAATATTATAAACCACCATATTCCAACAAATTGGACAATCTCAATGTAATGGATAAATTTCTAGAAACATACAATCTTCCAAAACTGCATTTAAAAAAATCTGAAAAAACAAAAAAAAAATTTTTTTAAAATCTGAGACTCTGAATAGACAGATTATAACTAACAAAACTGAAGCAGTAATCAAGCAAACAAAAGTCTTAGACAAGATGGTTTCACAGGTGAATTTTACCAAACATTCCTAGAAGGACTAACACCTATCCTTCTCAAACTATTCCAAAAAAAATTGAGAACAAAAGACTCCCACCCTCATTTTATGAGGCCAGCAATATCCTTATTCCAAAACCAGATAAAGATGCTACAAAGAAGAAAATTATAGGTAAATATCCCTTATGAACATAGGTGCTAAAATCCTCAAAAAATATTAGCAAACCAGAGCCAGCAATACATTAAAACGATCATATGCCAATATCAAATGGGATTTTTTTCAGGGATGCAAGGAGCAAATCAATAAATGTGGTATATCACATAAAATAAAGGATAAAAATTACACAATCACATAAATAGATTCAAGAATATATTTGATAAAATCCAGCATCTCTTTATGATAAAAACTAAGCAAAGTGGGAATAGAGGGAACATACCTTAAAGTAATAAAGGCTATATATAACATAACAAAATCACAGTCAACATCATAAACAATGGACAAAAATGACAAGTATTTCCCTTCAGATCAGGCACAAGACAAATTGAAAGATGTCTGCTTTCACCACTCTTATTCAACATAGCCACAGCAATCAGACAAAAAGAAAAAATGAAAGGTGCCCAAGTTGGAAAGAAAAAAGTAAAACTGTCATTATTTATAGATGACATGGTATTGTCTATAGAGAACCTTAAAGATTCTACCAAAAAAGTACTAGTACTGATAAATAAATTTAGTAAAGTAGCAGGATATCAAGTAAACATCCAATAATCAGTTGCATTTTTGTACGCCAATAATGGACTATCACAAAGAGAAACTAAGAAAACAATACCATTTACAATAGCATCATAAAATAACATACCTAGGAATACATTTAACCAAGGACAAAGAAGACCTGTTTTTGGAAAATTATAAGACACTAAATAAAAAAATTGAAGAAGATACAAACAAGTGGAAGCATATATATGTTCATTGATAGAAAGCATTAACATTATTAAAATGTTCATACCACCCAAAGCAATCTATATATTCAATGCAATTCCTATTAAGATACCAATGGTGTATTTCACAGAACTAAAACAAATATTTCAAAAATGTATGTGAAACACAAAAGACTACACATAGCCACAAACATTTGAGAAAAAAAAAAAAAGAACAAAGTGGGAGGAATCATGCTAGTGATATCAAACTGTACTACAAGTTCATAGTAATCAAAGCAGCATGGTACTGGCATAAAAGAGACAAATAGATCAAGAAAACAGAATAGAGGGACCAGAAATAAGTCCATGCCTTTATAATCAGTTAATATTTGACAAAGGAGGCAAAACGTACAATAGGGTAAAGATAGTCTAGTCAATCAATGGTGTTGGGAAAATTGGACAGATATGTGTGAAATAATGAAACTAGACCACCTTCTTATACCATATACAAGAATAAACTCAAAATGGATTAAAGACTTAAATTTTAGACTTGAAACCATAAAAATTCTAGAAGAAAACAAAAGCAGTAAAAGCTCTGATACTCCTCATGGCAATATTTGTTTTGATATATCTCTGTGGGCAAGGGAAACAAAAGAAAAAATAAACAAATGGTACTACATTAAACTAAAAAGTTTTACACAGTAAAGAAAACTATCAACAAAATGAAAAGATATCCCATTGAATGGGAGAACATATTTGCCAATGATTCATCTGATAAGGGGTTAATTTCCAAAATTTATAAAGAGCTTATAAAACCCAGAACTAAAAAACCAAACCATCCATTTAAAAAATAGGCAAAGGGGCCCTGGTTGGGTAGCTCAGTTGCTTAGAGTGTCAATCCAATATGCAAAGGTTGTGGGTTCAATCCCTGTTAGGGCACATACAAGTATCAACCAATGAATGCATAAATAAGTAGAACAACAAGTTGATGTTTCTCTCACTATCTCTCTTTCTAAAAATAAGTAAATAAATAAACAAATAAATGGCAAAGAACCTGAATGGACACATCTCCAAAGAGGACATATAGATGGCTAATAGACACAAAAAGATGCTTAACATCACTAATCATCAGAGAAATGCAAATTAAAACCACAATGAGATATCACCTTACACCTGTCATAATGGCTATCATCAATAAATCAAAAAACAGCAAGTTTTTGCAAGCATGTGGAGGAAAGGGAATCCTAGTGCACTGTTGATGAGAATGCAGACTGGTGCCGCTACTAGAAAAACAGAATGAAGTTTCTTCAAAAAATTAAAAGTGCAACTGCCTTGTGATCCAGATATTCCACTTCTGGTAATATATCAAATGAAACCTGAAACACTAATTTGAAAGAATATTTGCAGCTTATATTCATTGCATCATTATTTATAATAACCAAGATGTGGAAGTGCCCATTAGAAGCTTAGTGGATAAAAACACTGTGGTACATTTATACGATGCAATACTACTTGGCTTAAAAAAAAAAAAAATAAGAAGGAGAAGAAGGAAATTTCACCCATTGTGATTGTATGGATGGACCTGGGGTGTATTGTGCTACGTGAAAGAAGCCAGTCAGAAAAAGGCAAGTACCTTATTATTTCACTTATACATGGAATCTAATGAACAAAATATACTAACAAATGAAGTAGAAACAGACCCATAGATACAGGGACAGGCTGAAAGTTGTCAGAGGTGAGAATAGCTAGGTTGGGTGAAAAATATGAGGGGATTAACCAAAACAACAACAACAACAACAAAACCAAAAACAAAACCTGACCTAAAGAGGGATTTGGGGGAGGCTTAAGAATGTATAGTGAGCATAAATGGTGATGGAAAGAGACTTGATTTGGTATAGTGAACATACAATAATATATACAGATGATATATTATAGAATTGTGTACCTGAAACCTGTGTAATTTTATTAACCAATGTCACCCCAATAAATTCAATAAATAAAAAATTAAAAACCTACAAATATCCAAAAAGAGAGAAATGTATGCAAACCTTTAGAAAAGCTAAATATGCCTGTAGCCAGGACCAAGGAACTATATCATAAAATATAAGCAAGGCAGATATTGTCCTTATTTTCCAGTCTCAGATCAAGCAGGAGCCCAACTTTGATGGCTCCCTTACGTCAAGTTGCGAAATCCCCTCTCGTAATAAAGATATGCCAACTTTATTTTTCTGTTCATTGGATAAAACCAATTAGCTAATGCAATTGGTCGCCCTAACTACTAAGTGAATTTAGGGTGAACTATGTGTGACATGACAAATGGTGCTGTCAAATGCTCTTAGACACTAGTTACTGTTTCTCTCGAGAACATGTCTGGAATGACTGTAGTTGTTTGGATATGTGAAGGGTGAGATTTTTTATGTATCTTTGCAATCTTTTAGCACATTGCCTGTGGCGCACATCACATTCTGGGATAATACTTATTCAATGATAAAATTGTTTTTTTTTTTCCTCTTCTACCTTTGTGGAGAAATTTTCAGGATGAAGAGGAAATTTTATTTATACTATCCTCATTGGGCTCTAGTCAGTATTTATTTTTCTACAGTATTCTCTTTTCCAAGGTAGCCATGGCACTCATTCTGCATATATGACATTCTGAGGGGGTGAGGATGAGAAGGAATATTGGTAGAAAATATTATTAGTCTTATAAAGGAAAAATAGTCTAAATCAGATATTTTGTTTCCCAAGTTTATAAAAAGCAGCTCTTTAAACAGACTCATAGATGTAGAGCAGATGACAGCTAGTGGCAGGGGGCGAGGAGGTTAGGGGTGGAGGGACTGAGCAAAAAGGAAAAAGTTCTCATGGATATAGACAACAGTGTGGCGATTGCTGGGGGGAGGGGGTTATATGGGGAATAAATGGTAATGGAAAAAATACAATAAAGATGAAATAAAAGCAACTCTTATTTGTGAAGTTTTTCAATTATATAAACATAGAGGATAGTATAATGAACCCCTCTGTACCCATTTCTCAGCTTTAACAATTAAGATATTTTTACAATCTTAACCCTGGTTGCTGTGGCTCAGTGGATTGAGCATTGACCTGTGAGCCAAGTGTCACTGGTTTGATTCCCAGTCAGGGCACATGACTAGGTTGCATGTCAGGTCCCCAGTTGGGGGCGCCTGTGAGAGGCAACCACACAGTGATGTTTCTATCCCTTTCTCCTTTTCCCTCTCTCTAAAAGTAAAATAAATAAACAAATAAATTATAAAAAACAATAAACAAGATATTTTTACAATCTTGTTTTTTGCTGAGGTGTTTTAAATCAAAATCTAGATATTCTGTCATTTAACCAGGAAATACTTCAATATGTGTCTCTAACATATTTCTTTAAAAAAACACATGCATAACCATAATTATTCACAGTAGCCAAAAGATGGAAACAGCACAAATGTCCATTGGTGGATAAACGAATAAACAAATTGTGGTACGTACAACCAGTGCAATATTATTTAACCATAACATATTACAATGTGGATGAACCTCTAAAACAGACAGAATGCACATTGGTGGTTGCCAAGGCCTGGGAAGGAGGAAAAATGGGAGAAAACTACTTTATGGCTGAGGGATTTTACTATGGAGGAATGGAACTATTTTGGAAGTAGGTGGAAATGGTGGTTGTACAACTTTGTGAATGGAAAATTTTTAGTACTTTAGGATCTCTTATAGGACAATAACAAGTAAAGAGTTGAATATTTAAAGCAATTACCAATTGTAAAAAGTTACAGTGAAAAGAAATGTTGTGCTGAGAAAGAAAATGATTGGGAAATTCTTTTAGATGGCAAAATCAGAGAAGACCTTTCTGGGGCTGTGATATTTAAACTAAGGCCTAGAAGTTGAAGAGAGAGGCTTCCAGCAGAGTCAAAGATTTTGAGATGAGAGAAAGGTTGGCATATTTGAGAAACTGAATGTTGATGTGAGTAATTGATGTGTCTGTGCAGACTTTCCCTCTATCTGGCTTACAATGTACCTGGATAAATGGGACTTAACTATACAGTTCATGAAAGAATGATGAGGCATTATCATGTTTATGCAGACTGGGGCAAGGATAAATGCATTTTTATTTTTTTGTTGCTTTGCTCATTTTTAAACTGAATAAGACAAAGAGGCATGAAAAATGTTGATAATACTGGATATATACTAGCATACTAGGTGTGTATGTATATATATGTTTATGTTTATATGTAATATATTCAACATATATCTAAGATATAATGTGGATATATAATACTAGGTATCTACTTAGTATATAATGTGGATAATACTAGGATATAGTAATAAAACAATTTCTGAAGAGAAAAGTGGGGGAAACTATGAAGCCAGAACTCCATGGGAACCCAGCGTCAGAGAAGAACATAGAGTAGAGGGAGGGGAAGGGGCTGGAGGGAGAAGGAAACAGTCTTCTCTGGTACGTGTTGCACAGAAATGGGCTGAGGGTCATCTCTGCCTCCTCCAGCTGTGTGCCCCCAAACAAGTCATTTTACCTCTGGATACATCAGCTGTAACATGGGACTTATACTGCTACTACTTATTCTATAGGGATTTTGTGTCCTTTAATGAGATCATGGTTGAAATGGCCTCAGCAGGATGCCTGATGCGAAGTAAACCCTTAAATGTTGACTTCTGCTGTGGATTTTGCTTTTTTCTGTTCCTCAGTTTTCTAGACCTTTTCAAGTTCATGCTTTGTGCTATGCTTTTATATCTTGAATTCACATTTTGACTTCCTTTTCCTTGGGCTTAAAAAAAATGCTCCTATAGAGAAAAATTTTCAAGTTTCTAAATGGCCCATTTTTTTCCCCTTCGATTTCTTAGTACTTTTTAAATAAATGAAAAGGACACTGGCTGGTGTTGCTCACTGGATTGAGTGCCAGCCTGTGAACCAAAGGGTCGCTGGTTTGATTCCCAGCCAGGGCACATGCCCGGGTTGTGGGCCAGGTCCCCAGTTGAGGGTGTGTGAGAGGCAACCACACATTGATGTTTCTTCCCCTCTCTCTAAAAATAAATACATAAAATATTTAAAAAAATAAATAAGAAACTTCTGTGTTACTAGAACCTATGCTGTTGCCTGTAGTCAGTATATTCATACTGGTCACTGAAACAGCTGACTGGTAATTGAGTTCAACCATTATTCAAAATATCTGGTTGTTTGAATCATAAGCTGAGATGCTCTGTGTGTGGGAACTCTGGCGTAGTTAGAAACATTTGTTAAGTACTCATTGTTAACAACATGTGATATTTGATGCTTTTGAAGAGGTGGGGGTGAATTAGATACAACTAATGTAGGTTTAATATTTCTAGCATTTTCCAGCATCTTTATTATCTCATTAGGCTCATAGCACATTTCATAAGTTTTCTACATTTTATGGATTTTTAAAATTTATGCAGAAACAAGTTCAGAAAGGCAAAGTGAGTTGTCAATGAATCTGTTTAATTTTTGCCTCTCAAACCTAGTGCTTTTTTTGTACTATACATACAAGAAAGCTAGGTAAATAAAGCAAATTCACTTACTTAGCAATTGGGGCTAGGTATAACTTTGCAAACAACAAAGTGATAAGCTCTAGGCAATAGGAGACATTGAATATAGTGCAAAACCTCTCAGATTTTATAATACAAAGATTTATGCTCAAGTCTCAGCTCTGACATTACTAACTTTGGGGCCTTCGATGAGAGACTTGACCTTTTTGAACTTAAATTCCATTATCTTGTTGTGAAGATAAAATTATATGGCATAGTGAAGCCACCAATATAACTAAAATGTTGTGCAAATAAAATAATATCCGATTGATTACAAGACATTGGTTTGATATTTACAAAATTGTATTTTTTGAGAATTTTAATGATTTTCTGTATATTGCACTTAAAATACTTAAGGAGTGCTTTATACAGCTGATGTAGGGATAGGTTAAATGTTTTTTGTACCAAATGGTTTTTGTCAATATTACAGTATTCATCCTATTATTTGTCTAAACTTGTATAATCAGAAGGGATGTTATAGTTTTGCCATACACCATGTTATTCTTTAAAGATCTTTAGAATACAGTAGTCCCTCACTATATCGTGGTTCACTTATTGTGGCCTCACTGTATTGTGGGATTTTAAAAAATATTATATTTAATTTTTACCACGGGTTTTTTGCTATATTATGGGATTTTGAGGTACTGTATATGTATGTTATCAAAGTTACATAGGTTTAAGAGTGTAGAATAAATGTAAGGTGCCTACTTTGCGGGGGGGTCTGGAACGTAATACCTGCAATAAGTGAGGGACTACTGCATCCAAAGAAACCTGACACACTAATTCAAAAGAAAATATGCACCCCTATGTTCATTGCAGTGCTGTTTACAATAGCCAAGAATTGGAAGCAGCCCAAATGTCCATCAGTAGATAAGTGGGTCAAAAAGCTGTGGTACACAACAGAATGCTTCTTGGCCATAAAAAATAAGGAAACCTTACCTTTTGCAACAGCATGGATGGACCTAGAGAGCATTATGCTAAGTGAAATAACCAGTCACAGAAAGACAAATATCATATTATTTTACTTATATGTGGAATCTAATGAACAAAATTAGTTAACAAACAAAATAGAAACAGACTCATAGATACCAAGAACAGACTGACAGCTGTCAGAAGGGAGGGTGGTTGGAGGGCTGGCTGAAAAGTGAAGAGATTAGGCCAACCCCCCCAAAACAAAAATCAAACACAGACAGCAATACAGTGATTATCGGAGGGAAAGGCAGTCAGGGGCAGGTAGAAGAGGGGAAAGGGGGATAAATGGTGACGGAAGGGGTGAGTGAGTGGTGAACACACGATGCAATATACAGATGATGTATTATAAAATTGAACACTTGAAACCTACATAATTTATTAACCAATGTCACCCAATAAATTTAATAAAAATTTTTTTAAAAAAAGTCTTTAAAAACCAGTCTTACCTGTTTTCCTCTGGATTCTAGAAGTTAATAGATAAGTTCCTCAATATACTAAATATATTTAAAAGATTATTTTCTGTTAAGTCCTCAAATACTTTTAATAAAGTGTTATTCCTCTCTACCATTTGAGTACTTTGGTTGCTAGGAACAATGCACTGTCTTGAAGGGGGAAATTAGCAGCAGCTCAGACTTTATCTTTGGGGATGTGAATATTCTTATGACCAAATGAGATTTTTGGCCATAAATGTTCATTATAGAGAAAATGATGCTTCTAATCTCTTGAACATATTTGAAAAGTTAGGTTGATGTTTTTCTCAGATCTATTTTCATCTGTGACACAGAGGCACAGTGCTCCATACCTGTAGGTGCTCATTTAGAGTGCTTAATAATTTACTCACTAAGGTCACATCTAACAATGGAAATAGTAAAATTTGAATGTTATCTATTTCATCAACTAAGAATTGACTTTCAAATTTTATCCTTACACAAAAACTTTGAAAGAAGTGGTCTCTTTTTCTCTCTCTCTGAGTGTAGGGCCACTTGGAGTCTTATTAGGGCCAATTAGCTGGAAGACAGCAAATGATCACTACATCTTCTTTTCTTCAGTAATTCATAAAATATATAGTAAACTTTGTACATTGACGTTTAAGACATCCACATTAGCTCCTATGCATTATGTACTTTCCTCATCAGATCTGTCTCTCAAAAAAACAAAACAAAACAAAACAAACAAACAAACAAAAAAAACAGTTGCATTCCTCAGTCTTCCCAACATAGGCAAACATGGCAATAATGTGAATTTGGGTACCACAGCTTGTTGGCAATTGGCTCACATCCTCTGTCAAGCCCCAAATTCAGACAAGGCAGACAGTAGGCTAAAATTGTTATGCGGTAGTTGTCATTGTCATCATCTTGGGGAAGTGTGGATAGGACGAGTGAGGCTCTGTGGGAAAGCTTCATACATTAGGCAATCCCATTCCTCAAAAGTAGCATGATAGAAGATAAAGACCCATATTCCTCTTCTCACAGTAATCTCCTGACCCATTCTCCTTGACTCAGGATGATGAACTCCACCCCCAGCCTGGTTCCCCAGACTATCATATTATTTTATTGGAATTTCTGCTTCTGTCCTTGAAGCCCTCTTGATGCTAAATTGGAATAGAAAACGGTTATCAGAGGTATCAAACTGCAGCTAGAAGAGATAGATTTGGATAAATCTCTTATGTCATTAACTTTGCATGATGAAGACCTATATTTTACCCAAGGTTTTTCTTCTGTCTTTTTCCATTTATAGCTTTACATAAGGATTTTACTGGAATACAGGTGGCTTCATCTTTTAATATCAACCACAATCAATTTGTCTAAACACTAAAAAAGTAAATTTCAATAAATATTGATTTATATGCTATTTTCTGTTGAATTATGTGGTCTATTACCATTAAGGAGCAATTTATAGCAAGTCAAAATGTAACCAATGTGTAATACAATATTCCTGTTGCTATATGATCACATATAAAATAAGTAGGTATTTGCTATCTTCCTTCTTCCATCTTTATCTAATAGAATAATCTTTTTTATTTCCAAGAAGTGTAAACAATTCTCTTATTTACATTCACTCATCATAATTAAGGCTCTTCTGATCAATATTGAACTACAAGAGAACCAGCAGACAAGGCCAGAATCACAAATGAATTTATCATCCTAATTAATTTTGCTATCTCAAAGAGATACTTTAGTTATTTCATTCAAATGAGAGGGAAATTTTAATTCATAATAAAAAATACTCATATGGTAGTAAGCATTGTAACAACAGCTATTTACAGAACCCATTTAATTGAATACAAACAGCTGATTATTTTGAAAATAATGGACTGACACTTGGCTAGTTTCTTTTAACCCTTAAATAGGACTGCTGGAGTTTCTGTGTTCTAATTTGTGAGTGGAGCCCACATGTCAATTGTTGTCCATTTTGTCTTTTTCATGGCAAGGGAACAGGAGAGAGAGGAAATGAACTCACCCTTTAGGACAAGTAGAACTTATTTTACCATTGCTCTTTCAGTGCTTTTGCTAAAATAGACACTAATTAGGAGAAAATAGAAAGTTAAGAGTTTAACAGTTCTTTACAGCTTTGGAATGAGTAGAGACAAGCAGAAAGAAATTTCATTAAGAAACAGAGTAGGACTTTTAGAGTTCTTTTTCATTGTTGCCGTTGGATAAGAACCCAAGAATTTTGCAACTTTAAAATTTGCAAGCTGTCATTCCAAGTGGTGTTAAGGTAGGGAAGAAGGATATTTATCCTCAGAAAGTATATTTGACTTGCTGTCATTTAAATTTAATATAGGAAAAGCCCATTTAAATTAAGAAAACTCTTCAAGGATCCTAATATACTTTTTCTTTTTTTTACATCACAACAATTTGTAGAGATTTGTTGTTGCTTTCCTAATAGTACCCATCTTCTGAGAACAATGGAAAACTAAAAATTTAACTTTAAAAATGTTTTAAAAATTTATATTTAATTTATGCACAATAAATTTCACTTGCCCTCTTTCCATGAAGACAGGCATTCTCTGAGATTTTTGCTCTCCATGCCCACTGCACATTTCCATAACTTGGACCATCCATAGGTCAAAGCTGGGAGAGAAAAGATGATGTATTAACTTTTAGAGTTGCCACAGAAAATTACCACAAAGTGGGCGGTGTAAGAAACAGAAATCTATTGTCGACATGGGCACTAGAACTCTGAGATCAAGGGATTGGCAGGGCCATGCTCCCTCTGGTGCTAGAAAAGGATCTATTCCAAGCTTCTCTCCTAACTTCTGGTGGCTCCTTGGTTGTGACAATATAATGCCCATCTTTTCATGGCATTCTTCCTGTGTGCATGTCTCTCTGTGACCAAATTTCCCCCCTTTAACAAAGATATCAATCTTAATGGATTAGGATCTATCCTAATGACCTTAGTTAACTTGATTATCATTGAAGAGACCCTATATCTAAATAAGGTCACATTCTGAGGTTATGTACCAAGAGTTAGAACTCTAACATATCTTTATTGAGAAACTAGTTAAACTCATAACAGATGAGAGGAAAAAAATTCTAGGAGACTAACCACTGTACTGGTCACTGCTTTGAGTTTTGACTGCCATTTCTAATCCACATGCTATTTTTCAGAGTTTTCAATACAAAAACAAAACAAAACAAAAAAACCCCGCCTTTTCTATTTTGTCCAGAGAGTTTATTTATAATCATTAAGATAAGCAGGCTATAGTTAATTTACTTCCAATCTGAAGTTGTAACTTGTAACAGTAAAACCTTTAGTTTTAGGATTATGCAAGTACAAGGAGGTGTGGCAGCCAAAATGAGAACCAGTTAGAATGGGTGCAGGCTGAAAGTCTGCTTGGAGAAGAATTTTGGTTATAATATGCAGGAAACTAGGTTGGGGTTGAGGTGAGTTTATTTCATTTCTGAAACATTATGACTTAGAGCAACTCAGCTTTGTACTTTAATTCTCTTTCAGTGCTGCTTCTCTTGATTGATTTCTTGGGATAAGAATTTGGCAGTAGGATTAAGGCTAGAAAAATAGGCTGCATATTATTTTAAATGGTTGCTATTTATGATAAAGGTCACTTCAATTTATCATATTCATTTACTACTTTCTGGGGTTGAAAAGATATATTAGAAATATTTCCTGAGATTAGCAGTCTAGGAAGGGAATGAGAAATGTGGATAAAAAAAATTATAGGACCGGTATACTAAGTGCTCTAACTGTGGAAAGTACAAAGCAACACAAGATGGGGCCGTAGGTGGGAGGGCTAGGAGAATAGGTAGCACCTAAGCCAAGAATTGAAGAAAAAGATCTCACTAGTGGAAATATATGGCGAGGGAAGAAGGGCTGTGTTAGGGAAAAACAATCTGCTAAGCAAACAAATCTACAATGCGAAGGAGCTTTAAGACATAAAGAGTGCTCTGTCACCCATTTCTTAAAAATATTGTCCATCAAAAAGCAGTAGGTATTGTTGCCCTAAAACTTCATGCAATTTTATGGCTAAGACATAGATTAACAGGAATCTAAAGAAAAAATTCTTAGTTAGAGGAAATATATTTTAGGCAAAGGACCGAAAGACTTGCTACTATTTTTGAAATTTTCTTTTAAGGATTGATCTGAGAAAGATCACACAGATTAGAAATATAGAAAGACCTCAGGAGAATAAACTTTTATCCCTACATGCACATTTCTATTTCTTTGGTTCATTACAGTCAATAATTCAGAATGGTTCATTCACAGTTTGATCTGATTATAATCAGGGAAGAGGAAGTAATTTATAAATGCCACCCAAACTTAAGTTGTGCCCTGAAGTCTTTACTTGGAAACCTTATTTTGTTTTGAAGTTAATTGGAGAACAGTATTGGACAAGGCAACGAAGAAAGAATTAATTTAAGTTTCTATGAAAATTGGCACTCAATACTTACAAGAACCATATAAGGCAATATTTGTATAGTTTGCACTTGCCAGGTATTATCTTGTACAACTGCAGTGATATTTATTATAAATTAAACCATTCTAATGGAACTGTTTGGGCTATTCTTTACTAGCAGGCTCACTTTTACTGTTTGAATAGCCAGAATTTCTGGACAAGATCCGTCCAGAAGTTATCCAGCCATGTAATATGAAAAATAGAGATATTTACTGAAGAAGATACAAGATACAAGGAATACTGTATATAGGACAATGATGTCTCAGTCCCCTTTAAAGTAGGCACCTTGGGACCTCACACAGGGCTCCCAGCATCTCTTCCACTGTCCAAAACACTGCAAATTCCTATGTTGAAATTGTCTTCAGCTGCCTTGTCATATTTTTCTGAATCTCATCAATGATCTGAAATCTCTTCCCTTTCAAAGATGATTTTAGTTTTGGGAAGTCACAGGGCACCAAATCTGCACTTGTAGGGGACGGAGTCATCTGGGTGAGTTGATGTTTCACCAAAAAACTCTTGAGATGTGTTGCACGAGCGGGCATGTTGTCATCATGAAGCTGCCAATCACCAGTTGCCCATAGCTGCAGTCTTCTGGATCATCTGAATAGTTCCCAAAGAGGAATGGTCAAGCTTAATTTGATGCAGATTTGTTGCTCTACTTGCTCAATTGATTTTGAATGTGACAACAACACAGTACATATACTCACTCAATGGTATCTACTATGCCCACTGACTAGTACAGAGAAGTTGTCATTGTTCAAACATGCACATTCCGGTCCACTCTCCTTGGCTGCCAGGATACATCGATGTCATGCAAACCATTCTTGTCATATTAACACTGGCTTGACTTTTTCTGGACAGACCTTATACACTAAACTTACATTGAATTGGTATGTTGCAATCATCTTAGTGGAAAACAAAAAGGTTGTTCTCAACAATATCAGAGCAACCTATAGCTTCAGAAGAGTGGGATGGAATAAGTAAAATTGATTTGGGGTTTTGGTGCAGAGCCATTATCACTCCATCTGTAGTCCATATATCTAATACTCTCTAATTTCTTATTTGAAATAACATTACATAAACAATTTTTAGATGTGAAACAAATTCCAGAGTCTTAGAATTATGACAGGCTCCTGACTAATCTTTCCATTTTTAGCTACCATAGCTCTACAACATGCCCCACCAAATCAACACTTGAGGACCTCTTACCAATCCCTGCACAAAATATGCCTTCTTCTTCACACATCCCTTCCTTGGCATACATCTTGCCTCTTCCTGAAATGCATTACTTGGCTTTGCCAGCCACTATTCCTGGAAAATATTTTATATCACGACTCAGTCAAATGATCTTTTTGGCTTTTCCAGGAGGTTACTCCCTGCCCCCCTCCACACCTGCACCATAAACTCAAGGCAATTTAGTCCTACTTCTATCACAGCCCTAATTCAATTGCATTTCAGTTTGCATATTTACCTTTCTGTTACACCTTCTTGGCTGTCAGATCCTTCAGGATTGTGTGTCTTTTCCTATTGCAGTAGGCATTCCTCACACCATTGTTCATGTCCATGGGTCATGTGTATAAGTTTTTTGACTACTCCATTTCCTATCCTGCACTGTAGATGCCCATGGCTATTCTGTAAGTACCTATTTATACTTCCTAATCCTCTCATTTCTTCACCTATTCCCTTATACCACCCTCCCATCTGGCAACCATCAAATTGCTTTCCTTTTCCATGATTCTGTTTCTTTTCTTCTGGTTTGCTTAGTTTGTTTTTTAGATTCAGTTGTTGATTGATATATATTTATTGGTATTGTATTGTTCATAGCTTTGGTCTTATTTTTCTTAAATAAGTCTCTTTAATATTTCATATAATAATGGTTTGGTGATGATAAACTCTTTCAGTTTTTTCTTATCTGGGGAGCTCCTTATTTGTCTTTCAATTCTAAATGATAGCTTTGCTGGGTAGAGCAATTTGGCTGAAGGGCCATACTCTTCATGAGTTTGAAATTTCTTGCCAGTCTCTTCTAGCCCACAACGTTTCTTTTGAAAAATCAGCTGACAGTCTTATAGGAACTCCCCTGTAGGTAACTAACTGCTTTTCTCTTCCTGCTTTTATTATTCTTTTATTTTTAAGCATATTTTATTGATTACGTTGTTACAGTATCACAATTGTTTTCCTCTTTGCTTTCATCTGCCCAGTACCTCCCTTCCCTCCAGCAATCCCACCGTCCTTAGTTTGTATTCATGGGTTGTGTATGTAAGTTCTTCAGCTTCACTCTTTCCTATATTATTCATAACTTCCCTACATCTATTTTGTACCAACCAATTATGCTTCTTAATCCCTGCATCATTTTCCCATTCCTCCCCATTCCCCCTCCCAGCTGATAACCCTCCAAATGATCTTTATACCTATGATTCTGTTCCTATTCTGGTTTGCTTAGTTGGATTTTGTTTTTATTTTTTAGATTCAGTTGTTGATAATTGTGAGTTTGTTGTCATTTTAATGTTCATAATTTTGATCTTCTTTTTCTTAAGTAAGTCCTTTTGACATTTCATGTAATAATAATTTGGTGATGATGAGTGCCTTAAGCTTTACTTTGTCTGGGAAGCACTTGATCTGCCCTTCCATTCTAAATGATAGATTTGCTATATAGAGTAATGTTGGTTGTAAGTCCTTGTTTTTCATCACCTTGAATACTTCCTGCCAGTCCCTTCTTGCCTGCAAAATTTCTTTTGAGAAATCACCTGAAAGTCTTATAGGTACCTCCTTGTTGGTAGCTCTCTGCTTTTCTCTTGCTGCTTTTAAGATTCTCTCTTTATCTTTTACCTTTGGCATTTTAATTATGATTTTTCTTGGTGTGGTCCTCTTTGGGTCTAGCTTGTTTGGGACCCTCTGTGTTTCTTGGACTTCTATGTCTATTTCCTTAACCAAATATTGGGAGTTTTCCTTCATTATTTTCTCACATAAGTTTTCAGTTTCTTGCTCTTTCTCTTCTTCTGGCACTCCTATGGTTCAGATGTTGGCATGTTTAAAGTTGTCCCATGTTATGGAGCATAGTGCGAGAACCAAACGGTCGGAGACAACCAAATTAGAATTTAAAGAGCCTTTATTAGCTGGGCAGCGACTACCCACTCTCACTCCATGCAGGGATTCAAGTGAGTAGCCCCAAACCTCAGTTTCAGGGTGCTTATAAAGGAAAAACTATACACTTGTTCCTGCAGGTACAGGAACTGTTGCAAGAACTTGGCTGAACAAACAACTTTGTGTACACAAATGGGTTTCTAGGTCATTGCACAAGGGTAGCACATTCTGGTCAACTGTTCGTTATGCTTGACTTGAGCATGCAACCACAGAGGTCCGGCTTCTTTGGCTAAGTTCCTCTATTGTTGCAATCTTGGAGTTTAGGGCTACAGGACTGCTGGAGGTAAGAAGGTAAAATTACCTGTAATATCCCAGAGGTTCCTAAACCTCTCCTCAATTTTTTCTATTCTTGTTTCTTCATTCTGTACTGGTTATATGTTTTTTTCCTTCCTTATGTTCCAAATCATTGATTCGAACCTCAGTTTCCTTTCCTTCACCATTAATTTTGTGTGGATTTCCCTTTGTTGCATTTAGCATAGCTTTCACTTCTTTTATATAATTGCCATATTTAAGGATATCTGTCAAGTCTGTGAGCATCTTTAACACCAGCGTTTTAAACTCTGCATCTGTTAGGTTGGCTATCTCCTCATTTGTGAGGTTGGCTATCTCCTTGTTGCTTAGTTTTCCCATTGGAACCTTGATCCATTCCCCACTTTGTGCCATACTTCTCTGTCTCCTCATCTTGATAGGCTCTGTGTTTGTTCACCTCTGTGTCTTAGGTAGAGCTGTCGCATCTGTTATGTTGTAAGGGGAAGAGCCTTAGGGACTCGTCAGTACAGAGTGACCTGTTTCATCACGTTGTGGCACTGAATTGGGGGAGCGGTCTGAGAGGGAACAATGCTGCTTGCTCAGCACTCACCCCTTTTCCAGGCACTTCTCCCACTTTTGCATGGGACTGACACCTCTCTAGCTGTTGTTCCCAGAGTGGGTGGGTCTGCAGATGTTCTAGGACAGTGGGGGCCCTTTAAACAAGCAAACTCTGCTGAGAGACTGGCAGTTTCTGCCTCTGCCCCAACCCTCACTGTTTTGCATAGTCAGAAGCAATGAGGCTTGATTTTGCCTGGCAATGGGACTGTGAGCTGTGCATTCTGGTCAGGAGCTGGGAACGCTCCCCAGGTGTCCCTCCTGATTTAAAAAATTGTGACTGTGCTTTCTGCCACCCTGCTGCTGCCACTGCTGTCACCACCACCACACTGTGTCATCTCTGCCCCAGCTTCGCCCCTCCTACCTGTCTGGATGAGTATTTCTTCTTTATATCTTTGTTTGTTGGACTTTCATGCAGCTTGATTTTCTGCAGCTTCTGGTTGCTTCTAGTTTTGAGGTAATTGTATTCCTTCTTAGTTGTGGAGGGAGATGCAGCTTGTTTGTCTAGGCCTCCATCTGGGCTGGAAGTCTCTCTTCCTGCTTTTAAGATTTTCCCTTTAACTTTTGGCAATTAAATTATGTATGATGTGTCTTGGACTGGGCCTCTTTGCATCCATCTTGTTTGGAACTTTGTGCTTTCTGGACTTGTATGTCTATTTTTCTTTATCAAATTAGGAAACTTCTTTCATTATTTTTTTCAAATGGAGTTCCAATTTCTTGCTCTTGCCCTTCCTCTTCTCCTTCTGGCACCCCTATATGCAAATGTTGGAATGCTTGAAGTTGTTCTAGAGGCTGCTTACACTATCCTCATTTTCTGTATTATTTTTTTTCTTTTTGTTCTGATTGGTTATTTTTTGTTTCCTTGTGTTCCAAATCATTGATTTGATCCTCAGCTTCATCCACTCTACTGTTGTTTCCTTGTAAATTGTCCTTGATTTCATTAGTGTAACCTTTGTTTCTGCCTGGATCTTTTTTATGCTATTGAGGTCTTCACTAAGTTCCTTGAGCATCCTTATAGCTAGTGTTTTGAATTCTCTATCTGGTAGATTGCTTATCTCCATTTTGTTTAGTTCTTTTTCTGTAGTTTTGATCTGTTCTTTAATTTGGACCATGTTTCTTTTTCTCCTCATTTTGGCAACCTTCCTGTATTTGTTTCTATGTATTAGGTTGTGCTGCTATGACTTTCTGTTTTGGTAGTGTGGCCTAATGTAGCAGTCCTGTAGAGTCCAGAGGCACAGCCTTACCTGTTACCCAGTTGGGTACTTGAGGTGCACTCTTATGTGGGCTGAGTACACACTCCTCTTATAATTGAACCTTGGTTGTTCTTGGCAGGTCAATGGGAGAAATTTACCCAAGCCAAGAGCTGCAAAGACTGGCTTAGACAACTGACTACCAACCATCACCCTCTGTGGAGGATCAGCTGTGCAGGGGCAGGGTGGTGGTACTCCAACATGGTTATAGCTGTCTACTGGATGCACAGGCTTTGGGATTTCCCAGGTGGTGCAGGCCAAGGTTGGCCCTCTCCTGTATTCTTCCCAGGGTCACCCTACCTGATTTATAAAGCAATCTGATATGGCTGCTTCTTGTTCTGGGTTTGGAGTTTCTCAGGTGAAGTCATGCTGTGAATCTAGGCTGGCTGCTGCTAGTGTCAGGCCTGAGCCCTTTAGCTGTTGCTTGTTTGATAGGATTTAGGAAGTTGTGAAGCAGGAGCAAAGTTCAGCCATTCATATAGGAAAGTCATGGTTAACAATTTGGGTGGGTCCATAAGTTGGGCAGGATAAAGTCTCAGGGGATCTCCAGGGTGGGGCAAACAATCTTAGCCATGTTGATGGAGTCTCAGATATGGCACCTGGCTGATGGCCCAGTGACTCTGTAGGTCTAGGGTTCAGAAAAGGAACAATGGCCTCTTCCTACCTTTCTCTTTGGCAGAAAGCTGTCCCTTGATGCCAGATACTTTAGTTCCTCCATGTATGCCACTGGTGCCTTTCAAGCTGCTACCCAGTGCAGGAGCTCAGAGGAAGTGAACCTGAGTAAGTCCATATGTGGGTTCTTTAAGTAAAATTGCTTGGGGCTCTAGAAGTTTCTTCCACTAACTCAATCCTGCTGGTTTTTGCAGCTAGATATGGGGACTTATCTTCCTGGCACTGGAACACTGGGCTGGGGAGCCTTGTATGGGGATGGTACTCCTCACCTCCAAGACCTCCTCACTTCCAAGATATCCTTTCCTAATTTTTATCTACCACATGTGGTTGTGGGACCAGCCCATTCCCCATCTGCACCCCTCCAACCAGTCTGGATGGATGTGGTTTCTTTAATTTTGTATTTATCAGGCTTTCATTCAACTCAATTTCCGATGGTTCTGAGTAATGGTTGTTCTATGTTTTCATTGTAATTTTGATGTGGTTGTGCGAGGAGGCAATCTGTGTTTACATATTCAAGCATCTTAACTGGAAGTCATCCTAGTAAATATTGACAACAAATATCTCAATAAAATAATCCTTGTTGAAAACAATGAATGAATAAATTAATATATACTGTATTTAAGATTTTAACAATTGCTATTGAATAGAGCTCAGATATGGTATTAGTGTGCTGGTATTTGCTCATCCATGTTCACTAATTACCCTTTTATGCCTACTCTGTGCCCAAGAAAGGTAAACTTTATAGACAATTAATATAGTCTCTTGTGCTCTGACTGCTACTGAGTTTGGCCAATGGGGGCCAATGGGAGGCAACCAGAGGATGAGACAAAAGTGGACCTGGGAATTTATTACCACAGCTTCCTCCTTGCTATGTCACATTGGGTTGCCTAGACTCCTCTACCAAAGGCCACAGCTCCATATAATAGTCACCCTTTCTGGGGTCTAGTCTCCACTCTTTTCTCTGGTCCCTTCATGCCTACCTAATGATCCCTTAATGTTGCTAGACCCTGGAAATGCATCATCTTTTATTTATTTAATCTCACACACATAATAGTTCCTTTATTAAACTCTCCACAATTTTCCAGTTTGGTGTGGCAATTAGTATAAACTTTAGGTCAGAATTTTAAAGATGAATGTTTTATGGAATAATTTTTCTCAAGTTATTAATGAATATGTGACAAAACAAAGAGTATATGCTTATATGTTTAGGAAATATTGAGTTCAATAAGTTTTCTGTTTGTTTGGTATTACAGTACTTTTCAGAGTCTTAATAATCTAAAATTCTGAATGTGATATTTTGCATATAGGGTTCCCTAAATATTTTTACCAACCTAAAGTTCACTTTGGTTGTCTTGTTTTGTACTGTGTCCATTAATGTCTCTCAAAACTAGATTTTTAAAATTTTTTGCAAAGTAAAGTTCCCAAAATGCTTCTTTGGCTTATCAAGAACAGTCCACTGTAAAATGTCAACTTAAACTCCTTAGCTTGTTACCATCAGTTTTCTTGTTTGTTATGAAGAATACTTACTTTATTCTAGTAAAAATAGGGGATGTTAAATTACCATTTGGATGCTAAATTGATTATCTGCTTTTGTACTTAGCTCTAAAGAATGTCTTGAACTCTTTTCTATGACATAACTCTATGGGCCAGAGAAAATATTCACAACTAAGAATTATAGGGATGTAAATATAGTTCCTCATAAGTTCTTCCTTTCTGAAAGCAAAACAAATTGAGAACTATAAATTTCTTATTAGCAGATGTGAAATGAAAGATTGCTCATTTGTTTTACTGCTGAAGTTACAACTATATATATTGAGACTGACAATATTTCTAAGGACATTTATTACTTAAATTTTCTCTGCAGGAATTAAAAATTTACCTGTATAATAAATTTCCCCTCTTGGGATGATAAAATAATTTATTCCATAATAAGATATATTAAACCTAGATAGATAATAAATTATAGATTTTGATCAAAGCGTCACATTGTTCTTAGTGGCCATTGATAGTGACAGTAGTATTAAGCCATTTAATAGGAAAACTTTAACATACTGAGAAGTAATAGGAAAGTTTATATTTACCAACATTACTTAAACTCCTAGTGAACTTGCTTATGTGCTCAAAAATGCCAAGCTCAAGCTTTTCAGTTACTTTGATAACTCTTTTGAAATTGTAATGCTTATATTACAACATTTCTAAATTTTTGACACTGAAGCTATATTTTCAAAACAAGTGTTTCTTTTATATTTGTCAGCTATAGTATAGAGCTAAAAGATGACAAGTATATAGGGCAAAGAACACAAAAATATTCTCTAGAATTATGTGATGTTTTCGATATAGGAATACAATCAATATGATAGAAGCTGTGATTAAAGCATAATGAAAGAAAACTTTTCTAAGCCAAAAAAAATAATTGAATAAAACAAATTGGACTTGCATGTTGGAAGTACTAATCACACTTTAGACAAAACCTAACTAATTCGTACCTAGTAATATAATAGCAAAATATTTGCATTATAAATCTTTAGCAACAATTCTACAGCTATTAAGAAATATGTACCAAGAAACAAGAACAGGATTGACCTCAAACTTCTCTGGAACTGTAAAGATGAGCTTTTATATCCAACCACAAAAGGGCTCAGAAAAGAAATCACTTAAGTACTTAGAAATATTTCTTGAATAAGTCTTTTCAGTCAAGTGAGCTCTGACTTCAAATTAAGAATCAAGATGAGAGGGATGCTCTAAAATAATTTGTGACTAAATGTGCTGTATTCTGCTGCACATGTTTATGGACAACATTTCTCGAGGAAATACTTTTGGGTTGACTGTTGGTGTTGACATGCTGTATGACAAGGCACAAATTTTCATCAGGAATGACATGTCTAATCCTACAGTAAAAAGGAAAGCCCAAGGAGCTGAGATAGCTACTGACTTTAGTATAGTAAACTAGATTAGCAACAGCCACCAAATGGGGCTGAGATCAGTGCTTCAATTTTACTACAAGGTTTATTGAATATTATTCCAAATTAGATCTATTAGAACATCTAACTTAGTTTGGGCGACAAACTAAGGGTGCCACCTCCTTTCATATGATATGTATTATAAAGCAGAATCACTTCTACAGTATGAATATGTGGACAGTGTAGCAAATATAGAGGTGGTGTGTGTTTGTGTGAGCTTCAGAAGAAATATGCAGTCTTGGACAAAGACACTAACTACTAAATACCCAAAAAGAATAATTTACCTTTCTCCTGAAAAATTTGGACATGGCTGGTGAGAAATGTCTCCATGATCACTGTTTTTTTATTTTTATTTTTGGTTTTTCAATTACAGTTGTCCCATTTTCCCCCCATTGCTCCCCCCCAGCCCATCCCTTCTCCCACAATCATATCCCTCCCCATTGTCCATGTCCATGAGTCAAGAACCAGCTCCTAATTTTGTTGATATTTTGGATTGTTTGTTTAGTCTCTATGTCATTTAGTTCTGCTCTGAACTTGATGATTTCCTTCCTTCTACTTGCCCTAGGCTTTGTTTGTTGTTGTTGTTCTAGTTCTTGTAGCTTTATGGTTAGGTTTTTTATTTGAGATTCTTCTACCCTTTTCAGATATGCCTGTATTGCTATGAACTGCCCTCTCGGGACTGCTTTTGCTGTGTCCCACAGGTTTTGGGCTGTTGTGTGCTCATTATCATTAGTTTCTAGAAGTTTCTTGATTTCTTCTTTGATGCCATTGTTAACCCATTCATTATTTAATAGCATGTTATTCAATCTCCATGAGTTTGGGTGTCTTTGATTTTTTTCTCTGAGGTTGATTTTTAGTTTCAAGGCATTGTAGCCTGAAAAGATGCTTGATATAATTTCAGTTTTCTTGAATTTGTTGAGGCTTGTTTTGTGTCCTATCATGTGGTCTATCTTTGAAAATGTCCCATGTGCATTTGAAAAGAATGTATATTTTGCTTCTTTGGGGTGGAAAGTTCTATATATATCAGTTAAGTCCATGTGGTTTAGTGTGTTGTTCAATGCCTGTATATCCTTGGTGTTTCTTTGCTTTGGTGATCTGTCTATTGTTGATAATGGAGTGTTGAAGTC